>NC_137616.1:43908252-43910752 GCF_963280865.1 Gymnoscopelus braueri | reverse complement strand
ACAACTAGTTAACAACAAGTAGGCCAGGCAAAGAGGAAGGGTAGTGTTTCCTGAAGAGGTGGGTTTTCAGCCTGCGGCGAAAGATGGGCAGTGACTCTGCTGTCCTGACATCAGTGGGAAGTTCATTCCACCACTGTGGGGCCAGAACAGAAAAATGTCGTGACCGTGTCGATCGACCAGAAGGACCCTTGAGTGACGAGGCAATCAGTCGCCCCGAGGTGGAAGACCGAAGTGGTCGGGCAGGGGTGTAGGCATCGACCATAGCCCGGAGGTAAGAAGGAGCTGTTCCTTTCACTGCCCTATAGGCTAGCACCAGGGTTTTAAACTGAATGCGAGCCGCTACGGGGAGCCAGTGCAGAGAACGGAGAAGGATAGTTGTGTGGGAGAACTTGGGGCGTTGAACACCAGACGAGCCGCAGCTTTCTGAACAAGCTCCAGAGGTCTGATGGCTGATCCCGGAGCACCAGCAAGGAGGGAGTTGCAGTAGTCCAGGCGGGAGATGACAAGAGCCTGGATGAGCACCTGGGCTGCCTTCTCCGTGAGGAGGGGGCGAATCCTCCTGATGTTGTAGAGGAGGAATCTGCAGGACCGTGTCACTGATGCGATGTTAGCCGAGAACGACAGTTGATCGTCCAAGGTCACACCCAGATTCTTCGCAGTCCGAGTTGACGTCACCACAGCATTATCAATGGTGATGGTCATGTCTCGGTGCGGACAGCCCTTCCCCGGGAGGAACATCAGCTCGGTCTTGTCCAGGTTGAGCTTCAGGTGGTTCGTCGACATCCACTCCGAGATGTCAGCCAGACAAGCAGCAATGCGTGCCTCCACTTGTGTGTCAGAGGGGGGGAATGAGAGGATCAGCTGGGTGTCATCGGCATAGCAGTGGTAGGAAAAGCCATGGGAGTGGATGACAGCACCAAGAGATGTAGTGTAGAGAGAGAAAAGAAGAGGACCCAGAACTGAGCCTTGAGGAACCCCAGTAGTGAGCCTGTGTGGTTCTGACACAGACCCTCTCAGCATCACCTGGTAGGAGTGACCCGTCAGGTAGGATGCAAACAGGGAGAGTGCAGAGCCTGAGACACCCATCCCCTCGAGGGTGGAGAGGAGGATCTGATGGTTCACCGTGTCGAACGCTGCAGACAGGTCCAGGAGTATCAGGACGGAGGAGAGAGAGTTCGCTCTAGCGGCATGGAGCGACTCCGTCACTGCCAGGAGGGCAGTCTCTGTCGAGTGACCCACTTTGAACCCAGACTGGTTGGAGTCCAGGAGGTTGTTCTGGTGGAGGTAGGAGGACAGTTGTTTAAAGACAGCACGTTCGAGAGTTTTAGATAAGAAGGATAGAAGGGAAACCGGTCTGTAGTTCTTGATCTCAGAGGGGTCAAGTGTCGGTTTCTTCAGGAGGGGGGTGACTCTGGCAGTCTTGAAAGCAGAGGGAAAGTAGCCAGACGTCAGAGAGGTGTTAATAAGGTGGGTTAAGAAGGGAAGAAGTTCAGGTGCAATAGACTGCAGCAGAGTGGATGGGACCGGGTCCAGAGAGCATGAGGTGGGGCGACTAGAGGTAACAAGGAGAAGGACCTCGTTAGGGGAGAGGGGAGAGAAGTGGGATAGAGAGGGGGAGGGGGGGGTAAGAGGAGTAGATGAAGGTAGAGAGGGGGGGGTGGCAGGCAGACAGACGGGTGTGGGTAGTGCGCAGGGCACCAGCCGGGGGAGGAGGGAAGGAGGATCGGATATCGTTCACCTTCTTGTCAAAGAAGTTGGCGAAATCGTCAGGGAGGAGGGACGAGGAGGGAGGAGGGGGAGGTGGTTGCAGGAGAGAGGAGAAAGTTTCAAAGAGTTTTTTAGGGTTGGAAGCAGAAGCCTGAATTTTAGTGCAGAAGAAAGCAGCTTTAGCAGCTGATAGAGAGGAGGAAAAAGTAGAAATGAGAGATTGGAAGGTGAGAAGGTCCTCCAGGAGGTTGCCATTTCTCCATTTGCGCTCAGCCGCTCTCAAAACGCATCACAGGTAATGAATGTGCCTGTGATGCGTATCCGGAACTGGAGGAAACCGGATCCAACATTGAGGAACTGGAATCAGTTCCATCACATTTGGAACCGTCTAGAGCAGTGGTAAAGTGCTGCCCACCACCGCGGAGGCTGTGGGTTCGAATCCATCGTGGTGCGTCTGGCTTGGTCTACACAGGAACACTGTCGGGTGGAAACCTCATATGTCCAAAACTGTTACTTTTCAGAATTCAAATTCAAAATTAGCAAAAGTAGCAGATCTACAAGCTCAAAACGCGGCGCGAAGCGACACGTTTTGAGCTTGTAGATCTGCTACTTTTGATGCTTTTGTGTGACACTGTAGTGTGATCAAATGGGGCGTTAATTTACAAAAAAAACAAAATGTTAGAATATGGACGTTTCTTTCCGACAGCAGCGATATCCTAAACACGCAGGAAATGGAGGAGGAGTGTTCATTAGCAGCGAGGCACACATACTGGCATGCTGCTCGCCCCGCTAC
>NC_137616.1:43900752-43903252 GCF_963280865.1 Gymnoscopelus braueri | reverse complement strand
ACACACACACACACACACACACACACACACACACACACACTCAAGCACAAGTAGACATCCCAACTACTAAATGCAAGGCAAACAACCATCCAGCTAAATAGACTGTCTGTCAGTGAATCATTTAGGCCAAAAATCAATCAACAATCAGCCAGCCAGCCAGCCAGTAAATGGTAAATGATGCATTTATATAGAGCTTTGATCCAAAGCGCTTTACGTAGATTGTAGCATTACATTCACCCATTCACACACACATTCACACTCACACATGGCGGAGGAAACCATGCAAGGCACCAACCTGCTCATCGGGAGCAATTAGGGGTTCAGTGTCTTGCTCAAGAACACCGGCCACTCTACACCTGAGCCATTGCCGTCAGTCAGTCAGTCAGTCAGTCAGCCAGTCAGTCGGCCGGCCGGCCGGCCGACCGACCCAGGCAGTCAGCCAGGCAGTCAGTCAGTCAGTCAGTCAGTCAGTCAGTCAGTCAGTCAGTCAGTCAGTCAGTCAGTCATACAACACCAGAAATTGTGTTCTGCACAGTCAAATAGAAATCACAAAGCCTTAATAACAGAAATAGTCTATGTAAGTTTAATTAATTGCAAAACATGACACCCCTTATTCAAAACAGATGGCGAATGCATTCTTCTCTTTATAGGGCCTACACAGGTAATACCACAAACTACCTGTGAGACCTTGATGAATTGAACCTCACAGTCAGCAGTCAGTCAGTCAGCCAGTCAGTCAGTCAACCAGCCCCCCCCTCCCCGCCTCCAGTCATTAAGACAGACAGATCAGCATAAACACAGACAGGCGGGCGATCAAACAGGAAGGCCACCATATCTAATGTCAATTTCTCACTCTCCTTTAACTATCCTATCTCTCTCTCTCTCTCTCTCTCTCGCTCTCTCTCTCACTCTCTCTCTCTCTCTATCATCAGTCACGCTGCGTCTCACTGCGTTGTTTCTCTGTAATTTCCCATGGGCATTAGAGGCCCTATCCCTTAATGCCTACAGCTATTCTCTGCTTTCTGATTGGCCAGGGTCTTGGGGAATTGTGTGTGTGTGTGTGTGTGTGTGTGTGTGTGTGTGTGTGTGTGTGTGTGTGTGTGTGTGTGTGTGTGTGTTTTCCGTATTGTTTTGGCAGAAGGTGGGGAGCTAATTCATGCACTATTCAATAGGTTATGTGTTGTTCATGGAGAATGATTTGTGCCGTGCTGCCTGCTTTGCCTGCCTCACCTGACTTTTAGATTTAGGTGTATGACGGTGATCGACCGCCAAAAATTAGGCGATCTACAAGCTCACGGCACGTCGCATTGTGGCTTACTGCGATCTATGTTTTGTCTGTCTGTCTGTCTGTCTGTCTGTCTGTCTGTCTGTCTGTCTGTCTGTCTGTCTGTCTGTTTATCTGACTGTCTGACTGCCTGCCTGTGTGTTGAACACAGATCCTAAGCGATATGTAAAATGTACTTAAAGTACCAAAAGTAGAAAGTACTCTTTATGCAGAATGTCCCATTTCACAACTTTTAAAATGTATACAAATATTTTGAAGATAGCAGATCTACAAGCTCACAATGCGTCGCATTGCGAAGCATTGTGAGGTTGTAGATCTGCTATTTTCAAATGGCCGAAATGTATATAGGGCTGAAGTGGTTACTGTATGTTTTATAATAATAATCTAAATCTACAAAGTAACTAGTAACAAAAAAATTAGTACACAATTGAAAATACTCAATTAAAGTACAAATACCTCAAAATTGTACTTAAGTACAGTACTTGAGTAAATGTACTTAGTTACTTCACACCACTGATCCTGTCTGCGGGGAACGTAAAGGCCTTTGCAGACAGGGTGCGATTTTTCGCACGGAAAAAATGGACAATATCATTTTTTAAATGAACACATGGTTCTCAATGACCTCATGCACACCGGCTCCGAATTTACCGTGCGGCGATGCGATGCGGCGATGCGTTTTTTCCCCAATCATTACAGTCATTTAGCAGACGCTTTTATCCAAAGCGACTTACAATCGAACCCAGTTCGATTCATGCGTCTTTTCGCATGCGGTAAAAACTGATTGACTAATCGCAACCTGTCTGCAAAGGACTTAAAGGTAGGGTAAGTGATGTTTTTGGGTTAAAACAAAAAGTATTTTGTTAAAAGGTTAAAGCAATATATTCTGATAGTAATCATTGCTATAGAGTGTTTGTTCAGTAACAGGAGTCTCCCCGTCTCTCCAGCTCTTTAATAAACAGAAAATACATTTTCCGGTAGGTGTCAAAATCTCAGCCAATCAGGAGAAAGTACCCATTTTTAAGCTTCATTTTTATAGTGTTCCAGTTCCAATTCTGCCTGCTCATTTCTTAGTGTCATCACTTCCAATTTCACTTGTTTAATCTATATCCTGATTGAGTTCTCTATCCTGATTGGATAAAATTGGAAATGAAACTGAAACTGAAACGAAAATGCTTTTTCTGTTTTATAAAGAGCTGGAGAGACAAGGAGACTCCT
>NC_137616.1:43888252-43898252 GCF_963280865.1 Gymnoscopelus braueri | reverse complement strand
GGGAGAGAGAGACACAGAGAGAGAGAGAGAGAGAGAGAGAGAGAGAGAGAGAGAGATGGAGAGGGAGGGAGAGAGAGACACAGATATATCTGTCTATTTATTTCGTGGCAGTCAAAGTTAAGAGTTAAGTTGCTTGTAAAAAAAAAAATGGCAGTTTTTTGGTCTTGTTTTAAACCAGTGTCTCTCAAACATTTTCATGTCAAGGACCCCCAAATGAGTATGTATTTGTCCTCAGAGCCCCATCTGAACATATTTTGTACACACCCTGACCGGACCTATCCATGGTTCTGAACACACCCTGACCGGACCTATCCATGGTGCTGAACACACCCTGACCTGCGCTATCCATGGTGCTGAACACACCCTGACCTGAGCTATCCATGGTGCTGAACACACCCTGACCTGAGCTATCCATGGTGCTGAACACACCCTGACCTGAGCTATCCATGGTTCTGAACACACCCTGACCTGAGCTATCCATGGTTCTGAACACACCCTGACCTGAGCTATCCATGGTTCTGAAATTGTCATTAGGCGTGTGCGTGTTTTTTCTTGATTTTGTGTAAGCTATCATTTAAAAACTTCTGAGGATGAAAGGTGAAATAGCAATAGTAATTCCAAATGTTTTTGTGTGACTCACCGCTTAAAACAAACAAAAACCTAACCACAAACAGCTGTACACTGGCTGTGGTTAGAAGGATGATTTGTGAAGACAAATCATCCTTTTCTTGTTTTCAGTGATGCCAGACTTTGGTTCTCTATGAACAGTAGCACAGCTGGCCCTGAACTTTTCAGCGTATTACTCTGCGAACTATCATAGAAAACAGCTGTCTGCTAGCCACCTCGCTAGCCCGTAAAAAATAAATAGGATTACGTGTCCACTATTACCAGTTCAGGTTGTTTTGAGTTGGCACTAAGCCGACCCGTGTCCCCACGGGAGGGAGGGAGGGAGGGAGGGAGGGAGGGACGGGACGGACGGACGGACGACGGACGGACGGACGGACGGACGGACGGACGGACGGACGGACGGACGGACGGACGACGGACGGACGGACGGACGGACGGACGGACGGACGGACGGACGGACGGACGGACGGACGGACGGACGGACGGACGGACGGACGGACGGACGGACGGACGGACGGACGGACGGACGGACGGACGGACGGACGGACGGACGGACGGACGGACGGACGGACGGACGGACGGACGGACGGACGGACGGACGGACGGACGGACGGACGGACGGACGGACGGACGGACGGACGGACGGACGGACGGACGGACGGACGGACGGACGGACGGACGGACGGACGGACGGACGGACGGACGGACGGACGGACGGACGGACGGACGGACGGACGGACGGACGGACGGAACGGACGGACGGACGGACGGACGGACGGACGGACGGACGGACGGACGGACGGACGGACGGACGGACGGACGGACGGACGGACGGACGGACGGACGGACGGACGGACGGACGGACGGACGGACGGACGGACGGACGGACGGACGGACGGACGGACGGACGGACGGACGGACGGACGGACGGACGGACGGACGGGACGGACGGACGGACGGACGGACGGACGGACGGACGGACGGACGGACGGACGGACGGACGGACAGACAGACAGACAGACAGACAGACAGACAGACAGACAGACAGACAGACAGACAGACAGACAGACAGACAGACAGACAGACAGACAGACAGACAGACAGACAGACAGACAGACAGACAGACAGACAGACAGACAGACAGACAGACAGACAGACAGACAGACAGACAGACAGACAGACAGACAGACAGACAGACAGACAGACAGACAGACAGACAGACAGACAGACAGACAGACAGACAGACAGACAGACAGACAGACAGACAGACAGACAGACAGACAGACAGACAGACAGACAGACAGACAGACAGACAGACAGACCGACCGACCGACCGCCGACCGACCGACCGACAGACAGACAGACAGACAGACAGACAGACAGACAGACAGACAGACAGACAGACAGACAGACAGAGAGACAGAAACAGATTTATATATAGACCAAAGTGTTCTTGTACACAAAACAGTGTTTGTGTAAGTAAAAAGTAAAGAAAAAAAGACAGAAAGAGGAAAAGTTATTAGTGCGTCCCGATTCACATGACAGATAACTGTAATTCGTTTATGGACGTTAGGACTAATTTACGTTATCTCTAATCACACTCGGGACGAGACAAAATGCTAATTAAAGATATGTCTAATTACGTTTTGACCCCAAAGCCTTCTGCCATTAAGTATGGAACGTCCTAATTAATGATATCTACAATATTGACTATATCTGAAGCATGAATTCCAAGATATGGCCCTTTAGAATTATAACTTGCCATAAATCAGACTAAAGATAGCTCCACCATTCATTCGGACTATCCATAATCTCAATGAAAGATGTTGTTAATTGAGGTGCCTGGTGGCACCGCCAGTTAGTGCATTAACTAATTAAGCCCCATATATTTTTTGTTGCAAAAATAGCAAATACACAAGCTCACAACACGTCACCATTGCCATGCTGATAATGACATATAGGGACGCCATCGTGAAGATACTTTGGCCAAAAGGGCACACGGCCCCTTATATAGACCAGTGGTTGTCAAACTTTTTCATGTCAAGGACCCTCAGGTTACTATGCATTAGGCCATGACCCCCCCCCCCCCCCCAATAACTCTGAGGGTGTACAAATGGAACCAAATGGACCCATAAGGGTCCATTTGGTTCCATTTGTACACTCTCAGAGTTACCAATCATTTAGCTGTAGTTAAATCAGTTGAACCACTTTGAAACATTGAACCACACACAAATTTGAAAAAAGACGACGCGTTGTGAGCTTGTAGATCTGCTGATTTAAAAAAATCGATGAGGAAATATGAAAAATAGGAACATTTTATTATAATGTTTTGCATTTCCTAAAATAACTAAAATCTTCATTATTAATAAAAAAAATCTATGAAATGAATTTCAGAAAAGAAATTATCCATACAATTATCCATAAAAAAAATAATAGTGAGAATAGCAGATCTAAATAGTATTCATTCAGAATCTATTTCTTGTAAGTTTGGATCCCAGGGAGGTGACAAAGTTCCCAAACAAAGTTATGGTTTGGGAACCAATGGTTTTCTTTGGAGAACAGCCATTGGCATCATTATGTCAAACACAACTGATCACCTGCTGAAATGCAAGGTCAAGGTCATTACAAAGCCTTGCATCAGAGTCACAGTCACACCACACAAGCACACATATCAGAACATAGGAATTTGAACCAGTCAGTTCAACCGCCAGGCCGAAGGCATGGCCGAGACTATGTTTTGCACCATGTCCGTCCTTCTGTGTGTGTGTGTGTGTCCGTGTGTGTGTCCGTGTGTGTGTCCGTCTGTGATCAGCTAATCTCCTAGCCTGGTATCCAGCCTGCTTCGCTACGTTCGGCGGACTTTTTTTTCTCTCTTCGCTTCTCAGTCTAGAAAGCCTCCTATCTCTAAGGGAGGCGGGACATGCCAAAAGCTTCGAATCGAACCTGGGGCTTCTGATTGGTCTGTGGTGCGGGGCGGGACCAAAAAAACTGTGTGATCGTTGTGATTCGTCATTCGTTTGAACAACATCCAATCAGCAACGACGCTGCCCAACGTAACATATGTAGTTCCAGTGTAGTTCTGCAAAACCTTCCAATGGGAGGCTTTCCAGACTGAGAAGCGAAGAGAGAAAATAAAGTCCGCCGAACGTAGCGAAGCAGGCTGGATCCCAGGCTACTAATCTCCGGCACCGTAGGCTTGAGCTCAGTGAAGCTGTGCACACACACTCCCTGGATGCCAGAGCAGAACCTCTGGCGCAGATTTTTCACATGGGTCTGTTATAGTGCCACCAGGAGGCCGCTTTTTGCAAAACTAATTTTTTGACAGTACTACCTGGATCTTGTCCAAACATCACGCTTGGACAAAACAGAACATGTTTATAGTCATTAAACAAAACGGGTCCTTCAGATTTTTCATATTCCATCCTGCTTCCAAAGTTTGCATGAGTGCTCAGTTTTTAACAAAATGCCTCAAATCAGGAACACAGCGTGCGATTTCCCCGTGAAATTTTGCACACACATTCCCACTAGGCAGAGGAAGAAATGAACTGAAACTTGAAATGTTTCATATCAGCCTCAAGGTGGCGCTATAACAGGCCGATTTGTGTTTAACTGCACCGGTCTGTGTAACACTTTGTATGCGCACTCCCTAGAGGCTAAAGGATTTTTTTTCTTCACATCTGCCTTTTATAGCGCCACCAGGAGGCCAACATATGTAAAAAAAATCTTTTAATATTACTCCTACAGATTTTGTCCAAACATCACACAAATCGCTACACACCTACCTGACCTGGCAGAGACCTGTGCGCCGAGGAGCACTTTTTCTAGTTGAATTCTCATTCTAGAACTGGTCGCATTGTAATTACAGCCATGTCAAAATGCACTTAGATATCAAAAATTATGGTTAGTCAAGTGAAACAATTTTTATGTTAAAAGGTGTATCTCTCTCCCTCTCTCACTCACTCTCTTTCTCTCTCTGTCTGTCTCTTTCTCTCTCTCTGTAACTGGGTCAAGGTGAGTGTGTCTTTGAGCTGGGAACACACACTTCTCGGCTGACATGAGACTGTCTGCTTCCAACACGAGGTCTTTTTCCAAAACTTGTGAGTCTGTGACCTTGTTGCCAACTTTTCTCCGTCAAATTCTCTAATTTTAAACATTATTTCAACGCATCAGTAAACACTGTTGTTTTTCATATCTTAGTGTGTTCTCAGGCTGCTTAAATAAAATAAAATAAAATAAATAAATATATAACAACAAATAGAAAAAATAAGTGCCATAGCCACGCTATCGGAAATATTGATCACGGAAACATTCCTTTCCACGTGTTGCCCCACACATGCACGCACCACGCACGCCAACACACGCAAGCATGCACCAACACACGCACGCACACACCAACACACGCACGCATGCACCAACGCACGCACGCACGCACACACACACACACACACACACACACACACATGGGGACATGTACTGTAGGTGTAGTGAGGACATGAATAAAAGAGACTTACTTTGGACAGGTCTCCAACCTCCAGGTAGAAACAGATGATGAATACATTCCATATCATCCATAACACCAACCACGCTGCATACTGTCGGAGAGAGAGACAGAGAGAGAGAGAGAGAGAGAGAGAGAGAGAGAGAGAGAGAGAGAGAGAGAGAGAGAGAGAGAGAGAGAGAGAGAGAGAGAGAGAGACATACACATAATTAACCACATGCATCTCAATTCTGAGCATGTGAGCATGTCAATAGGACAACTTTTGGTGAAAACGGGCAATCGGTGAAAATAGGCAAACATTTGGCGTGTATGAGACCCCGCTGCGTTTTTTACCGTGAACGGCGGCGGGTCGATTGCTGTGAAGAAAAATATTCTATGATTTTTCAGAGGTGAGTGAAAACACTCAAAAATCGCTGGCACTGTGGCAACTTGACGATGTTTTTTTAATGCCACTGAATGAGTTAAAGACGGGGTGCCGTGATTTTCAGTGATTTCCCCCCCCCCTAAAACATGATCATCAGGTATTATGGTTATACTAGGAGGAAGATTTTTTTCAATGGTTTTGCACTTTTTCTGTTTTTCATGTGTCTATGAGTTTGATAGAACTTCATTAAGCCCCCTGGTGGTGTTTTTATGGTGTTTTATGTCTTCTCTGACTATTTTGAGTTTCTTCCTGGAGGCTGAAACCTTGAGGGTCAAACGTGCCAATAGAAAAACAGCACTTTAATGACACAGTAAAATTATACCCTGCCTTCAGATCAGGAAGCAGGAAGCAGGAAGCAGGAAGCTTTACCCAATCAAATGTAGTGGGCGGGATTCACGTGTCCGTCGATCCTTCCCCTCTCGAAACCAACCGAAACTAATTTAACAATAGCGTCCGCGGAGCAAACAAAACCACGGAAAGATATTCACATTTTAACTTGCTCTTTCATCATAGAAACAAGTGGGCTTATAACCAAAACGATCCATGTTCTCTGGGAGAAGTAGTGTTAGTGTTCCGTGTAGAAATATTGTTAGTGGGAATGAAAACATAGTCGCACCACCGGAAGTGATGCGCTGAGGGCAGACCAAAACCCCGGTTTCCTTGCGCAAGGGTGCTACGTTTCCTTCCTCCCAGAGCCAACTGAGATAGTCAAAAACAGCAGAGGGCGCTGTTTTTTCCTTTTCATTTGGCGCTGGGTTCCCAGATTGCTCATCTGGTAGCGTGTGGAGACCGCCTGGCGGTGCTGGAAGTCACTGCTGTCCGTGCCCTGCACTCTGGGACCCGCTCGCCATGCCATGACTGATGCCCTGCTGTTCCACCCTTTGATCCAATGGAGCTTACAAAACTGCTTTTCAGATCAAACCCAGACGACACTAATAAACAAAGAATCTTGAACTTCATGTAACCAGTCTGTAACACCTATGATGTATGACAGGGGTCTTTAACGTTTTCAGGCCAAGGACCCCCTAGCTGAGAGACAAATGAAGCAGGGACCCCCCCTCTATATTGTATAGAATTATGTCTCAGATTTTTTTTTTACTTGATCTGCTCTTTTTTCCCTCTACACCTATACCTCTTTGCCAAAAATAGCCGAACTACTTGTAGATCTGCTATTTTCGGCTAACGTTCCCCTCAGAATAGGGATGCTAGGGTTCAAGTAGCCTGAAAGAGCGAGCCCTATCGATGGTCTTGAAGGGCGGATCCAAACCCAGGCGGTTGGATTCCAGCGCCGCTTCCTATTGCTTCACCAATCTATGTCCCCGCCTCCCCTCCCCCCCCGGCCTGTGCACGGACCACGCTGACGTCACCAAATTTAGAGCGACGCCCCTCTGCACTCTGATTGGTTAGGAGATAACAAGGTTCACTCCCACTCCGAGACCACCGTTCCTGCATGGTTCCCCCAGACTTTTTTCTTTTTTAACAAAAAAAAAGGCATGGGTTTCCGAGGCTAGGGTTCAAGTGGTTAATGTAAAAAAGAAAATCATATCACACAAAGATTTGGTGGACCCCCTGTAGTAACTCTGAGGACCCCCTAGGGTTCCCGTACCCCCTGGGGATCCCGGACCCCCTGTTGAAGACCCCTGATGTATGACATCTATAACGAATGACTCCATATTAGGACCAACTTTAACTTCCCGTTATAACATTTAAGTTTAAATATTTCAAAATCTCTATAAATTACACAAATCTCTGTGTGTGGGAGTGGGAAGTCAGTCGGATCAGCAGTTCTACGGTTGCTATGGTGATCACTTTACCATATATGGGAGAACGATGAGCATCGGCTTCATGGATTGGACAAACGTTCATGACGTTTGTGCTGCTGTACTTATATAAGTGGTCTCACACACAGTAGAACTCCATTCTTTTACAGACGACTGAATGAATCTATTTTAAGTTGCTGGGTTGTGAAATGATGCACTGGACCGTTCATCTCAATGAAGCACCAAGTCACCATGCTGCTGTTGCCGTGGGAAACGAGCTGTACTCCTTTGGAGGGGGCGGTGATCCTCAGATTGATGTGTACGTCTTCAACACTGTGTCTTTATGCTGGAGGAAGTTACCACTGGTGACAACTGAAAGAGGAGAACGTCTCCATGATGTTCGCTCCCTGCTCTGTGGCCACACAGCTGTACTGATAGAAGATATCATCTACCTCTGGGGAGGAAAGGAGAGATACAAAATGTACAACAATACGCTTCATGCATTTGATGTGGACACACACAGATGGTTCAAGCCGGGGATATCTGGGACTGTTCCAGAGGCGAGGTACGACCACTCAGCCTGCGTCTTGGGGAAGGTCATGTATATCCATGGAGGATGGTCACAGAAAGGACGCACCAATGACATCTACAAGTTGGACACCACCAGAATGGTCTGGTTTTGGCTGTCAGTTCCCACCTGTCTGCCACCTGCTTCGGCGTGTCACTCTGCCACCATCATCGGGAAAAAGATGTTTGTATTTGGGGGCACGGGGGGAGGTGTCTACAACATCAGAGTGTTTGACACTGAGACAAACTGTTGGCTGAGCACGCCTTCTGCACAAATTATTCCAGAAAGACGCTGGGGTCATTCAGCCTTTGCCTACAAAGGAGAGCTGTACATATTTGGCGGATACAACCACCATAACCGGATCCGGAATGTCACTGATATTATATGGAAATTAAATCCACAGACCTTCTCCTGGAAGAAGATTGAGCCCAGGGGGAAAGGCCTGTGTTCAGGGATGTATTCTATGTGCTGTTGCTGCATGGTGGGAGATCGGATCATCCAATTTGGAGGACGTTTCCCAACCAAAGACCTGTACATATTAGACTTAAGTCCTAGTCTGAAGACGCTATGCAAGCTAGCGGTTATTCAGTACGGTCTGGAGCAGTGGGAACTCCCACACAACATCAGGTGGGAACTGACAGCCATGACTGACCAACAGCAAAATAAATAAACTGTGAAAATAACAACAAATCAACAAGAACATTTTTTTTTAAATCGACAGCCCATACCTGGTCTAAACCAGGTCCGGTCCAGTCTAACTAACTCTAGAGGGTTGAAGTGGTTATAAAGGAAAGGCTTATTCATTCTATACTTGGATAGTGTGCTTATTATCTGCTTATTATAATTTCCCTGCAAGATTTTATTTGAAAATGGCCGGGTTTCCCAAACGAATTTGATTTCGTGCGTAGCCTAGAAGCTGCGTAAGAGCCTCCACGCACCTGCGCAGTAGCAACCCCGCCACGCACTATCTTCGTTAGTAGCAGCTGTGTGCGCCCTACGTGCCATCTAAACTGGCTTCAGGAGATACCATCGTCGTAGGTTCTCAATCGCACGGCGTTACGTGTGTGCTAAAACTACATTCGCGAGACAGCATGCACGTGAAGACCTCCTGGACGACGCCTACGTAAAGCCTACGTAAACTACGTAGTGCTGTCCTACGCTACACAGCAGTTTAAACACCCTTTGCGAAAGTGAAATGGATCATAAAAATACCAGAGCCAACTGTCAGATGTCCGGAAGCAGTCCACTCCAAATACAACTTTTGAATAATATATTTATGAATTAAATTACAGCGGTGAGGTGATATCTGCAAGGTAAATAAAACACTAAAGTGTCCCCATTATGCAAGTAAATTAAATATACTTAAAATACCAAAAGTAAAGGAATGCAGAATGTCCCATTTCCCAAATTTAATATGTATTAAAATCTTTTGAAAATAGCAGATCTACAAGCTTGTGAAGCGTTGTGAGCTTGTATATCTGCTAGTTTCAAATGATTTTTTAACCATTCATAAACATGGCGAGCGCAACAGCTGTCACTTTGTGAGATCATAACGTTTAACTATAAAACTTCAAAATTAAGGAAACATGTTTAGCTCAGCATCATTTATATACCTTTAGTTAACTTGGCATATGCTTAATATTTTTATCAGACGATCGGATCATCCGTGAGAGTACAATTTGTAAACTTCGGGTTCATGCATAGAGGACGAAGCAGCATAGCCCTGGTTCAGAGCGTTAGTGAGTTCCCTCTAACACCCTGGAAGACCCCTCGCTCTGCGCTTGTACAAGGAATTCCGCTGCCCTGCGAGTGCTCAAGAGTAGTGAAAATAAACAAAACCATTTCGCTACTCACCAAAGCAAAGGCTGTTTTGTGTTGTTGAAAGTCTATTCTTGGAGGTGGGAAGCCTCTCAGCACCCCAACTACTCTGTAAAATACACTTTTTGGGCAGCAAATAAAATATGTCAGCGAGACCGAAATTATTTTTATTTACTCCACAGTGCCCTCTACAGATCTGGAGGATTGAACTTACCATTAACCAAAATCTGTAGAGGGCACTGTGGAGTAAATAAAAAAAAAATCCGTCTCGCTGACATATTTTATTTTCTGCCCAAAAAGTGTAT
>NC_137616.1:43880752-43885752 GCF_963280865.1 Gymnoscopelus braueri | reverse complement strand
GAAGGAGTTCTCCTTAACGCTATGGGACTTTCAAGACTTCGCTCACGCACCACAGGCTGCGCAGCCTCTCGTCTTTAGTAAAAAATAACTCCCCACCTCACGTCTAAAATGCACTTTCTGGCCAGAAAAGAAAATATTTCACCGGAAGGAAAACTCTGGTCAATAGAAAAAAATCCATTGACCAGAACTGGCCCGGATAAGAAAACCGAAAATGGTATTTCCACAGTAGCCTGGAGAATGTGTCTGTGTGTGTGTGTGTGTGTGTGTGTGTGTGTGTGTGTGTGTGTGTGTGTGTGTGTGTGAGAGTTACCGAACAATTACCAAAGCTTTATGTGCCTAAAGTCATGCATCCAACAAGCTTTGAACTGAGCAGATTGGACCTTCCGTTCTTGAGATAATGGCCAAAAGATCTTGAAAACGGCCACTTTCTCCGATTTTCAATCGTGTCGGCCTTACCGTTAGGCCACTAGGGGCAGTGATTTTTTTGGGGTAATAGATTTTTTTCCTCTTTTTTAAATTTTCTTCACAGAACCTGAGGCTTGGCCCGGCCCGGCCCGACTAATTAGCATAGATTTTGGGCCCAGCTCGGGTCCGGTCCGGTAGGGTCGGATTCGGGCAGAATTTGAGAACTCTAGTCGTGTGTGTGAGTGTGTGTGTGTGTGTGTGTGTGTGTGTGTGTGTGTGTGTGTGTGTGTGTGTGTGTGTAACTCACCCCGGTGACATATCGTGGTCTGAACTGGATGGTGCCAAACAGTCCCAGGATCACAACGATGATGTGCATGAAGTTGGTGAGGATGGGAGCCCACTGGTAGCCCAGGAAATCTATCACCTGACGCTCCAACACGCTGACCTGGAGAGGAGAGGAGAGGAGAGGAGAGGAGAGGAGAGGAGAGGAGAGGAGAGGAGAGGAGAGGAGAGGAGAGGAGAGGAGAGGAGAGGAGAGGAGAGGAGAGGAGAGGAGAGGAGAGGAGAGGAGAGCCAACATTAGGGTAATGTTTCCCAGCAGGCGGCAAGGACGCTCCGCTGGATTTGAAGCCAATAAGGAAGTGCTTTTCAGGCCTGCAGTGCTCATTATAATGGCATAGAAGCAGTGATGGAAGTAAAAGTACCAATACCACAATGTAGAAATACTCTGTTACAAATAAAAGTCCAGTACTCAAAATTTCCTTGAGTAAAAGTACCAAAGTATTCGCATTAAAATATACTTAAGTACTGAAAGTAAAAGTACTTATTTTGCAGAATGTCCCATATCACAAGTTTCCAAATGTATGAAAATGCTTTGAAAATAGCAGATCTACAAGCTCAAAAGCGACGCGTTGTGAGCTTGTAGATCTGCTATTTTCAAACAGCCTAAGTATCTATAGGTCTGAATTGGCTAATGTACGTTTTACAAAGTAACTTGTAACTGAAGTTTTCAAATAATTGTAGTGGAGTAAAAGTACAATATTTGCCTCTGAGATGTAGTGGAGTAAAAGTATCGAAAACTGGAGATACTGCAGTAAAGTAAAAAAAAATCCTCAAAATGATACTTAAGTACAGTACTTGAATACATGTACTTAGTTACTTTACACCACTGCATAGAAGGTGTCGCTATATCCCCTCCTGAGGATCGGCAGAGAAGCACAAAACCATAATTCAACCCAAAAGCTTTCATCATAATCAAGTGATCTGTAATCACTAGTTGTGTAACTGGCTGACAACCTGCCAAATCTCTCTCTGACACACACACACACACACACACACACACACACACACACACACACACACACACACACACACACACACACACACACACACACACACACACACACACACACACACACACACACACACACACACACGTGATTATCATCTACTTGCTGCAGCCTCTCACTGAGAAAGTTAATGAACTCGACACAGCATAACATATGGCTCTGCCAAATACACTAACACAAAGAGAGAGAGGAGAGAGAGCCAAACCAGATAGCAGAGTGAAATGAAAGAAATGATCCCCGGAAGAGAAGATTATAAGAAAGAAATGAAGAAAGAAATTAAGTAAGAAAGAAAGAAAGAAGAAAGAAAGAAAGAAAGATAGATGGGGAGAGAGAAAGAGGGGGGCTGAGAAGGAACTAAGATAATGCTATTGTGTTAGACAAAATTAACCGTATAGAATGTACATCTCTCTCTCTCTCTCTCTCTCTCTCTCTCTCTCTCTCTCTTTTCCATCTCTCTCTCTCTCTCTCGCTTGGCTAGCGTATCCTAATGTGATACCATATGGCAACACTACAGCCAAACCCTATGAACACACGTACACACGCACGCATGGGCACGCACAACCTTTCCACACGCACACTTTAAATGAACTGTGGCTGATTAAACTGTGGTTGACTACTGTCTGTCACATACTGTATAGAGTGTATGTTATAATGCAAAGAGACAGGCATGAGAACATATCATGTACTGTGTGTGTGTGTGTGTGTGTGTGTGTGTACATGCCACTTGCGTACGCGCGCGCGTGTGTGTGTGTGTGTGTGTGTGTGTACTGTCCATGTCAGAACAGACTTGCTGTGCTTGTGTTCGACAGCACCTGCTGTTTATTGGACACAAGGCTCAGCTGTGTGTGTGTGTGTGTGTGTGTGTGTGTGTGTGTGTGTGTGTGTGTCATTTTATTATGTCGAAGCGTGTCCTTCCTTTCAGATCTATAGGGCTGCACACACACACACACACACACACACACACACACACACACACACACACACACACACACACACACACACACATTGACCAGGGGGCTATTATTAGGCGTCATGGGCCTCCCGGCTTATTACGGAGGCCCCTGGAGACCTCTCTTTCATCAACAATAATATAAACAGTCCTCCCTCCAGCTGGGACACACTCTCTCTCACACACACACACACACACACACACACACACACACACACACACACACACACACACACACACACACACACACACACACACACACACACACACACACACACACACACACACACACACACACACACACACACACACACACACAGCGCACATATAACCTTTGCACACAGGAGAGGAGAGGAGAGGAGAGGAGAGGAGAGGAGAGGGGAGGGGAGGGGAGGAGAGGGGAGGGGAGGGGAGGGGAGAGGAGAGGAGAGGAGAGGAGAGGAGAGGAGAGGAGAGGAGAGGAGAGGAGAGGAGAGGAGAGGAGAGGAGAGGAGAGGAGAGGAGAGGAGGTGGGGTATCCACTACTTCAGGTAACTGCGGAGGCTCTTCAGACACCATCTGAGCAGGGACCCCCATCTGAGCAGGGACCCCCATCTGAGCAGGGACCCCCATCTGAGCAGGGACCCCCATCTGAGCAGGGACCCCCATCTGAAAACCTGTTGTGCCAGGCAACACCCCCATACAAGATTCTGTGTTAAAATGTTTCAAAAAATATTCACATTCATTAATTTTTTTATAGCAGATCTACAAGCTCCCAATGCGTCCCATCGGGACGTGTTGGGAGCTTGTAGATCTGCTATTTACAAATAGCCCATGTATCGAGTTAAAGTCGTTTAAACCGACTTTCGATGCTATGTCAACTCATTTTGCTGAGGAGGACCTCCTGGAACCCCCTCAAAGTCCCCCTCTGGGGGTGGGGGGGCTGTCGACTCGCACCCCACTTTGCGAACCACTGTTCTAGAGCCTATCGGCTATATACCAAACTTGCACGTTCGCCAAAAGAAAAAGTTTATTTTCCACACCGTATAACGGGTTATAGATGGAGAGAGAGTCTTCTTTGTCGCGCTTTTGCCTTTGTTTCAAAGAATGCTCCAGGGACGTGCAGAGGGATTTGGAATTTCAAAAGGGCACCTATTGCAGAATCTTTTTTAGAACAATTACCATACTTTTAGGCCCGAAAACCCCAAAAAAGGTCGCTATGAGCTTAATGTCCTCAAAGTTACGCATCCAACACGCTTTGAACTTAGCAGATTGGACCTTCCGTTCCAGAGATAATGGCCAAAACTTGAAAACGTCAACTTTCGCCGATTTTCGATTGAGTTTTGGCCATTGTCGCCCGTTTTTCTTTAATAACACAGGCTAGGAAGGTCGTACGGCGACAAACTAGATACCTGAGTAAAGTTCACTTTAAAAAAAGATATATTTTCTTTTTTTCCTTCTTTTTTTTTGTCTGGAGGGGGCACTTTTTAACTGACGGGTAAAAGGGCAGGGGCTCAAGCCCCCTTTCATGTCTATGTGTGCACGTGCCTGTAATGCTCCACATAGAAACAGACAAGACAGGCCCTGCGGCAGGTGTGGAGGGGAGGGGTGTGGGGGGGGGGGGGGGGGGCTGTCGACTGGGACAGAGAGAGAGAGAGAGAGAGAGAGAGAGAGAGAGAGAGAGAGAGAGAGAGAGAGAGAGAGAGAGAGAGAGAGAGAGAGAGAGAGAGAGAGGGAGGTAGAGAGTGCTCCAGTGGGACAACGAGCTGCACCTGGTCCTAATTAACCCTTCGCTTTTCGCGATGTCTCCGTCTCGGCAGGAGGTGCATATTAACCCCTTCAATCCCGGGGAAAACGCATCTTCTGTGTCATTTTTAAGATTTATTTTGGCTATAAAAAAAAATAGCAGATATACAAGCTCATAGCGTAGATCTGCTATTTTCTTTTAAAATCTTGAACGTTTGTGCAAATCTTATTTTTAAAGCGAATCTTTGCTTTTGGGGGGTCCATGGAACAATATATTTTACACATGTTCGCTTTAGAAATATAGTATATTCAAAGATTGAGAGAGTTGAGTGTTTTTCAAAACTGAATCATCCTTGTCCTTAAGTTGTGTGTTAAATGTTATGTTGGGTGTTAATTGTTTTGTATTGTACTGTTTGTTCTTGTATGTAAGAAAAAGAAAAAGGCACGAGTCTTACTGCGTCTGTTTTTGCTACAACCGCCCTACTACTATCTATGCTGAATAAAAATCCTAAATATAAAAAAAGAAAATTCAAAGATTTTAAATGTTCACGATTTTTCAAAAATAGCAGATC
>NC_137616.1:43855752-43875752 GCF_963280865.1 Gymnoscopelus braueri | reverse complement strand
CTCCTTCCACTCCTCTCTCCATCCCTCCATACATATTTAACGTGCGTTCATCATCGGTCCGTTACAGAACCTTTCATCTTCATGTCCTAAAAACTGCACAGATTAGCTCATCCTCCGCCCGCCCCCCACTCTCCTCTCCGTACTTCTTTCTCTCGCTTCTATATCCCTGAGTGCACTCCGGGATATAGAAGGCTGGTGTTAGTGTATATGCTATAGGGAAATTGGCATTCGTTGGGAAATTGGAAAGGTATGCTCGTTTTTAGGCGCGGGGCTTCGGCGCAAGGCGGGGCTTTGATGCGAGGCGGAGGAGCGCTGAAAATAAAATGGATAATATGAGAGAAATATTCTATGACAGGTTGGATAATGAAGCGGTTAGCCAAACTGAGCAGAGTATCGCTGTATTT
This sequence comes from Gymnoscopelus braueri, assembly GCF_963280865.1. Taxonomy (NCBI): domain Eukaryota; kingdom Metazoa; phylum Chordata; class Actinopteri; order Myctophiformes; family Myctophidae; genus Gymnoscopelus; species Gymnoscopelus braueri. Next base: position 43,875,348 of record NC_137616.1, on the reverse strand, counting down.
TTAACTCGCGAGACAGTGATAATAGTTATTGTCCATGACGGAGGCGTGCCGACTCAGCAGACCTTGAGGCCGAGGAGGCGCGCCCGAGTGCCCGCGCCGACCGGCCGATGGTCTGCTAGTCGACTCAGCGCCGTCCGAGTTGTAAACCGATAGGGGGAGAATAGATCTTTTCATGGGTTATCCACGACACTCTCTAATTAGTGTGCATGCGTGCGTGTTAGGGGTGTACCGATACACTAATTTCACGATTTCGATACGATACGATACGCACTTTTTTATTATGAAAATATATGGGGACAATGAGAAAAAAAGCAAATGCAAACAAATAATTCTGTTTTTGCATTATTCAGACATGCAAACTTGTAGCTTTTCAGCTACAATAGCCGTTTTGAATCCAAATAGGGCAATAGTGTGACACCTGACCCGAAAAAAAACAACACGTTGTCACCCTTTTCACCTCGGGGCTGTTTGCATGCCTGATTATTATTATTGTAAAAAAAAAAAAAAAAAAAACGATACATATCGTCACGAAAACGTATCGCGATATATCGCGGGACGATATATCGGCACACCCCTAGTGCGTGTGTGTGTGCGTGTGTGTGGGGGGGGCTCTAGTGTGGCTTGCATTGCCCTCTAGTGCTGGTTCTACAGAATTGCCTAGTAACAGGTGTGTTGATTAGATAGACAGATTAACGTCACCAGTCGCAATAAAAGTGAATCGATAACAAAGGGGGAAGCGAGGGGGGGGGGTGAAAACGAGCGCTCCTTTTTCAATTTCACTGGTTTTCCAATTTCCCTGTAACATATACGTTAATGGGTTAAAACCTGGGTATTGGACATAGTGGGTTAAAGTTTGTCCTTCATGCGTGTGCACGTCTACAGCTTAGAAACGGCGAGGACTTCACACCAGGAGATGATTAAGAGGCAGATTAGGGTTCAGGTCACTCCTTCGGCTCCCCAGAAAAAGGCAGGTGGCCCGGCGTTTCATCCAGTGCTGCTCCACAAGCTGCTGTATATATATACTGGGTCAAAGCAATGCAACAACATGATGCTCTGCTTGGGTTCCTATGAAAATGCTCCTCTTCTCCACCAAGGTCAACCAAAACTAACTTTCTGCACTGCACTGGGCAGCGTTGATTTTGACAGAACATTTTTAATTTCGTTTTAGTATATTTTTTTTGGGGGGGTTGTTATTTTTGTTGAAATGTTTTTGTTACCTTAACTCGGTTAATTCGGTTAATTTGGTACAAAAAAATGAAGTGTAGATTTTCTTTGTAGGTTTTTTCTTTTTTCTTCATCCCAAAAGTGGGGGGAATCAACGAATGACAGGCAGCGCGATGTGTGTGTGAGTGTGTGTGTGTGTGTGTGTGTGTGTGTGTGTGTCTCGTTGCTGTCACTGTGTGCCCGTCAGCAGTGTTGCCAAGTCTCGTGAGAGAAATAAGGAAACATACCTCCAAAAACAAGCCAGAAAAACAAGCCAAATCGTGTCCAGAAGCTGCGGTAAATAAGCGGACATGGCAACGCTTGGATTCTGGCGTCGGAGGGTTTGCTCAGCAGCTCATTGGCTCATTTACTCATGACACAACCAATGAGAGCTAGCGCTTTCATTGTTGCTAAGATACGTCCCCCCCATACTGATACAGAGATACTACACGCTACCCAAACTCTGAAAACCCCGGACATTTTGAAGGATTTTATAAACCCCCCTGGACAGGCCGGACAGACCCCCAAAAGAGGACCTGTCCGGGTAAAAGAGGACGTATGGTCACCCTACATATAGTGTATTATTATTATCGTGTTATTTTTATGCTATGTCGATGAATTGAATGCATACAGTAGGACCACAATGGAAACAAGTCCCCAAGACTTTTTTTGTGTTATTCTTCAGCCTTAATGTGTGACTGTACCTCAGTGCTGTTTAACATTTCTGACTAATAAAGTATTCAATCAATCAAAAACATATCAGAGCTTCACAAGTTCTGGAAAGGTTCAGGTTATGGACGATTAAACATCGTTGTCAAACAGAGCCGTCTCTCTCTCTCTCTCTCTCTCTCTCTCTCTCTCTCTCTCCCTCTCCCTCCATCCATCCATCCATCCATCCATCCATCCAGAGAAGGGCTTGTTATGAAGCAGATCCATGCATATTTTAATACCTTGGTGGCTTCACACTCCGTCCCATATAAGCCTCTGTTTTGCATGTAAAGCAAGGAAGCATGGGAATATTTGATAAGTGTATGCGTCTGGCTGGTAGCATTGTATTGTATATTATGTGCAACGTTGAAAGCATAGAATTGTTTTGTTTTATGTAGGTACTGCTAAATAAAATAATAATACAATATTTCGTCCGGTTCAGTGACATTTAGAAATCAAAGGCTGCCGCTCGCTCGTCCCATTACGGAGGACACAGAGAGAGAGGTGACAGGGGAGGGGGGTGAACTCTCTGCGGAATGGCAGACAATAACAAGAGCTGATTTATATAGAGAGAGAATAGAGAGAGATTGGCAGACAGAGAGAGAGGTGGTGGAAGAACTAGTAACTAGAATTGACAGGTAGACGGAGTTGTTGAGTGGAGAGAATGAGGGTGAAAGCAGCAGAATAGCTGATGCAAAGAAAAAGTCAGAGCAGAGAGAGAGAGAGAGAGAGAGAGAGAGAGAGAGAGAGAGAGAGAGAGAGAGAGAGAGAGAGAGAGAGAGAGAGAGAGCATGACTCAGACATCATGACACAACAACAACAAAGTCCACGTGAATCAGCATGTAAATCACAGCAAACATTTTCCTGCTACTGAGAGAGCTTTAATTGCACGTCTCTCTCCCTCTCCCTCTCCCTCTCTCTCTCTCTCTCTCTCTCTCTCTCTCTCTCTCTCTCTCTCCTGTGATCATCGTTAACTTTACTCTGCCAATAAAAACCAAAGCCATCCTGGTTTTATTGTTAACTTAATTACACAACACTAGCCGGAGCGTCACGGCATCCCCCCCCCACACACACACACCGGTGCAGAGCAGCGAGCAGCAGCAGCAATCTCTCCCATCGATTCAATTCACTCCCGCGATCAATTCATCTCCATTGGAGACCATTATGGACCATTTGTGGCTACTTAGAGCACAGAGAGAGAGAGAGAGAGAGAGAGAGAGAGAGAGAGAGAGAGAGAGAGAGAGAGAGAGAGAGAGAATAAAGGGAGGGAGGAAGGAGAGCAGAGAAGAGGCAGAAAGGATGTATAAGGAAGAGAGGTCATGGACCAGTGATCCTACAACCTTTTCTTTAATTTCAGGCCACAGACCCCGATTTGATATCTTACATCTAGAATATAGGCTCTATGCACTAGCAACCATACTGGAAAGAAGTTGGTGGGCCTCTTCCTTACTTCCTTCACAGGTGTTACCAATGATACTAATGAAGGCTCTGTTCCATTCTGCTCAAACAGAGTCAGGGTGTTGATATTGTTGCATGTTGGCTCACTGGAAAAAAACTCTGCTACACCAGTGGGTCTCAAAGTGTGGTCCAGGGACCCTCATGGTTCCTTGAGGGCGTTCCAAATGGCCCCCTACGGCTGTGTAACTCTGAGAGTGTACAAATGGAACCAAATGGACCCGTTTTTCTTCCGTGAATAGACAACTGGAAAACCCGAAAATCCGTGCATAGCCGCCTCGCATCTCCCCCATTGTGACTAAACCATTTCGGAGGCGCGCAGTCTCAAGGGAACTGTCGCCACGTAAGGGACCACCGAGTGAGCTAAAGCGAGCGAGTTGCCGTCCCGAACGTTGCGACGTTCCCTTGAGCCTACTCAGCGCCGTTTGAGTTATGTACCGATAGGCACAGAATCGTAAATTTTGTTGTGGGGACTGCTCTGCTTCCGGGTTTTTCCGGGTTGCAACTGGTTACGCCCACCGTGGGACTCGCCGTACATAAGCACATATTTTCGGGGTTTCTAGGCGACTATGCACGGAATGACGTGCACTGGATCCGTGCAATGTATACTAAATTCTTGGAGATCAGGATGGCTACACTAAATGGAACAGCGCCTTCATCAGTATAATTGGTAACACCTGTGAAGGAAGTAAGGAAGAGGCCTAATTTCCTTCCAATATGCTGCCGTGCACGGAGAGCCGTGTGTTGTGCCGTCTGTGTGTGTTTTGGTTGGCGAGGGGTTCTTACGGCACACGCCCAGTCGGTCCAATAACCGCCTCCAAACATGGCACGTTTATCGCTCCTGGGTCTGGCTATTGGGTCTATAAGGGCTACTTTCGCTTCCTTTCTAATTTGCATGTAATTTGTATGCATTTGCATAAATATTGGATTTTTGACCCAGATTATGTCAACTGGGGGGGGGGGCTCTACAGTGTGCCATGCGCCCTCTGCTGGAAGCTAACAGAGAGCACATGACCCCGTTCCCATCAACAGGGGGGTGTGGGGGGTGTAAGGGTGTAAAGTAACAAAAGTACATTTACTCAAGTACTGTTAAAGTACAATTCTGAGGTACTTTTACTTTACTGGAGTATTTCCAATTGTCTATACTTTTACTTTTACTCCACTACATCTCAGAGACAAATATTGTACTTTTACTCCACTATAATTATTTTGCAGATATAAATTATTACATTATAAAACATTAACCATTGCATTAACCAATTTAGCCCTATTTTTACTCAAGTACATTTTGAATTTCAGGTAGGACAGGACCAATCGTCGGAAGGGCGCTTTTTCCCCCCCTAGTAGATATCTATCTTTCCACTGTAACATCCTCATCATTACGTACACTCTCAGAGGTACAGACCCATATAAGGATCCATCTGGACCAAGTTGTGGTCCCCCAGACCAGACATAGAGAGAGAGAGAAGGAAGGAAGCGAGAGAAGAGCAAGAAGGATGCAAGGAAGACGGGAGAGAGAGGACGCAGAGAAGGAGAGAGAGATGATGATGATAATGATGATGATGATGATGATGATGATGGTATGAAGAAATCACTCGGCCTAAATATCCAATTTTTGCCATCCCTCGTCCTCTCTCACAAACTATTCAATCATATCTCGTAATAACCGCCATGTGGAAACTGGAATTAGGCCCACAGCAGCCACTCAGCTGTGGAACGGGGGGAGAAGAGCGCTTCCAACACGCCGGTGGAATAGTAATGGGGTTCACGCCATTAAGACCAGGCCATCGCTGGAATGTGAGATATTATCGTTGTCACAGGAAATGAGTGCGGCCCGTGGAAACAACCAATAGGCACAGCAGCGATATTGGAAAACAAGAATTAATTGGATACTAATCCAATGTGAGAGTGTGTGTGAAATATATCAATATATCAACCAAGAACTCATACCAAATATCAACAACGTTGTAGAATAAGGGACAAACCGCAACCACCAGTCTTTACAAGCACCTTCACAGAAAAACTGGGCAATGTCGCTTACAATTAGCAGACATGGCAACCAAGCATGACGCGTGCCGGACCCTTTTTTACCAAACCCGCCCCCTTTCCACAGCCACGCCCACACTGTATATATATGAACAGAAGCGCACGCCCACATTCTATTCAGGGTGTTTCTTAGAGAGTGTTACACACTCTGAAAAAGTTGGCCTCTTCCTTCACAGGTGTTACCAATGATACTAATGAAGGCTCTGTTCCATTCTGGTCAGACAGAGTCAGGGTGTTGATATTGCTGCATGTTGGCTCACTGGAAACACTCTGCTACACCAGTGGGTCTCAAAGTGTGGACCAGGGACCCTCACGGTTCATTGAGGGGGTTCCAAATGGCCCCTTACGGGTGTCAATCTTGAGAGTGTACAATTGGAACCGAATGGACCCATAAGGGTCCATTCGGCTCCATTTGTACACTCTCAAGAGTTAAGTGGGTCCTTGAAATTAAAAAAGGTTTGAGACTGTGCTACAATAAATGGAACAGAGCTTTGATTAGTAAAATTGGTAAGACCTGTGAAGGAAGTACGGAGGGAGGCCCAATTTCTTTCCAATATGGCTGCTTTGCATAGAGCTTATTGTCATTTGGGCTGAACGCTCCACTAGTTCGTGTGTTGCACATCGCGACGACCCGCATCTTATGGGCTTCGTGGTATAGGCGGCACACTCACAGGTAAACTGTTGGTTGGAATAATCAAAGTGGAGTTCGCGGGGACCCACAGGGGTCCTTGAATGGGTTCCAAGGGGGTCCCCGGCAAAAATGAATAATAATCATCAAAATCTGTTTAACCACTTCAACCCTAGAGACATCGGCTATTTGAAAATAGCAAGCTCTCAACGCGTTGCGTTTTAATTTGTGAAATGTTTTTGAAACTTTTCAACAACACAAATCTTGTATTTGGGTCCCCGACACAAAATGTTTTCAGATGGGGGTTGGCGGTCTAATACATAATCGATTTGGGGGTAAAAGTCGGAGAAGCACTGGTCTAAATATTAAACATAGGACATAGGCACGCTGGAGCATCTTTGTTTTATGACCAAAACCAGACCAACATCTATAAAGCTGGGATCACACTACAAGAGACGCTTTTGAAATCTGGATGCATCACACACGAGGAGAATCTTTAAGCAAATGATCTCTCTCTCTCTCTAATCTTAAACATTCACACACTGCAAGATTTTAAAATAAGCCCCATCCCACGCTAAAGGATATTCTCAAGATTATCGTGCCCTCTCACGTGATCATCTCATCTCAGATTTAGAAAGCACATTTTGTAGAATCGGCCTCAGGTCTTAATGGGTTAACCTTGTTCTGGTAACAGACAAACAGTTGTGGTACGTTTTATAGACAGTTGTGTTCTTACCACAGATCAACACAAGCCTCAGCTGTCCAAAGCACCCAACAAGTTGGTTTGATCAGTTGCCATGTCAAACGTCCTCTCATTCACTTCACGTCTGTCTCCATGTAGACTCCCTCTCTCCCTCGTATGAAGAGATGTAATCATCCAGATATAATTAAACATGTTTGATCGTTATCAGGGTGGCCCTGATGCGTCTGTAGAGCGGATCGGGAAGGTTTTAAGTTTGTGTCTGTGTGAACCACTCACTCTACAACAGGATCAACTGTTCGAGATAATCCGTTGCCTCGAACGCCGTTGATGCGAAGGGGATTTTCCGAACCTCAAATCTCTCCAATTATCTTGTAAGTTTGAGTCCAGCTTAAGGCATTACACTATTTTAAGATGTGAAGAGGTTGATTGGTATGCGGTAGCATTTCATGGTCTAGTCCAACAGGGACCATGCAGCCAGCCTGTATAGCTGAAACCAGAAGTGCAGTTATTTTAGCCTCCCTTTGTTCATTACGTTTTCATTTTAGATTTAGAATTTATTTAAAGATCTAGCCTCTTCCAGACACAGACACAGAGCGCAGTCAGGGCCCAAAGCCTAACTAGGGGTCTTCAATGTTTTTCAGGCCAAGGACCCCTTAGCTGAGAGAGAGATGAAGCAGGGACCACGACTACATATTGTATAAAACTGTGTTGCAGATTCAACTTTTTCATAGATTTCATAGGTACCTTCTTAGACTTCTTTGACAGCACTATCATCAGTGTTGTGTACATTCGTTTTTTTATGTCTTCACCGAAAATAGCCGATCTACAAGCTCACAGCGCGTTGCAGTGCAACGCGTTGTGAGCTAAAAACACACACAACAACCGATGAAGCAGAACAGAGAGATGGAGGCAGATGGAGAAGGGAGAAATGAAGAGAAAAGAAGCAGATTCTAAAGCTCTATCCTGGACGATGAGCGGCCTGCGCTGAGAGCTGACGCATTGAGATGGATGTGGAGAGGTGTTAATGAAAGCTGAGGTGTAGAGACAGAGACAGAGAAATGCTCCTATGGGCTGTCATTAAAGCCCACATGCTCTCCACAAGGGCCTTTTTCCACACGTGTGATGATTAGGGCTTTAACAGTTTATCCAGACTAATTCATTTAATTGATTATGTACTGTATATATTGTCTCTTGTCGGGTGGAAACCTCATTACGTCCAAAACGGTTACTTTCCAGGATTCAAATTCAAAAGCATCAAAAGTAGCAGATCTACAAGCTCGAAACGCGTCGCTTCGCGCCACATTTCGAACTTGTGGACCGCGACGTGTTGTGAGCTTGTAGATCGGCTATTTTCAAATATCCAAAGTTTAAATAGGGCTGAAGTGGTTAAAGTTGTACAATGCAGAATCACAAATAACGATTTTTAGCAACCTCTGCTGGTCACTACCGTCACTGCATACAATTTCCGTAGTCCTCGATTACCCAGAATTCCATTCGTTTTCACCGGAAGCCGGAAGCGTTTCAAAAAGCGATCTTTTAATTGTTTTATACTATCTACGGATCGTTTCTCTTAGCCAGTGGAGCATTAGTTACCATGAGCTGTGCTTTCTTTTTCTGTTCTTTTTCGATCTTCCAATCCTACATTCTCTTAAAATCAGCGTGAGGTTCCTTTTTGTTATTAGCGCGATAGTTCCTGGCCAAACAGGAAACCGTTGCGGTAGTTCCTCCACGACGTCATGACGTTGGCCAGGAACGTCATTTTCCCGGGAAAGTCCCCCCCGTACACGTTCAATAGAAAATATATAAATAAAAGGCTTCCGGGGGTGAAATTCATGGAGTGGATGTTACGTTACCTAGTATGCCTTTAATGTGTGTTTTGTAATAATAATCAAAATCGACAGAGTAACTAGTAACTAAAGTTTTCAAATAATCATAGGGGAGTAAAAAAATGTACTTAGTTACTTTCCACCACCGCTGTGCTGACGCATTGAGATGGATGTGGAGAGGTGTTAATGAAAGCTGAGGTGTGTAGAGACAGAGCAATGCTCCTATGGGCTGTCATTAAGGCCCACCGCTCTCCACAAGGGCCTTCTTCACATGTCTGATGATTATGACTTACTGGCAGCCCAGGGGCCACATCCAGGGCCCCTGCTCGCGCCACTTTATGGAGCCTCATTTGTGTTAATAGGCCCCAGCGCCTAAACACATTTTGGTTCCCCTGTCAGCTTCCCCACCTGCAGATGTGTGGCTCTGCCCTATCATTCTGATTCATTCAATTTAATCACTTTAAAAACCCAGGCGGCAAGGAATGAAGCCAACCTTCTTTTTAGATTTTTATCCCACGATTGTGTAACCCTTTTTTTCACCCAGTGCCAATTCCAAACACCCTTGGACAGAAAACCCTCCACAATGTTTTTTTGTCCCAAATGGGCTGCCCTAGTAGTTACAAAGGGTGAAATCTCGTCCGGTCCGGACCGTTTTTGGCCCATTTTTAAAAAATATATTTTTCCCACGTGGGGCGCTCTAACGAAACTTTGGGATCATCCAAGGAGTCTCTAAGAAGGAGAGGCCGGATGTGGATCCATGTCAAAAATGCTTCCGGTCGTCCGCTCCAATGTTGACTCCTTGACTAAAAGCTTAATATCTCCTATTTATTTTTAACGTGGTGGAAATGAGCCGTTTTCGATCGGCAATCACTCTGCAATGGAGGATCGCGTTAGAAATATTATTGTTCCAGGCGTTAGTCGGGACCCTCCGCCGTCTCGCTTTGTCTACATGCGCGTCCTCATCGGGGCTTCTACAGCACGCAACATATCAGCGTAAGTGGATGGAAGATATGCTGGCACTAGATGTACCCTATTTTAACCCATTGAGACCTGAAGCCGATTCTACATGTCTCCTAAATCTCAACACTTTTCTGAAAAACGTATGTTTCTATATCAGTGGTGCTCAATCTTTTTCATGTCAAGGACCCCCAACATTATATGTATTTGGCCGCGGACCCCCATCAAAATATTTGGTTCCAGGGACCCCCAGAAGCAAAGATTTGAGTTAAAAATGTTCGCTTTAAAAATATTTTTATTCAAAGATTTGCACACATTTTCACGATTTTTCAAAAATAGCAGATCTACAAGCTCGTAGCGCGGCACTCGGTGCCGCACTATGAGCTTGTATATCTGCTATTTTTGAATAGCCCAAAGTGTAAAATAATGCTTTTTAGCTCATATCTAAAAATGACACAGTTCCAGGTCTTAATGGGTTAATAAACCTCTGGCACACGATGTGTTGGAAAAAAAAGCCTTTCTTTCACATCTGGAGAATGAAACAACAACAGAGGGAACAGGGCAAGTTAGAATACTTACAAATCCTACCGAGAAATAAAACTGCCCAGGTTCATTTCAAAACACTCCCAAAAAAGCCAAAGTATGAATTTCACTGGCAGGTCATGAATAATACATTTTATTAAGAAAAGAAAGCCGCAGGCCAAATAAAATCTAACCCCGCGGGCCATGATGATTGGCCCCCCGGCGGGCCGGACTTTGTCTGATATAGGGCTTTAACCACTTAACCCATTAAGACCGGGAACGGATCTGTGTGTCATTTTTAGATTTCTTTGGGCTATTCAAAAAATAGCAGATATACAAGCACTCGCTATGAGCTTGTAGATCTGCTAATTTTTTTTTCTCGAAAAATCTTGAACATTTGTGCAAATCTTTGATAGTATATATTTTTTAAAGCTAACATTTTCAACTCAAATCGTTGCTTCTGGGGGATTCTACAAATGTCTTCTAAATCCTAAAAAAAACGTATGTTGCTATAATCAGTGGTTCTCAAACTTTTTCATGTCAAGGACCACCCAAAATGATATGTATTTGGCCGCGGACCCCCATCTCAAAATACGTTGTTCCAGGGACCCCCCACCAAAAGCAAAGATTTGAGTTAAAAATGTTCGCTTTAAAAAAATATATATTTATATTCAAAATATATATTGAGCTTGTAGATCTGCTATTTTTAAATATAGCCAAAGTATAACATAATGGTTAAAGTGGTTACACAGAGATGCGTTCCCGGTTTTAATGGGTTAAACCCCATATGGTTGACCGGTAGTCCCTCAGGGCTCTATACTAGTGTCTTTACCGTTTTCCGTCATCTTTTATTACTGTTGTTGCTTTCGCTGAAAATAGCCGATCCGACAAGCTCACAACGAGACGCGTTGCGTTTGCGTTTTACTGGGGACCCCCTGGAACCACCCCCCCCCCCCCTCCCTCCCCAAGGACCCCTGGGGGGGGTCCCAACTTTGAGAACCACCGCTCTATAACGGCTGCTGCTTGCAAAATTAACATCCGTGATTAACCCATTAAAGCCGGGAAAGCATACGTGTAATTTTTTTGATTTCTTTGGGCTATTCAAAAAATAGCAGATCTACAAGCTCATAGCGCCGGCGAGCTTGTAGATCTGCATTTTTTTTTTTTTATCGTGATATTTTTTTTGCAAATCTTTGAATATATATATATTTCAGAGCGAACATTTGTAAAATATTTTGTTCCAGGGACCAAAGAATTGAGTTACAAATGTTCGTTTAAATAAATATATATATTCAAAGATTTGTACCAATTTCCATGATTTTTAAAAAAAATAGCAGATCTACAAGCTCATAGTGCGGCACTCGGTGCCGCGCTATGAGCTTGTAGATCTGCTATTTTTGAATAGCCAAATAAATCAAAAAAATGACACAGATGCGTGTCCCTGCGTTAATGGATTAATATTCCTGGAAATAGTTCTTTTTTCTCTTCTCCTCCTTACAGTATATGTAAACGTGACATTTAAATGTCAAAAAACACTGACTAATCCATAGACTTTGGCATTTCAGCTCCATCTTCCAGAGATATCAGTCTAGTGTGTGTGACTCTGTGTCAGTCTCTCTCTCCCTGTCTTTCACTCTCTCTCTCTCCCCACGTCGCTGCCTTTGTTTTCAGGGTCGCATGCAGCCGGAAGAGAAGGAGACGGCAGCCCTCTCTCTCTCTCTCTCTCTCTCTCTGACAATAACCCATTGAAACCCGGAACACATCTGTGTATCTGTATCTGTGTAAGCACTTTAACCAACATTTTATACTTTGGCTATTAAAAAATAGCAGATATACAAGCTCATAGCACTATGAGCTTGTAGATCTGCATTTTTTTTTAAATCTGTGTTAAAAATGTGTGTGAATCTTCGAATATATATATATTTTTAACTCAAATCTTTGCTTCTGGGGGGTCCCTGGAACAAAACTATTTTGAGGTGGGGGTCCGCGGCCAAATACATACATTTCGGGAGGTCCTTGACATGAAAAAGTTTGAGAACCACAGATATATTCTTAGCAACACACATTTTTGAGTAAAAAGATTTGAGTAAAAAATTTTTGCTTTAAACATTTAAAAATATTTGCACACATTTTCTCGATTTAGAAAAGAAAATGCAGATCTACAAGCTCATAGCGCGGCACCGAGTGCAGCGCTATGAGCTTGTAGATCTGCTATTTTTTGAATAGCTAAAGAAATCTAAAATTACACAGATGTGTTCTTGGTCTCAATCGGATAAACAAGGAGGTTTTAAGCTTTTGAAGTCTGCCAAGCCTTTTTTCCCCCCTCCAATAATTTTGGGTGTGAATTATTTTTCAGAGGATTGTATTATCACTGCTTAACACACACACTGTGACGATATGAATTTACACAACGATGATGACTGTTGCTGTCACACACATCTATGAAGCAATGAAATCTATGAAAAAGTTGAATCTGCAACACAATTGGCTTATTTAATTTTTTAATTTTGTAACTTTTGTAGCTGCTGTGAGCGCAGCACAACTGTCCATTCAGCGCTGTGTGTGCGTGCCGGTGCTGCCCGCTGCACGTTTGAAATCAGCAGCTGTTTGTAAACAGAGCGTGCGCATCACAAAAATAATATAATAATATAAAATACTTTGTCTGGTCTTTTTTCATGAACTAAAATGAAGACAGATTTCAGCCCAGTCTTTATGTTCGTCTCGTCTTCATGCATCATGAAATTGCATAATGATTTAGTCGCAGTTATTGTTTATTCACGTGGGTGGTCGTCTCGTCCAGACTAGTTTTCGTCCTTTGAAAAATGTGCGTTGACGAACGTATTTCGTCGTAGTTTTCGTTAATGAAATCAACACTAGCACACACACACGTGCACGCGCGCGCGCACACACACACACACACACACACACACACACACACACACACACACACACACACACACACACACACACACTCTGCAGACCGTCAGATTAGTGCCCTTCTAGCGTTCCTCAACTGTGTGACCTCACTAGATACAGTTAGCTCCAGTTTTAACTTCAACTCCAGCTGACATCTATATCTACACCTGCTACTCTATTAACCACATGAACCCTGCCAAAATCTCATTTTCAGAGATAGTGAAAATCTATGATTCACATTACAAGCTGACAAACTGTAGATCTACAAGCCAACAACGTATATAGCAGTGTTTCTCAAAGTGGGGTCCATGGGGACTGTATAAGCAAAATGTGCCTATACAGCATAGACATTATTTTAACCACTATATCCATGTTTTGTACGTTGGCTATTCCAAAATAGCTAGTACATTTGCTATTTTTTTTTACATTTGTGAAAAATCTCTAATATATATATTTTTTTGTATTATTTTGCTCTTTTAAAAAAACACAAATCTTCTCTTCTGGGGGTCCTTGGCACACAATTTTTCAGATGGGGATCCACAGCCAATTTGGGGGTCCTTGACATGAAAGTGTTTGAGAACCACTGGTACAGATGTGACATTCCAATGTTTCAGAGAGCCTACATTGGCACTCTATCCACTATCCACTTGGAGCACCAGTGGATAGTCCAAGCCAGGTCACGGAGAAAGGGAGGGATTTGCTAAGTGTGAAATGTGTGTGCCAGGTGTAAATTGGCATCTTTTCACACCTATCAAATCAGGCACGCCGGGGGGAGGGGGAGGGGGGGGGGGGAATTTACAGGGGAAGATCAGGAGAGAAGTGTGGAGAGGTCCAGATGTCTATCTAGGGCTTAAGTGGTTATGGCCATTCGTGCTCAAACTCAACAATGATTGGTCAGCCTGTATCAACGTGGAAACGGGATGACATTCTGAATGGCTGGAGTGAAGGAGAAAAAGAAGTGCCAACGGTATTTTCACAGAGTTTCATCATTCCCTCTGAGTGCAAGAACAATGCAGAGCACACAGAGAGAAAAGTCCTTTTCCACCATATGAGGCTCTTTAAAGCGTTCATCAAATGCTATTTTCTCTTTGTCTTTGTGAAAAAATATTTCTCAGAACAATTTATAGCCCATGTGTTCTTCGTTTGTATGAGGTTATCCAACACGAGCCTGCATACAGTATCTGCATATCTTAGATAGCATGTTATCTAGACAGATGCCAGGGTCATTTGTTGACCTGGGATCCTATAGTTTGTATAGTTTCAACGTACAGATTATTTATTTTGTAATATTCCCATAGCCTGGAGTATATAATAAAGAGAGAAAGAGAGAGAGAGTGGGTGTGAGAGAGAGAAAGAGAACAGAGAGACAGAGCAGATGATTGTGTGCGTTACTATATTAATTATAATCACCTGGTGATCACGGTCAGTAAAAGCCTCCAGTGGAACGACACAGTGAAACCTGCAATTACTACTAATTAATGACACATTCCAGCTGAGGACCCCGCGCACACACACACACACACACACACACACACACACCACAGGTTTTTATTACTACTGTATACTTGTGAGGACATCAACATTTTAGGACGCCGATTTTATGCCATTTTTGCAATTATTTTGCCATTTATCTAAAGCCTGAAGCGTTGTGAGCTTGTAGATCAGCTTTTCCAGGCATGACACCAACGCGCAACTAAAGTGTAAAAATCAGGCATAACTCTAATCCCTAAACCTAACTTTTAAATGTCTAATCTTAAAACTAACCCCATCCTGAATCTGTTTATAATTGTAAATGTATATCTAAAAATCTGTTTTCAACCATAAAACAACCATTTATCTCGCGAGGACCAGGAAAATAGTCCTCAAAAACGTCTATTTCTCAAAATTCGACTATACTTGTGGGGACTTGTGGGGATCTTTGGTCTTCACATGTATAGTAATACAAACAAACACACACACACACGCACACGCACACGCGTGCGCTCCAGTTTGAGGCGGTGTGATAATGATGGCTGATTGATAGCGGTTGGTCTCACACACCTGCGGTGAGAGAATCAGTCACGTCCCCCCAGCCACTTGTTACCGTTCCACCGGCTATTAATAGTTGTCTTCCACTCGCTGTGGGTTTCTTTGTGTCCACAGAGCCGCCTGCAGCCATCAATTCATAGTTGGAGGTTATTGTAAAAAAAAAACGTCTTCTTTTCAGAGGCCTCTCTGGGCTTTCCAAAAAAAGATATTTTTGGGGCTTTTTCTGCCTTTATTGATAGATATACAGTAGACTGACAGGAAATGAGGAGAGGGATGGGGGGGGGGGTGACACGCAGCAAAGGCGGCTGGCGTAGCCGTCTTGGCAACTAGGCTGCTATTGTCGCCTGAAAGCGTGTCGCTGATCCCGACGACCTTTGCTGTGTGTCACGCCCCCCATCTCTCACTCCCCATTTCCTGTCAGTCTACAGTTCCTATCAATAAAGTAGATCTACTATTTTTCCTTTTTTGACATTTTTGGGCGGTGAAACCGCCCCTATAAGTGAGGTTTGGATATTTTTGGGCGGTGAAACCGCCCCTATAAGTGAGGTTTGGATATTTGTACAATTATCCTGCGCTGTGATTGGCCAAAAAGTACCCCGCCTAACCCTGCACCGTGATTGGCCAATCACAGTCTATTCAGGACTGTGATTGGCCAGTGTCACATGACAGCCCTTATAAGAAACCATAACTTAAAAAAACCCATAAAATTGTTTTTTTTAAGTTATGGTTTCGTCCATCATAAAGAGTGTTTCAATAAATGTATTTATTTTTTGTACATGATTGGTTGACTCCATTCAGTATTGTGATTAGCTAGCAAGACACCGCCCACTTCACACAGGGTGTGATTTTTAAGGAAAGAGTGACATTTCTAAAAAATATATATAATAATTTTAAAAAAAATGTTGAATTCATAGTTTATAAGCTTATTCTTTCACAAGCCCTCTGGCTGTTCTTTTGAATGACTGTACCAAGGGCTGCACATATTCTACCGATTACTATTTTTTTAATTAATCGAATAATTGAGAAGCATGTTTGCTTTTATTTAATCATTCGTTTATTTAGCTCAATGGTATAATTGTCACCACTTGCACAGGAAACAGGGTTTAAATCCCGGGTAGTAAGAGGAAAGTTACATCATGCAGCTTTAACAAAGAAATATCACTTACTCTACCTTTAATTCTTCGGCGTACAGAAGTGTTGCAAGGAACTTAGCTAGAAAAAATAGCTGATATACTGTACAAGCTCACAACAAGTCGGGATGTGAGCTTGTAGATCTGCTATTTTTCTAATATTGTTCGGCTAATTTGCAGGATTGCTGCATTTTAGAAAAGCTGAAAATAGCCGAACAATAGCCGAAGAATAGCTGATCTATAAGCTCACATGTGACCTTGTAGATCTGCTATTTTTCGGGCTATTGTACGGCTATTTCCAGCTATCCTAAAATGTAGCAATGATCCTTTGTGGTCACACAGAGCTGCAGCCATCAATTCATAGATGGAGGTTATATTGTCAAAACCTCATTCTCTCACAGGCCTCTGGCTGTCCATGTGATTGACTGTACCGAGGGGAGGCAGCCAATAGCAGAGACCGATACTGACAGGGTTCGATTCGATTAGGGGAGTGGAAAATAATCTATTCTAAAGACGCATCGCAAACGCGGCCGGCGCACAATTCTGCATCAATGTAGCGACGTGACATTAAGTGATTAATTGAAACCAAAGTTTGCACCATCTGTACAACAACGTATAAATGAAAGCTGCAATCCGGAACGTGTTATTTTGACCACCTGTATGGTAGAGCATGTTAATACAATATATCGTCTCTGTGGGGATGGAAACCTTATTATGTCCAAAACTGTTACTTTTCAGGATCCAAATTCAAAAGCATCAAAAGTAGCAGATCTACAAGCTCGAAACGCGTCGCTTCGCGTCGCGTTTCGAGCTTGTAGATCTGCTACTTTTGATGCTTTTGTGTGATGCTGTAGTGTGATCAAGTAGGGCGTTAATTTACACAAAAACAAAACGCCTCCCCCTGGTCAGCCGGGGCGCCTGATGGAGGGGAAAGGAACTGGTTGGAATAACGTGTTCCTTCCACGCGCTACGTCCAACCGGGGAAACTCCCCCCGTGCCAGGTGAGAAGAAGGGGCTTGCTAGCTCTCATGCATTGAAGGAGGCATGAGCTCAGTTCTGGGCTCTCCCCAGGTTGGCAGAGGGAGAGTAGCGCCCAGGCAATTGGCACTGGGTGAAAAAAATATGGGTTACAAAATCGTGGGATAAAAATGTAGGGAAAAAAACGAATAAAGTTAAAATAACAGCAACGATAACCGTGATTGGAGGTGGTCTCTCCCTACTCTTCCATTGAGACATTTAGACACCAGTTGTGTGTGCCTGAATCTCAAAGCCCAGTATCGCCCCGGGCCAAGCAATCCTTTCCACCTGAGTTCACTGGTAGCAATTCTGGTCCCCCTCCCGGGAGAACCTGAATGGGTTCAAATCCGGGTAAGGACATAAATCTAACGGATTGTCCCTTTAACCCATTAAGAGCGGGAACGCATCTGTGTCATTTTAAGATGTATTTGGGTATTCAAAAAATAGCAGATCTACAAGCTCATAGCGCGGCACCGAGTGCCACGCTACGAGCTTGTAGATCTGCTTTTTTTTTTTTTATCGTGAAAGTTTGTGCAAATCTTTGAGTATATATATTTCTTTTTTTAAAGCGATTTTTTTTTAACTCAAATATTTGCTTCTGGGGGGTCCCTGGAACAACATATTTTGAGGTGGGTCTTTGACATGAAACAGTTTGAGAACCACTGATTATAGAAACATACGTTTTTTTTCAAAAAACTGTTAGGATTTAGAAGACATTTGTAGAATCCCCCCAGAAGCAAAGCATTGCGTTACAAATGTTCGCTTTAAATATATATATTAAAAGATTTGCACACATTTTCATGATTTTTCAAAAATGGCAGATCTACAAGCTCATAGCGCGGCACTCGGTGCCGCGCTATGAGCTTGTATATCTGCTATTTTTGAATAGCAAAATACATCTTAAAATGACACAGATGCGTTCCCGGTCTTAGTGGGTTAAGCACCAGAGTGACAAAGGAAAGAGAGAATAGTGTTCGAGGAGTTATTCTCCGTGCAGTTGATGCCAGAAAGTGATGTGATTAAAAAACATCGATTGACACGTCACGTCACATTATCGGGATTTGAGGAAACAAAACAATGGCCGAGGAACCACAAAGGAAATGACCTATTTGACCTCTTTACAATGGACCATACGCTGCATTTTTTAAGAACATTGATTTTAAATAGATTATCACTTCATGTGATAGATTTTTATCACTTTATGCTATAGTGCATTATTTTTTTGTAACTAACACTAATTTGTTTAAAGCTGAATTTAGCAATATTGTGTACATTGAGTTAATTGACTCCCTGTAATGTGAAGGTACAGTATAGACCCCTTAACAGACGACGTCACACTGATAACAACCAATATGCGTGGGATTGCGCTCGCAGGCCGGCACCTAAAGAAACCCATTCTGTCAGGTCTCGCTAGGACGCTCCTCACTAGCCAACACACAAGAGGAGGTTGAATGAACTGAAACCAGCGAAACCCCGAAACAATGTGTTGGGAATTGATTGCATGAAACAATCACCTGTGCGTCCAGTCTCAATGTTTGGTAAACAAATAATTGGTCTATTGGGAAGCAATGTACATCTAAGTTTCAGCACCGCAGCTTGATGCTGCATACCACTATGAATGAGCTCTTTGTTTACTTTTTGGAGATCCGTCAAACAGCTTTTCGATTATTTGATTAATAAAAAAAATAGTTTACAGTTCAGTTTGAATGTCCAGCTTGTGAGATGACAAGTTTTACTTGACCTCTTCCTACAGAGTGAGTTCCAAACTGTGCAGTGTAATATACGGTACATATATATATATATATATAAACATATATATGGTGCCAGATTGCGTTTGACGTGATGTGAATGAAAGGTCGTTGTAAATCAGTCACATAACTGTGGCCAGCTGTGCTCCTGAAAGTGTAGCTCACCATAAACATTTAGCATGCTCTTTAGTGGTTATTCCCCAAAGTGTCCTATTAAAGCTTATTAATGTCCAAGTCACCTCTGTTAGAACTAGCCCAACCATAGTAACCCCTGTCGGGGGTGGAAATGTCCAAAACTAGTACTTTTCATAATTCATAATTCAATGGTAGCAAAAATAGCAGATCTACAAGCTCAACAATCTTGTAGATCCACAAATGTTGGATTTTCAGACATTTACTGTACCACTTAAAACTCTCAATACTTAGTAAATGTGACGTTTGGCTCTGTACTTTTTCCCCCTGTACACCAAATCTCTTTGCCGAAAATATGGAGCTTGTAGATCTGCTATTTTCGGCATGTGTTCCCCTCAGAATAGGAGTTTATCTTGTCATATCGCCCAGCCCTAGTTGAACTACAAACATAGGCATCAGACCTCTTCACACTTCTCTTCACTTTTCATGATCTTTCCCCTGCCTTTTTCCACTCCCCATTGTCATGTCTGATTTGCCAGGTGTGAAATGAGGCCAATTCACACCTGGCACCATTTCA
>NC_137616.1:43803252-43850752 GCF_963280865.1 Gymnoscopelus braueri | reverse complement strand
AATTGTAGTGGAGTAAAAGTACAATATTTGCCTCTGAGATGTAGTGGAGTAGAAGTAAAAGTATAGACAACTGGAAATACTCCAGTAAAGTAAAAGTACCTCAAAATTGTACTTAAGTACAGTACTTGAGTAAATGTACTTAGTTAATAGTTACTTTACACCACTGGTTCCCGGTCTTAATGGGTTAGCCTGGATGCTACGTCTGGGTCATGAAAGGCTAGGCTGTGTGTTCACCTGAATGGAGGTTCAGGTCTGGTGCCGGGCACACCGCTTTGTCCACGTTTAGGAAGACATTATTTATTTATACATTAGATTAGATGTCCTTTATCATCCACACAAGGGGAAATCGTTTTGCTCGGGTCAATGCGTATACATTCAAGACAAGACGATACATAAATATACAGCACAATTAAAACATCCAGCAACCAGTAACCAACCATAAAGTACTTCAATTCTATAAAAGGTATATGCCTATTACCTAATTCTACATTTAAAAGGGTCTGTAAAAGAAAGCAATGTCCTCTCCACACTCTTGGAATGCTCATAATGTGTTTGTGTATGCTTTCATTTGTGCGTGTGAGTGTGTGTGCGTGTGCGAGAGTGTGTGCGTGTGTGAGTGTGAGTGTGTGTCCATGGAAGCTATTATAATACTTAACCTCTCTTTTTGCATCATAATAACCACACAGTGTGGAAAGTAACTGCAGTAACTGTACTTGAGTAAAACTTTTGAGATACTTTTTTTGCTGGAGTATTTCCATTTTTCGATTATTTGGTACTTCTACTCCACTGTATCGACTATTTTGAAAATAGCCGATCCACAACGCGTCGCTATGCGTGATAATATGCCTATGTCATGCCCGAAATAGTCGATCGTTAATCGATTATTTTCTTAAATGATCGATTAGCGATTATCGGTTACAATCAATCAACTGAAGTAGGCCCGTGCATGCTGGACCTCTTGAAGAGGCTGGTGACTCTCAGCCAGAAGGTTAGCCATAAAACACATGACTAACAGGAACCTAGATCAATACACTGATACTGTATATTACAGCACATGACAATAGACACATTCCTGTGTGTGTGTGTGTGTGTGTGTGTGTGTGTGTGTGTGTGTGTGTGTGTGTGTGTGTGTGTGTGTGTGTGTGTGTGTGTGTGTGTGTGTGTGTATTTATGTGTGTGTGTGTATTTGTGTGTGTTTGTGTGATAGAGTTACCCATACATACAGTATTGTCTGACCTGGCTCTCTAAATGCGCTCCCTCTAACGCGATTTACCAGCCACTTCAATCCATCAAGTGAGTGCACGTGTGTGCGTGTGTGTGCGTGTGTGTGTGCGTGTGTGTGTGCGTGTGCGTGCGTGTGTGTGTGTGCTTGCTCATTTGTCCGTAGAGCCCAAAGCCAACTAGCCACTCCAACTATCATGGTACTTAA
This sequence comes from Gymnoscopelus braueri, assembly GCF_963280865.1. NCBI lineage: Eukaryota > Metazoa > Chordata > Actinopteri > Myctophiformes > Myctophidae > Gymnoscopelus > Gymnoscopelus braueri. The sequence goes on along the minus strand of NC_137616.1, from coordinate 43,849,323 downwards.
AGATATTGGTCTTTAGCCTGAGAGACTGAATCCACAGCTTCAGCTCTATCTTCCCGTGCCAAACAAAAGCTCTCACAACTTCTCTGCTGCACTTCACAGGCAAATGAGCCACAGGGAGAGAGACACACAGAGAGAGAGAGAGAGAGAGAGAGAGAGAGTGTGTGTGTGTGTGTGAGCGTGTGTGTGTGTGTGTGTTTCATTAGTCTAATGGTTAGTCGGGCGATGGTAAGCCAACGCTGCGGTTTTGAGGCCATTTGGGGTGAACGACGTGATAACAAGATGCTAACTGAACTTTTCTATTTAACATATTATCGTTGCTGTCGGGCAGAAACCTCTTATCTCCATATTTTTACTTTTTTAGTTTTTTCCTAAATTAACTCCCTACTGGATCACACCACAGCATCACACGAAAGCATCAAAAGTAGCAGATGCACAAGCTCGAAACGCGGCGCGAAGCGACACATTTCGAGTTTGTGGATCTGCTGCTTTTGATGCTTTTGCATTTGAATCCTGAAAAGTAACAGTTTTGGACGTATGAGGTTTCCACCCAACAGAGACGATATATGGCTCTATTTTACTGCGAGAACTAAAGAACCGCGTCATGCCGTCTATAAAGTACCCAATAGGGCGCCACGGACGGAGTACCTTGATAATATTTGGAATTTGATCATTTTAGTTTAAAGTTTAAACATTCGGCCTGGCGGAGACTATACAACTTTACAAAGCTTTTTTTTTGCTATTACTACTTCAGTTTCTGTCAAAAAATCACACAAATCGGTACACAGTATCTCTATAGTCATGTGATCAAGACGGATGTGTCCTAGTCGGAATTCTGGGCAGCTTATTTCAAATTTTGGAAAGAACTCCCTGATATTTGTGTAGTTCTTACATTGTGTTAGGAAGTGTAATTCTGCCAGCCTGAAGTTCCACAGCATCTTGTCCACCTGCGTGTGTGTGTGCGTGCGTGTGCACGTGTGCGTGCGTGTGCGTGTGTGTGTGTGCGTGTGGTCCCCTACCACAGCTCAGAGAGCTCTCCGTCTGCGGTTGTGTAACTGGCCTAATGGATCCAGATGAAGTGAGACACGTGTGTGAGTGAGACATGAAGGAAGTTGCCGGTTCAAATCCCGCAGGGCTTGGATACCAACCTGTCAATCTAACAGAGTGAGTGCATGCTTGCTAACAAACGTGGAGATCGGTTCAACCACTTGAGCCCTATTTTAGACAAGACGTCGTCACATTGTGAGCTTGTAGACCAGCTTATAAACCTCATCCAAAAACTGTTCCTTTTCAGGATTCAAATTCAAAAGCATAAAAAAGTAGCAGATCTACAAGTTCAAAACACGTCTTACGGTCGATAACCGATATTTACCGATGCCTAATATCTGTATAAAAACAAGTTCAAATGTTGTCCTTTCTGAAAAAGGCATATACTGTAAACACTGAATTTGAAAAAAAGCGATGCCTCTTTATTCCAAAACTAGGTATGCACCAAATTGACATTTTGGCTCATATCCCAACATAAACAGCTTGAATGTAGTGTTTGTATTTACTGTAAAAATGTTCCAACTCGTTGACCCTTTGGAAAGCTTCCCCAGAAAACACTGATCGAGTCTGTGGCCTTCATCCTCACAAAAGGCTTTTTCAGCTTCATAGTCAAACACAATTATTATAAAATAAAATATTGGCTTAAACCGATATATTATGTTGATATCGGTTCGATACGAAATTGCATTTTAAAGGAGTAGTTAAAGGGAAATTTTGCCGCACCGGAAGTCTCGCTAGACGAGATTGAAATCTCCAGATTTCACTCTCGTCTAGCGAGATATCACAGATATCATAACATCATAGAAAAGGTAAGAAAAACATGAAATTCCCCTTTAACCCAAAAATGGACTGATTTTCGATCAATTACACACCACTTGAAGCCATTTTCATGCAGAATTCATGGATATTAGTATTTTTTTGTGGCATTCCTAAACCAATAATTCGATGACCGGGTGGAGACTTCGCCGGTCATCAAATTAAATTAAATTAAATTATTATAAAAAATAAATGAAAAAACTCTGTGAATTCAAGGCTTCATGGGGTGTGTAATTGATAGAAAATAAGTAATCTTTTGGGTGAACTACTCCTTTAAGGCCGATACTGATATGATGACCGATTAATTGTGCATCCTATTCCCTACTTCATACCCTAATCCGGATTCAAACCCCAATTCCTTCCCACCATCCGGATTCAAACCCCAATTCCTTCCCACCAAAGTGGTGGGGAGGAACTTCACCCTCATCCGGATGATCCCTGCTAACACTTTTATAAGCATACTGAGGTGTTTTTAATTAATTTTTTAATGTATTTTTCCTACCTTCCAAACTTGCATCAGAAAGGTAACAGTACGGTCTGTATTTTGTTGTCAGCGTAATGTTAAGGTTGTGTTTTAATGAATGCAGCTGAGAGCTTCATTTGAGTGAGAGTTGGAGGTGGAATCTAGAGTGGGCGTCCTATGAAAATATCTCATTGTGTTTCCTTTCAAAAGATGATTACTGGTTATTAAGACTGGATGTGATATTTTACAAATATTAACATGGCTGTAGAGATGCTCAGCTTGCGCGCGCACCACGCACCACACACACACACACACACACACACACACACACACACACACACACACACACACACACACACACACACACACACTCTAACCTAACTGTACTATCCTATTCCTAGCTGTGTTGCTAGATCTGTTGTTAGATCAGGTGTGCCACCCACACACCGGAACGCACAAGCACACGCACACACACACACACACACACACACACACACACACACACACACACACACACACACACACACACACACACACACTTTCAGTGAGCCTGTTTTGTCATGGAGACTTCCACAATCTGTGCAGTGTGTTCATGTACTAGGAGTTTGAATTGGTGCTTCTCTCACACTGAATGAAATATGTAGTGGATGAGAGATATAATACAATGCAATGCAATGCAATATTCATATGTATCTCTGTTGCACTCAACAATGTAATGTGTTCTAAATCAGCACTGAAACACTTGCATTGTAGCCTCCTACATGTATTTGGCCATAAAGACCTATTTTTATATAAATCAAATCGTCAAATATTCTGCAAAATGTTAGGGTGCGTACCAAGCAACATCTCCAGGTTGCTCCCCTGAGAACTAGGCCGAAAAAGATATGTGCACCCCTGATAAATATCATATAATATATAATAATAGAAATAATTCAGTCATCAGTCATTTATGACGTATCACACCAAATTTGGACAAGGTTTTGTCCCCATCAAAAGCCCCATTGGTTTCATTTTAATATGTAGAGCAGCAAAGACATAATCACAATCTAGAATCAATAACTTGGTCTCATGTTGTCGGAAAGGAAGTGGAAGTGTGCCTGCTTTTGCTATACTTTTGAATTTCAATCCTGAAAAGTAACAGTTTTGGGCCCCGGACGGCTGGTGTAGCGGTCCGGGCACCTATAAGGCTGCTAACACAGCCTGACAGCGCGGTGTCACAGGTTCGAGTCCCGTTCCCGACAACCTTCTTTTCTGCGTTGTCACTCCCCATCTCTCTCTCTCCCCATTTCCTGCCAGTCTACTGTACTCTATCAAATAAAGGCAAAAAAAAGCTAGGGCCAAAAGTATCTTAAAAAAATAAAAGCAAAAGTTACAATTTCGGACCCCGACAGAGACGATATACACTATATCAGATTTTTCTTTGCCAATAAAATATGCCCCCCCCCCCCTCCGCCTCCACCACCACCAGCCGTTGCAAAGCAGCCTCTCCCGTTTATTCCCTTTTCCTATATTCCCCAGCGTAAAGTCTTACGTTTTTGAGAGAGAGAGAGACGTGCGTATTTTTCTGCAAAATGTACAGTTTAAGCGTCGTCTTCACAGAGAGAGTATGGGGGGGGGGGGGGGGGTGCAGCCCAGTTTCCAGGCAAAGCTGTGGAATGAACTAATCCTTTTGACGCGCCGCTAGCCATTAGCCAAAAGTGCTGAGTCGCCATGTCTCCTCCTCCTCCTCCTCCTCACACACACAGGTTATTGGAAGTTGCGATGGAATTTTTAACCCATTCAATCCGGGGGGAACGCATCTGTGTCTTTTTTAAGATTTGAGCTACAGCATATAACCATTATTTTGTACTTTGGCTATTGAAAAATAGCAGATATACAAGCTCATAGCTCATATGAGCTTGTATATCTGCTATTTTTTGAAAAATCGTGAAAATGCGTTCAAATCTATGAATATATGTATTTTTAAAGGGAACATTTTAAACTCAAATCTTTGCTTCTGGGGTGTCACTGGAACAAAATATTTTCAGATGGGGGTCGTCCGTGGCCGAATACATGTCATTTTGGGGGTCCTTGACATTGAAAAAGTTTGAGTTCCACTGATATTGTAGCAACAGAAGTTTTTTTCAGAACATTTAGCAGACATTTGTCGATGCGTTCCTGGATTGAATGTGTTAAATGAGCAGGGGAACGGCTACACGCTACGATAGCTCTGTGATCTGAACTTAGCAGTGAATGATTATGTCTTTCAGGTGTTTATATGTACACACACACACACACACACACAGACAGACAGACAGACAGACAGACAGACAGACAGACAGACAGACAGACAGACAGACAGACAGACAGACAGACAGACAGACAGACAGACAGACAGACAGACAGACAGACAGACAGACAGACAGACACCTCTTATCTCCATACTCTTTCCTCGTTTCGAGCTTGTAGATCTGCTGCTTTTGATGCTTTTGCATTTGAATCCTGAAAAGTTTCAGTTTTGGACACTGTATGTACTTTGATACATCTATGAACAAACAAAATTATTATTGACAAACACATTCACTCCCCCCCTCTCTATATCTCCCTCCCTCTCCCTCTCTCTCTCACTCTCCCTCTCTCTCTATCATCCTTCACTCCCTCCTTCCGTACTCTCGCTGTCCTCCTCTCCATCCCTCCCTCCCTGCAGGCATCCCTAACTTCCCTCAGCTCTCTCCTCCCCCATCCCTCAATCCTTTGCTTTGCTACATCTTCATTTGTCCTTCACTCCCTCTCTCCTCCACCCTGTCTTCCTTGTCTATCCAGGCCCCTCTCTCTCTCTCTCTCTCTCTCTCTCTCTCTCTCTCTCTCTCTCTCTCTCTCTCTCTCTCTCTCTCTCTCTCTTTTTCGTCCTTTCATGTCTTAACTCATTCTATCCCTCCATGCACCGCATCCTCCCTTCCACCATCCCTCCTCATGCACCTCTCTCTCTCTCTCTCGTGCACCTCTCTCTCTCTCTCTCTCTCTCTCTCCCTCTCCCTCTCTCTCTCTCTCTCTCTCTCTCTCTCTCTCTCTCTCTCTCTCTCTCTCTCTCAGCTAGATCTTTATTTGTCCTTCACCCACTCCCTTCCTCCCAGTTCCATATTATCATCTCCACGATTCAGGTTGCTACAGACACACACACACACACACACACACACACACACACACACACACACACACACACACACACACACACACACACACACACACACACACACACACACACACACACACACACACACACACACACACACACACACTAATCATCCATACTTGTAGACATCCACACACTACAGTAAATCACCATGCTCTCTCTCTCTCTCACCATGCGCCACACTGGGTTGAGTACACATGTAACCAACCTTGAGACGCACACAGACACACACAAACATTCCTTTGCTCTATTTTTACACCTCTCTCCCTCCCGCTCTCTCTCTCTCAAACACACACACGCACACGTCTTACTATAATCGTGAGGACATCAATATTTCAGGACGACGAATTTCATACATTTTTGGGGCAGTTTTTCCACCGTAATCCTGAGTTATATTTAGTTGCGTGCTGTTGCCACGCCCTGAATATAGCAGATCTACAAGCTTACTCGTGGCCCGTTGTAGATCTGCTTCTGCGACACTTCGCGACTAAGTATAAATAAGGCATAATTTTAACCCCAACCTCTAACCATGACCTCTAAATGCCTAATCCTAATCCTAACCCAAAACCCAGACTGTAAAAAATATGGACAAAGGGAATGGTGACGGCACCCATTGGTTTCTACAGACCCGTTTTGAAGCCACTTTATGGGCGAATTCAAATCCACCATCTTGGAATTTCCAGTCCCGAAAAATAACCGGAAACGAATGCTATTGGCTGGGAGGACAGCGAGGGCGGGTCTTCACTAAGTAGAGCCAGTAGAAGCAGAAGCATACCCTACTTAATCATCAATTTTGAAATGAATGGGACCATAATTTACAAAAATGCATGTCATGGTAATTGAAAGAAGACTTTAAACTAGTGACTGAACGCATACAGTATTTATGACAATGATTACTAAGGTAATAAAATCAAGTGTAAAGTTCGGGTGAAATCCCCATTGTAATCAATTCTCTGTTAATCCGTCTGCAGTCAGCAGGGTGGAAAACAGCGACACCTTCTTGGCCATTAATGAGAACTGCAGTGATGAAAAGCACTTCCTTATTGGCCTCATATCCAGGTCCTTAGCACACTGCTGAACTGTTTATTTTGTGGGATTCATTCACGTTCATTTAAACAGCTGTTTGTGTGAGTACACACACACACACACACACACACACACACACACACACACACACACACACACACACACACACACACACACACACACACACACACACACACACACACACACACAAAATATTTTTAAAAGTAACTTGTTACATTACAGGATTACTGCCATTAAAAAGTATTCCGTTACGTTACAGGATTACTTTCTGAGAAAGGTAACTCGTTCGATTATTTTTGCGTTACAGACGATTAAAACCCCTCTGCGACGAAGTTTGGTCAACATAAAATCAAGATTGCAGCCTGCCGGAGTGACCACCAGTGGTGACCATCACTGTGCTGGGCTTCACCAAGGCTAATTTGCTTCACCAAGGCATCAATAAATCTAAATTATGTGAATACATCCACGACCGTACTAAAGGGCAACCTCTCTGTCTTCTCTCAATATCTGCCAAGTGCGACAAATTCATGTAATACAAAAAAATACAGTAATGGCGTCAACCGTCAGCCACAAAAAGTGGTCCCATTGAATAGAATGATTCCGCAATCACCAAATTTTCGTGTAAAATCCGTGAGAGTCTTCGTTGACAGAGACGAGCTTGTTCATTTATCAGGAAACAGATCAAATACGTCGAATGGATTTTCCTTTTCCTTTGTGGCAACAGAAAGAATTATAGGTCTTAAATGTAACAAAGTAACGCCATTATTTTGGAAAAGTAAAAGTAGCAATTAGAGTACTCTAATTGCAAAGCTAACGCGTTAGGTTACTCCGTTACCCAAAAGCGTAATCCAATTACAGTAACGGGGTGGTGTTACTTGTAGCGCGTTGTCACGCTCACGGAGTGTGACAGCCCGAACTTACGAACAAGGAAAATTGTCTATAAAATGTCTATACTTCTCAAAGTCTACTACTGTACTGTACACTGTACTCGTGGGGACATTTGGCACTCACAACTATTGTAATGTAAGTACTGTACACACACACACACACACACACACACACACACACACACACACACACACACACACACACACACACACACACGCACACACACACACACGCACATGCACGTGCATGCTAGATGTAATCACAGTGAGTGCTGAGAGTGCAGTGGGGAGGTGTGAGTGCGCTTAATGCGTCTCCCAGGCCGTCACTCATACAATCCTTTATGGCGATTGGACGGATGACAGTGCCAACATTATAGATTGTCTCCCTTTATTTCCCATCAATCATCCCCTCTGCACTGAAGAAAGAAAGAAAGAAAGAGAGGAAGAAAGGAAGAAAGGAAGAAAGGAAGATAAAGAGCAGCTTTGCAAAGATTGTTCTTATTTTTTGGGCTTGTATTCAGACTTCTTCTGCTTATTTGCAAGGAGCTTTAAATGTAGTTGCGCTCGTCTTTCGCAAAAGGTCCCTTGTCTTTGCACTGTCAAATCCTCAGTGTTAATTTAACTCCCAGAGTTTGGAGAATAGGACCAAATGGACCCTGTACGACCAGGGGTCCATTTGGTTCCATTCCACAGACCCATAAGGGTCCGTATCAACCATTTAGCCGCGGGGACCCTGTGGAAATTAACACTGACGGATTTTTTACTGTGCGATGTGATGTCTTTACTCTGCAGATGGGATGAGACGACCTTCTACGCAGATGATGTCGAAATGATCTGTTCAACTAATTATTTCGGGGGGTGAAAATGTGAGGGGGAGAGATTACAATTAGCGCCCCGCTCGTCCTGTTAACCCTTTAAGACCGGGAACGCATCCGTATCATATTTAAGATTTCTTTGGCATTTCAAAAATAGCAGATATACAAGCTCATAGTGCGCAAATAAATCAAAAAATGACACACAGATGCGTTCTCCGGTCTCAATGGGTTAATACTGAACGCCTCATCGCCCGTGGCTGCAACTGTGAAAGTCTAAGTTAACTGGGAGTGTAAATAAATATGGGGCCGCGGGCGGGCGGCGCGTGGATATAGACCTCGGGGGCGCGGTGACCGCTAAACCATATGGTATATGGCAACGATTTGGAGAGCGCTGATTGAGTTCATCGGTGAACTGTCGTTGACGTGCCTCGTTATGGCAAGGACAGATGTTCTGGGGCAACGAGCTATAATTGAACCAAAGAAAAACGGTCCTAGGCCCGATAATCTGTTGCAGGCCATTTTTTACGACGTGGCTTGGTAGGAGGTTAGCTGTCTATTAGAGGGTCTGTCTGTCTGTCTGTCTGTCTGTCTGTCTGGGAATCTCGCAAACTAATGGACTTTGTGCACACTGTCAGTAGGCCACACAAGTATCTCCACTAATAGATTGTTTTCACATTATGTTTTAAACAGACAAAATTGTTAAATAAGTATAGTTGTGTTTGTTTCCTGTGTTTTGCCATCATTATAAAAGTTCATTTAATCGTGATTAATAATCTACCAGGGGCAATAGAATCAGCGTGGACTGGGGCACGCAAATAGACCATTTCCTCAACCATTTCCATCTGCCAAGTCGATCTGTTTACTTTTCAACAAGCTACAGTACAACAGACTGCATGCAGCAGGTGCACCCAAAACTGCTACGATTCCCAACTCGGAGACAGATACATACTTATTTACAAAGGGACAGATGCAAGAGTGTTGACCTTGGGGATTCTACAAATAGAGGAGGCACACAAAACCAATGCTTCCTGAATCATTGAACGAGAGGAGACTGAGAATCAACTCATTGCTAAAAAACCTCAAGTACAAACGTTCACACATTACAAATACCAGATGCAAACGGTAACCAGAACGCTCGCCCCAAAACACACTCGACCCCATTTATTCCGCGGACCGCTCGCCCCCCAGCGGTTCTTGTATTATTTATTTTACAGAGATCAAGGTTAGGAATAAATTTAGGGTTAGGCATAGTTTTACTGAGGTTACGTTTAGGAATAAGGTTAGGTTTAGGTATAGTTTTTACTGAAGTTACGTTTAGGAATAAGGTTAGGGTTAGGTATTAGTGATGTGCGGGTTGTTTTTTTTTATGACCCAACCCGCCTCAACCCGCCCCGTGAACCCATATATACATCTATGGCTCAACCCTCCCCGCGACCCGCGGTGGGAATATATATATATATTATATAGCGCTCTTTTAAGTACCCAAAGTCGCTTTAAATGTCTACAGTAGCAAAACATTGTCATGGGCTAAATAAACAAGCATGTTGTTCAAAATAGGGGTGAGCGGCTGACCCGCTCACCCGCAGCCCGCATAATTGCCTCTAAAATCCTGACTCGACCCACCCGCGCCGCAGGTTGACCCGCGGGACCTGCGGGTTACGGGTCGGGTAGGTAGGTATAGTTTTACTGAGGTTACGTTTAGGAATAAGGTTAGGTTTAGACATAGTTTTACTGAAGTTACGTTTAGGAATACCTGGTGGCGACCTTTCCGAGGTCGCCGGATTTGACCCGGGGCGAGCGTGTTTTTGGGCGAGCGTTCTTGGATTCATACAAACCATCTACCATACCATACCAGCTACATACTGTAGGCCTAGCGGGTAAAATAATCCTCATGGATTATCCTTTGTTTTAACTCATTGCTCAGTTGATGTCGGAGCAGGTAGCCCCTACCCGCTCCAGAGCATTGAACTTCAACTAAAAGATAAACTATAAGCAAATGCAATCAGACATGGGGATAGCACTGGCCTGAGCCACATAACGACTGTGGTGACGTCACCGTGACGTCTACTCCAGTATTGTATCGTATCGTCTACTGGTATTTCTAGAGAAACTGACACAAAATGCGGACCATAATGTGTTTTTACCACACCAAACTTTGCTAATGCTAACCTTAGATGAGTTGAACCTGCTGTCGTGAGAGAGGGAAAGTAAACTTCTGGAAACATTCTCGAAGAGGAAGTGTTACCCACGACTGTCTTTTCGTCTTGGGCAGAGTGTTTGTAGCTTCAATCGGAAAACAAAATGAATTCCCAGGTGTATTTTTCGGAAGAGGACTTTTCCTGTCCCGTGTGTCACGACATATATAAAAACCCTGTTCTCCTGCAATGCAGCCACAGCTTCTGTCACGCCTGCCTGCAGAAATGGTGGCGAGAGAAGACGGCAAAGGAATGCCCGGTCTGTAAGAAAATACATACAATGGGTCACCCGCCCTGTAACCTGGCACTGAAGAACCTGTCCGAGACCTTCATAAAGGAGGAGAAACGGCAGAACATGGATCCCAAAGAGGAAGCCAAGGAAGCGGTGAAGATCTTACAGGAGAAACTGAAGGTCTTTACTAAAAGCAAAACAACCTGCGACCAAAGAGTGGAACACATAAAGGCTCAGACCGAGAACGCGGAGAGGCAGATTCAGGATCAGTTTAATGTCCTTCGTCGGTTTCTACAAGAGGAAGAGGAGGCTAGGATCGCTGCACTGAGGAGGGAAGAGCAGCAGAAGATTCAGACGATGAACGGGAAGATTGCCGGTCTGGACGGAGACATATTAACCCTTTCAAACTCAATCACAGCCATAGAGGAGGAGCTGACTTCTGCACAGGTCTCAGTCAAGACCACAATGGAAAGAGTCCAGCTCACACTGCAGGACCCACATCTGGTCTTGGGTGTTTGGCCACTGATGGATGTGGCCAAACACCTGGGCAACCTGACCTTCAGAGTCTGGAGCAAGATGAAGGACATCGTCTCCTACACTCCTGTCATTCTGGACCCCAACACTGCCCATCCAAAACTCATCATGTCTGACGATCTGACCAGTGTGAGACGCGGTGAGAGACAGGAGCTTCCTGACAACCCAGAGAGGTTTGACATCTATAGTTGTGTCCTGGGTTCTGAGGGCTTTAACTCGGGGACTCACAGCTGGGACGTCGAGGTCGGAGACAACACGTACTGGGCACTGGGTGTCTTAGCGGAGTCTTACCAGAGGAGGGGAGTCAGAGGGGGTCGGTTCTGGAGAATAAGGTTGTATGAAGGTAAATACACAGCATACTCCTCCCCGGGGTCGGTCACTTATCTGTCATTGAAGAAGAATCCGCAGAGGATCAGAGTCCATCTGGACTGCAAAGAAGGAGAGCTGTCCTTCTCGGATCTGGATACTAACGCGCACCTACACACCTTCACACACACCTCCGCTGTCAAACTCATTCCGTACATTTACACCGATCACGTCGCCCCTCTGCATTTGTTGCCTGCGAAGATCAGCGTACAGAAATATGTGCAACGTTTTGTGAAGCCGCTTAGGCTAAGGTCGTCCATAAAATTCCATTTTTTAAACGCAATTAAAAGGATTATGGAATGATGAATGAAATCTTAGCTACTTCGGTTTTCCCTAAACCTAGCACTGCTAGAAGGTGCTTACAGTATTAACTCTTCGACTCTACAAAACTTGAAACAGGATCAAGTTCCAAACTAGTTCCATATTAGTTTGGCTTTAGTTTTATATGTTTTTAGGGCGTGGCTCTGTCAGAGGCTAGCCATTATTGTCTCCGCCAGGCCGAAAGGCATGGCGAGAGTATGTTTTCGCCCCTGTCCGTCCGTCCGTCCGTCCGTCCGTCCGTCCGTCCGTGTGTCCGTGTGTCCGTCCGTCCGTCATTCTGTCATTTTGTGTACAGCTAATCTCCGGCACCGTTGGCTTGATCGCAGAGAAACTGTGCACACACACTCCCTGGATGCCAGAGCAGAACCTCTGCCCCAAATTTTTCACATGGGCCTGTTATAGCGCCACCAGGAGGCCGCTTTTTGCAAAACACATTTTTGGACAGTACTCCTACAGATTTTGGCCAAAAATCCCCCAAATCGGTACACAGTATCTCTATAGTCATTAGAAGAAACGGCTAATTTCAGATTTTTCATATTCCATCCTGATTGGCAAAAATTGGCTTTCAAAGTTTGCAGGAGTACTCAGTTTCGAACAAAATGCCTCAAATCATGAACACAGCGTGCAATTTCCGTGAAATTTTGCTCACACATTCCCATTAGGCCGAGGAAGAAATGCCATTTAAAAATGTTCAAATCAGCCTCATGGTGGCGCTGTAACAGGCCGATTCGTGTTTTTACCTATAACTGCACCAATCAGTGTAAAACTTTGTCTGCACACTCTCTAGAGGCCAAGGAAAAACCTTTGCCCTGCATTTTTCACATTTGCCTTTTATAGCGCCACCAGGAGACTTATGTAAAACACATTTTTTGATATTAAGCCTTCAGATTTGATCCAAATTTCACGCAAATAGGTACACATGATCTCTATAGTCATGTGATCAAGACGGATCTGTTTGATTTTTCATATTCCATCCTGATTGGCTAACATTGACATGTAATGTTTGCAGGAGTGGCCCGTTTTGAACAAAATGCCACAAATCATGAACGCAGCGTCCGATTGTGGTGAAACTTTGAATGCACATTTGCACTATGTTGAGGAACAAATGCCACCCTTTTAACATTGGCATGTTATAGCGCCACCAGCAGGTCAAAATTAGCAAAACACATTTTTAGAACAAAATGCCTCAAATCATGCATGCAGTGTCCGATTGCCGTGCACAGCCTAGGAATAAATGGCACCCTTTTCACATTGGCCTATTATAGCGCCACCAGGAGGCCATAATAACCTACCTGACCTGGCGGAGACTTGTGCTCCGAGGAGCACTTTTTCTAGTTATGTCTGTTTTTTCCGGGGCTAATCTTGCAAACCACTGGATCTTTTTAACTGTCAGTTTATAATGGAACTCTGGCTGAAACCTACTTTGATGTTTATTTATAATATTTAGTCATTATTATTTGTTGTATTCTATTTTGTCCTTTTTACTTTTATTGGGGTATTTCCAGTTTTTTTTATACTTTTACTTACACTACATCTACATCTCAAAGGCAAATATTGTACTTTGACTCCTCTCCACTACAATTATTCGAAAACTTTAGTGACTAGTTACTTTGTAGATTTTGGTTATTACAAACACAAACCACTTCGACCCCTACAGTATATACACTTTGTCTATTTTAAAACAGTCTGTCTACAAGCTCATAAAACTCTTCCATCAATACCTGCCCGGGGCCAACACGCCAACTGCTAAGTTCCACAAAGCATGACAAACCATCTCATCAAAACCTGGAAGTTGTAATATCAAAACCCTGTTTAAGAAAATGTACCTATATTGTAAGTTGTTAATTAAGTTGTTAATTAAGTTATTTGAGGTGTAATATCCTAATTAAGAAACTTTACCTATAATGACAAAGCCCATAGCCTGTAACTAATATAGCTGGTTTAACAATTGTATTAATTATCATGGTATTGTAGCACACGTGGTTGTTCAGTACGCGTCGCGTATGCTGTTAGATCGGTGAGTCATGACAGGAGGGGGAACGCGAGACTTGGCCAGTATTCTTTAGGGGTCACCTGCCAAAACGGGTGAGAACCACTGATCTAGAAGAGGGGTCTGTGTGTGTCTGTCTGTCGGTCTATTTGTCCGGGGGTTATATTGCAAAACATGGACCAATCCGCACCAAATTCCTTGTGCACCATTGGCCAAGGAAGTATAGCTTTTTTCACGCATCGTCGCTGTTGGGCAGAGACCTTATATCTCCATATTTCAGTATTCCATTATTTTTCTTCATAAATGAATGCCCTACTTGGTCGTATAAGAGTGTCACTAAAAAAGTAGTGTCACTCAAAATTTGGGAAGTGAAGTCTGTCTGTTGGTTTTATATGGGGAAAAACTACCCGTTACTATAGGGCTGTCACGATTATGGCATTTTACATGACGATTCATTGTTAAACAATGTTTTAATTGTGTTTTTGTCATTGAACACTGGAACATAATGAATAAGAATTACATTTCTGTTTGGCTTTTAGGCTTTGACAAATAACCTACATACAAAGAAATGATTGAGATGTTTAATAACTTTATAAAGTGGACGATGAACGGGTGGAAATAGCCGATCTACAAGCTCGCAACGCGTCGCATCGCGACGTGTTGTGAGCTTATAGATCTGCTATTTCTGCTATTTTTTTATTTAAAATAAAAAATGCAAAAAAAAACAACCTGGAAACGTTGATGACGATTATGCTAAATAATTGCAATTATCTCAAATAATTACGATTAGGCGATGATGTAATAATTGTGACAGGCCTTAGAGGCCTACCCATTACTCGACAATTTGGATTTGGTTCCTACAGATCTTCTAAATCCTAACATTTTTTTTTTTAAACGTATGTTGCTATAATATCAATGGTTCTCAAACTTTTTCATGTCGAGGACTTTTTCAAAAAAATACGAGCTTGTAGATCTGCTATTTTTCTAATAGCCCAAATAAATCTATAAAATGACTCAGATGCTTTCCCGGTCTAAATGGGTTAATATGGAACCGAATCTCGATATACCCAAACCTGGTTATGAACATTTTATTAATGTTTTTTTGCAACACTTTCAGCACGGATGGGGACCAGATCCGTCACCCCGGCGGGTGGCAGTGTCACGCTCCTTTCCTCACTACACGCCAAGCCCTGTCCTCCCACGTTTATTTATGTATTCTAACACTGTACTGTATACTCATGCTATTTCAGGGGCCCGGCGTGACTCCAGCCAGGAGGAGGATGATGATGATATGCTGATATTATGGAGCACCAGGCTGAAACCTGAGCCTCCTCTCTCTCTGCCTCTCTCTCCATCTGACTCACAGCCGCCGCGGGTTCAAAAATACAAGCGGAGGAGAGACTACGGGATCTGATTACCCTGTTTGTGTGCTTATCCCATTAAGACCTGGAACTGTGTCATTTTTAGATTTGAGCTAAAAAGCATTATTTTACACTTTGGGCTATTCAAAAATAGCAGATATACAAGCTCATAGCGCGGCACCGAGTGCCGCGCTATGAGCTTGTAGATCTGCTATTTTTGAAACATTTTGAAAATGTGTGCAAATCTTTGAATATATATATTTAAAGCGAACATTTTTAACTCAAATCTTTGCTTCTGGGGGGTCCCTGGAACAAAATATTTTGATGGGGGTCCGCGGCCAAATACATATCAATTTGGGGGTCCTTGACATGAAAAAGATTGAGCACCACTGATATAGAAACATACGTTTTTCAGAAAATTGTTGGGATTTAGGAGACATGTAGAATCGGCTTCAGGTCTCAATGGGTTATGCAAGAGCGCGAAGTGCGTGCGTGCACGTGTGTGTGTGTGTGTGTGTGTGTGTGTGTGTGTGTGTGTGTGTGAGAGAGAGAGAGAGACAGAGTGTTCATGCTGGGCTCAGAGCAGAGGGCAGGTGTGTAAGGTAATAAGACTTAGTAATAATCAATTCGGACAGAGACACACAGAGAGAGAAAGAGGGAGAGAGGGAGAGAGGGAGAGGTGGAGAAACAGATGGAGGTGATAAGATGGAGGTGGGACAAAGGAGGAGCGATAGAGGGAGAGAGAAAGCAAAGAGAAACCTTGAAGGAGGGGGGGTTAGAGGGAGAGAGAGAGAGAGAGAGAGAGAGAGAGAGAGAGAGAGAAAAGGTAGAACGGACACCCTCTGACCAACGACCGCACAGGACGAAATTATTAACAAACATAATAGCCCTGTTTATTGATTTATTCATCACCTGAGTGCTCCTCACATTCCTTTGCAATATTGAGAAAATAATCCAAACCGTTGTGGCCGTTAAGGAAGGGGTTGTGGCCGTTGCAACAAAAATGAGAAGAACACAAAACAGAGCCTGATAACACTGTGGCTTCCTTGTGGATCTCTGACGTCTAGTATGAAATGCGTGTTCTAAAATAATCATTCATAATATGTGAAAAACAACAGCATCTAATATTAACAGTGTGGTGTTCACATAGATCTTGGGTCTTATGTGGGCAGTCCACTGTACGACGATATGAAAGAAAGACATTTGGTGTCGAATTAGTCCAGAGGTTTGTGAGATTAGCCCTGGACAGACAGACAGACAGAGACAGACAGACAGACAGACCGACCCTCGTATAGACGGATCGCCTCCGAGGAGCCACGTCATAAAAACACAAATGCATTGTACGTCCGAGTTCGGGGACCACCAGGGGTCCAAATGGACCCTTCCGAGTCTGTACCCGTAAGGGTACAGACTCGCCAATCGGAGCCTCGCTAAATGCAGCATTATGCCATCCGTGGTGTAAAGTAACAGTGTATTTACTCAAGTACTGTACTTCAGTAAAATGTTGAGGTATTTTTTACTTTCTTCAGTATTTCCAATTTCCTATACTTTTACTTCAACTCCACTACATCTCAGAGGCAAATATTGTACTTTTTACTTCACTACAATTATTTGACAGCTTTAGTTACTAGTTACTGATGAGTTACAGATTAAGATTATTATCACAAAACATACATTAACCACTTCAGCCCTATACATATTTTGGCCATTTGAAAATAGCCGATCTAAAAACGCTCAAAATACTTTGGGATGCGACTGCAGTATTGATACTTTTACATGAGTAAAACATGTGAGTACTTCCATCACTGTATGCGATGAGGAAGCATGCAGGGACACTGAGTGAAACAACCCCCCCCCCCCCCCCCCGCCGACCAGTGGTGGAAAAAGTACTGAAATGTTTTACTTAAGTAAATGTATCAATACTGCAATGTAGAAATACTCTGTTACAAGTAAAAGTCCGGAATTAAAAATATACTTGAGTAAAAGTATTAGCATCAAAATGTACTTAAAGTACCAAAAGTAAAAGTACTCATTACAGAATGTCCCTTTTCAAGTTTTGAAATGTATAAAAAAAAATTGAAAATAGCCGATCT
This sequence comes from Gymnoscopelus braueri, assembly GCF_963280865.1. NCBI lineage: Eukaryota > Metazoa > Chordata > Actinopteri > Myctophiformes > Myctophidae > Gymnoscopelus > Gymnoscopelus braueri. Next base: position 43,831,987 of record NC_137616.1, on the reverse strand, counting down.
ACAAGCTCACAATGCGTCGCATCGCGAAGCATTGTGAGCTTGTAGATCGGCTATTTTCAAATGGCCGAAATGTATATAGGGCTGAAGTGGTTAATGTATGTTTTGTGATAATAATACAATATTTACCTCTGGGATGTAGTGGAGTAGAAGTAAAAGTATTGGAAATTGAAAATACTCGAGTAAAGTACAAATACCTCAAAATTGTACTTAGTTACAGTGCAGTACTTGAGTACATTTACTTTCCACCACTGCTAACCTGACACCACCGTGCGTCACGTCAACGAGGCAGTCATCAACGGGGGAGTGCCTGGTTGTTCTTGGTCGCTGTACGTTTGGTGTGCATTAATTCTCTTGCATTACCCATTGTTGTGGAGCATCGAGCGTATGCATAATTCATAGGATATGGAATACTAAATGAGGGCAACGATAGAGCAAAGAAGAAAGAAAAGGTAACATAAAGCTACTCTAGGGATGTTTTGGGAGGAGGAAAAAAAATAAAACTTGACGTGAACATTTATCATGAACATTTATTGATCAGAAATAGATTTTTTTGATGGATTTAAACCACACGTTGGACGTTGTAACTCCGATTTCAAGGGCTTAAGCGCCTAGTAATTCATTTTCTGTGAGAGGCGAGCGTTCGGGTATCGTAGGGGGGCTTTGGAAATCTGACTGAATGAATGAATGCACAAACTAGGAACTGCAGATTGAGAGTGGTCAAATTATTGACCATGTATTTATTCTAATAAGAAAGAAGAAGAAGACGTGAAAGCCAACCTTGGAATACGACGAACTGATCAAGACAGTGCCCGAAACGGTTGCCCACCTTTCCCAAAAATATCCATCCATCCATCCATCAACCTGCAGCTTCTTAACTCAGTCTCAGGGGTTCTCAAACAGGCCTTAACACGCTCCACTACCTCTTCAGCCCCTGCACACACGTGTGCACTGCACGCACACGTGCACACACAAACACACACACACACACACACACACACACACACACACAAAGCGCCCGTATTGTTTTCACAGCTCTCTGAACAACTCAAATGGCCCAGGAGAGAGAGAGAGAGAGAGAGAGAGAGAGACAGAGAGCGAGAGAGAGAGAGAGAGAGAGAGAGAGAGAGAGAGAGAGAGAGAGAGAGAGAGAGAGAGAGAGAGAGAGAGAGAGAGAGAGAGGAGGGAAATGATTGAGAGAGAATTAGAGAAGGAGACAAAGAGAATCACAATGGGATGGAGGAGGCGAGAATGATAAAGTCAAGGGGAGACCGGAAGACAATGGAGGGAGGGAGAGAGAGAGAGAGAGAGAGAGAGAGAGAGAGAGAGAGAGAGAGAGAGAGAGAGAGAGAGAGCAGAATGGGAGTTAAACAACGGAGGCACATGGTATAATGACACTGAGTGCATATTTATCACCAGGTTTATGGATGTAATTATGGATATAATAATAGAGCATTGAGTGTGTGTGAGGAGCTGTCCTGACAGAGTCAACTTTACTACTGAGATCACACATGGTTTACTGTTACAGCCTAGAGGAAGAGGAGAGGAGAGGAGAGGAGAGGAGAGGAGAGGAGAGGAGAGGAGAGGAGAGGAGAGGAGAGGAGAGGAGAGGAGAGGAGAGGAGAGGAAGTGATGATGAAAAGAGAGAGAGAGAGAGCTGTTTAAAGTCAGAGAACATCATTCATGTTGGGGAACAAAGTGTTGCTAATGATGATGTCACTTATGTTCTGGTAAAGTGGATAATAGCAGCCTGGAGGAGACGGCCATCTTTTAACGCCAATGACAAGTTACAGCTGTCAAATTGCATCTTCCCAAGAATACACCAATCAAGAGATCACATGTTCAACCTATGCAAGGAGAACACCTGCGTCTCAAAACATGTATTTATAACTAAATATGTGGTTGTCGTTTTCTTTACATAATATGTAAAGAAATATATGTAAAGAAAATGGTCTCGTTAACCCTGGCATCCCTATTTTGACTGAATTGTGAAAAACATTTCAATATAGGGTTAGAAAATATAAAATGCACAATTAATCAAACTAGTCGATTTAATTTAAAAAATGGAAAAAATAATCGATGATCTATAATTTCTTTAAATAATCCATTCATAATCTATTTTGGGCATGTCATTATAGGTGAAAGGCTTTTTTTTAGCTATTTTAGCTTTGTATGATGAAGTATTTACACTAGTCTAGTGCTTAAGTGGTTAATCCCCCCAAAAAAAACATTTAAATGCCATTATAGCATCACTACAGTAAGATCCATATCATTAACCACTAGAGCCCCATAGCGTTCCTATTTCTGGCCATGTCATAACCATGGAACATTCAGAGAAAATAGCCAATCTACAAGCTCTAGATCGAGTATTTTCAGAAAAGAGATATGGCATAGAGGGGGGGGGGGACCCCAATCAACAAAGTCCATAGGGTTTAAGTGGTAAACTCCAATACCCATAAGAGTCCATTTGTCCATTCATATATAAGAAAGAGGTAAAACATAATTGCCAATCTACAAGCTCACAACGCCTCGCGTTGTGAGCTTGTAGATCGGCTATTTTCACAACATTTATCTGTGGAACCGAGTCAAACTAAATGTAATGCCTCAACTCCTACAATTCCAAGTGCGTGTCAGGGTGGGGGGTCCCCAGTTCAGATATGATTATTTTGGAGGGTCGCAGCCTAAAAAGGTTGAGGTTGAAAAATGTTCCTTGATGTTTCAAATTGTTGTGGGTTTTCAGCCCAATTTAATGAATAACTCTTGTATGGGGGTGTTACATACAGTAGCTGTTCATCCTGTTCTGCTGATAGGTGCAGTCACTAGGTGTGCTGAGACAAAATAATTGTTTGCCATCCCGATGAAAAACACCAGGTGGAAAAAAAATAGAACATTTTCAAAAAGGTTGCGAAAATAGCCGGTCTACAAGCTGGACGCGGTGTGAGCTTGTTGATCGGATCTTTTCACTATTTAAATGTTTTTAATCGGATTTAAATGATTAACCACTTAGACCCCTGTGCTCTTAGAGAACTGGACTTGAAACATCTGCACCAAATGTCTTCACCAAAAAATTACCGATCTACAAGCTCACAATGCGTCGCAACGCGACGCATTGTGAGCTTGTAGATCGGCTATTTTTGGCTAATGTCCCCCCACCCCAGAATTTGGACGCTGGGGTTCAAGTGGTTAAGGGGCCAGTCAGTGGCTTGGTTTTTTTTAAATATCTAATCTACCTCCTTTTCTTTAGTTAACATCTACCCCAGTCAGACAGAGGACTTTTTTTATTTCCACAAAATGTGAGTTTCCTCCAGGCAAGGCATCAGGCGGCCTGTTAAGCTGTCGACGTGTAGCCCTACAATAATTACATCTAATAAAGCTTAAGGCTCTGTTGGGGGAAGAAGCGTGCCATTACAATTCGACGCCCTTTTGATGTAATGAGATAAAAAAAACGCTGTGGTAGGAATAGCGGGGAGTCACGGTGAAGCGATGCGACAATGAATAGACGAAGGCGAGCAAAACAAAACAAGTTCTCAGACAAAACAATGGAGGAGGAGGAGGAGGAGGAGGAGGAGGAGGGAGGGAGTGTTGCACCTAGCTGGAGGGGTAAATAACAACAGAACAGCAGCTTGCAAAAGAACAAGCGAAAGATGAGAGCACAACAGCGGTGTTGTTGTTGAGCAGTGTGGTGTTGTCGGAGCGAGACCACGAAGAAATCGAACCGCTTTTCCTGTCTGTCTGTCTGTCTGTCTGTCTGTCTGTCTGTCTGTCTGTCTGTCAAGAGTCAATACTCTCCATACAGTACACATAATCTTCAGACTCACATCTTCAGACTCCACCTATAACCCGTAGCACTTGACCTAGCCTTGACGACCTAGCAGGCTTACATGCAAAGGTTAGATAGCTTGTTATTTGGTTCAGCAGCACTATAGAAGCTGCTTCTAAATAGGGAACTAAGTTGCGGTTCCTGAGATGTGATACACTTTCTGTGAAAATAGTATCGTATTTGTATACATGTATAATTGGTTTGGTTTTCTATATTATATTGTATTGAATCGATATTGTAGATGGTATATTGTGATGTCTGATGTATCCCCCCCTCTCCCCCCCCCCCCCCACACACACACACACACACACACACTTTGAAGTGGCAGGTACACCCACGCATTCACTCAGAGACTTGTTCACAATATGAACTCTATACAGTTCATGCACCGAACAGCATCACTACTACATGTCATCATGCTCACCTCCTCCGTATAGACTCTCTGCACGCTGGATGCATCACAGTGGATTTCAACACAGACTCTGCAGGTGAGCAGCAGGGCTCAATTCCTCCCCACACACATTTCTGTGTGTTGTCGTCACTGCTGTTGCAGCCTACTGACTCACCTGCCAGTGAGGAGCCTCCACCGGGAGGACCTAGAGAGCCTCCGTCCTACTCCTTCCATGATTCTTTTTTTTTTTTCTCACTTCGCTTCTCAGTCTGGAAAGGACTCTTTTTGCTGGAACTACATTATGTTACGTAGGCAATGTCGTTGCTGATTGGATGTTGTTCCAACGAATCATGTTGTTCAACGGTCAGACTGGTGTATTTGTCCCGCCCCCGCACCACAGACCAATCAGAAGCCACGGCTCGTTTTCAGCCGTATGGCATGTCCCGCCTCCCTTGGAGATAGGAGGCTTTCCAGACTGAGAAGCGAATTGAGAAAAAAAAATCCACCGAACGTAGTGAATCAAGCTGGATCCCAGGCTAACTAATCGCTTCTTTTGGGCTTGTTTTCATAGACCCTAGTTGCTTATTTCTCTCGCAAAAATATGGCAACGCTGCACCACACCACCCGTGTCCTTTGTGACGGAACGTGTGTTTGGCCCTGTTCGGCCAGCCTGTTTGCTCATCCTTGGTTGTTTGTCCAACAAGTTAACAGGTGGCGTGTAAACACTGAGGCAGCACTATTTGGTCACGCAACCTTTCAGCCCTGCTGTCATCGATGCTACAAAGACCATGTCAGCATCCCCAAGCCGTCGATATTTAGCGGTCCCCCCCCTCCCTCCTCCCGCAATGTCAAAGTGAGCCTCGAGGAAGAAGACACCAGGGGTTAAAAAGATAGAAAGAAAGAAAAAGGTTGTCCTTGAAAACGTCTGGATGCTGAATTTAAAAACCTAATGTCCTCTGTTGACCGGGGTCTCCCAGGGGTCTATAGTTGTTGTTGGTCCCTTCCTTTTCCCCTCCACTACACAAATCCAAGACAAAAAATACCCAATCTACAAGCTCACAATGTGTCACGTAGTGTTGATTTCGTCGACTAAAACTAAACTATGACAAAAAATGTTGGTCGACTACCTTTTTTCACTGACTAAAACGAAATAAAAACGAAATAAAAACTAAGCTATGATGACTAAAATTAAGACCAAATATATTGACAATTTCATCAACAAATACAAACTAGACTAAAATGTTAGTGAGAGACGAGTGTAGAAGAGATCCAGTAGAACTAAAAGACAAGTCATTTCATGCTTGGTTGCGCTCGGGTGTTGTGCTCTGAAAATAGCCGATCTACAAGCTCACAACGCGTCGCACTGCGATGCGTTGTGAGCTTGTAGATCGGCTATTTTCAACATGCAACCAAGTGTAAAATCAGCCATTATGACGCCATCAAGGCACCGCCACAATACATTTTAGTCGACTAAATCAACTGTAGATTTAGTCGACTATAATCTTATGATATTTAGTCGACTAAAACTAGACTAACAGTAAAACATTTCAGATGACTAAAATATGACTAAAACTAAATGGAATTTCATTCAATAGACTATGACTAAAACTGAATCAAGATTTGCTGTCAAAATCAACACTAGTGTCACGTTGTGACACGCCCCGAGGATAGGGAGGCTATAGGGTTCATGTTTTATTTTGGGAAAGGTGGGTGCTTTGGCAATTAAATGACTGAAAATCTAATTCAAAATATTTATTTTGCTTTTCATTTGCTTATTTAAACGTGTGCCAGCGTACAGTATCTTTTCAGCAAGCGTCGAGCAATAACCCACCTCGGAACGGAAATACTCAAGTAAAGTAAAAGTACCTTGAAATTGCACTTAAGTATAGTACCGTGCTTGAGTAAATGTACTTAGTTACTTTCCACCACTAGCCGGTATGAACTATAGTGTCCTGGTAAAGGTGCCTCGTCAACACAGTGCAGTAATTGTTTTGTGATTCTCTGCGGACATAATTCACACAACAAGAATGTTACTTCTGCTCAGTGGAGAAACAACAAGAGCAATTTAACCCATTAAGACCGGGAACGCATCTGTGTCATTTTAAGATTTCTTTGGGCTATTAAAAAAATAGCAGATCTACAAGCTCATAGCGCGGCATCGAGTGCCGCGCTATGAGCTTGTAGATCTGCTATTTTTGAAAAAGCGTGAAAATCTGTGAAAATCTTTGAATATATATTTGTTTAAAGCGAACATTTGTAACTCAAATCTTTGCTTCTGGGGGGTCCCTGGAACAAAATATTTTGAGATGGGGGTCCGTGGCCAAATACATATCATTTTGGGTGGTCCTTGACATGAAAAAGGTTGAGAACCACTGATATATAGCAACATACGTTTTTTCCCAAAAAAAAGGATTTAGAAGACATTTGTAGAATACCCCCAGAAGCAAAGATTTGAGTTAAAAATGTTAGACTCTAAAAATAGCAGATCTACAAACTCATAGCGCGGCACTCGGTGCTGCGCTATGAGCTTGTATATCTGCTATTTTTGAATAGCCCATAGAAATCTAAAAAAGACACAGATTCTTTCCCGGTGTTAATGGATTAAAAAAGCTGTTTGTTACTGGCTGATTACAATGTTTCTTTTTTTTTTTTTTTTCAATACTGTCCCTACAAGCCCCCCCCCCCCCTCTCTGCAGCAGACACAGTGAAAACCCATACAAACCCCTCTCTCTGCAGCAGACACACAGTGAAAAGTGAGCCAGCAAAGCTTGTCAGGGGCTATTAGGCCTCCATTATTGGTCTACAGTGTATTCTCAACACAGTTACACTAGCGTATGAAGATAGAAACACGCACGGCACACACACACACACACACACACACGCGCGTACGTACACGCGCACACGAGTCACACACACACACATGATTGATCAAGTGTGCATCTTGTGCTCCCGTCACAAATGCGTGACAAAAGCAATAGCAACGCGCGCATGTGCGCACGCACCGTGACACATCAAGTGTACATGTTTTCGCTCTTGTGCTCTCGTCACAGATGTGTGACAAAAAAGATTGGCAACGCTCACGCACGTGTGCACACGCGCACGCACACACACACACACACACACACGCATGCACGCACACGCACACACACACACACACACACACACACACACACACACACACACACACACACACACACACACACAATCAAGTTACCAAGATGAAACCTGAGGATTTAGATTGATCTACAACACTTTATCTGACCATCAAGACCTATACAGCTTATGGCAGTGGTTTTCAACCTTTTTCATGCCAAGGACCCCTAAATTGATATATATTTGGCCACGGACCCCCATCTGAAAATGTTTTGTGCCAGGGACCCCCCAGAAGCAAAGATTTGAGTTAGAAATGTTCGCTTTAAAAATGTATATATATTCAAAGATATGCACACATTTTCAAGATTTTTCAAAAATAGCAGATCTACAAGCTCATAGCGCGGCACTCGGTGCCGCGCTATGAGCTTGTAGATCTGCTATTTTTTAATAGCCAAAGCTATAAGTGGTTAAAATGATTGTGACTCTAATTTCCCTGGGGACCCCCCTGGTACCCAGCCCAAGGACCACTGGTGGTCCCCGGACAACTGGTTGAGAACCACTGGGGCTTATGGGGAAGAAGAGTTTGGATCTGTGTTATTTCAGATAGGTGGATGTCATAGTCTGTCTCTATGGGACCTGCCAGGTATGAGTGAACAAGTTGAACTTTTCTCTACTTTGCCACTTTTTTTGCTGGACTTGCGTCAAGGCACCCAAGGGTGCCACGGCACCAGTGGTGGAAGAAGTACTCAGATATTTTACTTAAGTAAAAGTGGTAATACCACAATATAAAAATACTCTGTTACAAGTAAAAGGCCTGTGTTCAAAATGTTACTTGAGTAAAAGAAAAACATACGAAAGTATTGGCATCAAAATATACTAAAAAGTACCAAAAGTAAAAGTACTAAAACGTTTGAAAATAGCAGATCTACTTGTAGATCGGCTATTTTCGAATAGCCTATGTACAAAATAGGGCTAAAGTGGTTTTAAAAGTTTTATAATGTAATAATTTATATCTACAAAGTAACTAGTAACTAAAGTTTTCAAATGATTGTAGTGGAGTAAAAGTACATCATTTGCCTCTGAGACGTAGTGGAGTAGAAGTAAAAATATATAGACAATGGTAAATACTCCAGTAAAGTAAAAGTACCTCAAGATCGTACTTAAGTACAGTACTTGAGTAAATGAACTTAGTCACTTTTCACCACTGCACGTCACCCACTTTGAGAAGCCCTGGCCTGCGCTACAGTTTCTCAAACAAGACGAGGAGATGTGACTATGTGCTCGTAGCAGCTGCTACAGCGCCCCCTCTATGCCCATACATGCGTCGTCACGATGTTCCATTACTTAATGACAAGACGTGAGCCTCTTCAAAGGCTTCCTCTCACGTATCACGCGGCTGACTGACTGAAGATCAAATGTTGCCGACGGCAAAGACGGATCCGCCGGTCCGTTTCCCCGGTAACGAGCGGCGGCGACGACGAGAGAGAACTGCGAAACCATTAAAGAGCCTCTGACGAACCCCCTGAAGTATCTGATTGGGAACAAAGCGGGAAAAAAAGGTTCCCTCGGTTTAACCCATTAAGACCTGGGACGCATCTGTGTCATATTTTGATTTGAGCTAAAAAGCATTATTTTACACTTTGGCTATTCAAAAATAGCAGATCTACAAGCTCATAGCGCGGCACCGAGTGCCGCGCTACGAGCTTGTAGATCTGCTATTTTTGAAAAATCGAGAAAATGTGTGCAAATCTTTGAACATTGTATATTTTTTAAAGCGAACATTTTTTAACTCAAATCTTCGCTTCTGGGGGGGGTCCCTGGAACAACATATTTTGAGATTGGGGGTCCGCGGCCAAATACATATATACATTTTGGGTGGTCCTTGACATGAAAAAGTTTGAGAACCACTGATATTATAGCAACATAGGTTTTTTTTTCAAAAAACTGTTTAGATATAGAAGATTTAGAAGACATTATGTAGAGTGGGAACCTCAGGTCTTAATGGGTTAATCTGGGGATTGATTGGGCAGAGGCGAGACGAGCTTTAGAAAAAAGAACCAGGAGGACCGTGTGTCAGCGTGCCTTTTGTAAACATCTCTATTGGAAGAGTTTAAATGGGAAACGGCTGTCAAATCAATGGAGGACTCACTCACTTCAAGCAATGAAGAGAGAGAGAGAGAGAGAGAGAGAGAGAGAGAGAGAGAGAGAGAGAGAGAGAGAGAGAGAGAGAGAGAGAGAGAGAGAGAGAGAGAGAGAGAGAGAGACGGATGGAGAAAGACGGGAGAGATACTAGAGACAAGAGGGAGGAGAATGCATTGAGGCTGAGACACACAGGCAGTGGTGGACGAAGCACTCCATTTTCTTTAATTAGTTGTTATTTACTTAAGCAGAAGTATCATCAATACCACAATTGAGAAATACTCAAGTGAAAGTAAAAGTCTGGTGTTCAAAATGTACAAAAGTAATTGGCATCAAAATATACTTATTAAGCTGCACTATGTAACTTTCATAACTCTTCTACCCCGGGTTTTGAACCCAGTTTCCTGTGCAAGTGCTGACATGTTTTACCATTGAGCTAATAGAGCCTGCCTGCTTGCTCAGGGGATAAACTGAATCTTGACCTTCAGGTCAACATTCGTGTCAGATCCTGTGTCTAGGTGACACATGACCTTTGACAAAACCTACATGTCTCAATAGAAGAGCAGGGAGACTAAATACAACCACACAAGTTATATTGTATTAGCCATGCAGATTGGAAGAATCGCAGAACGTCCTTTTTCGAATGTATTAAATTTATACAAATCTTTTGAAAAGAGACGATCTACAAGCTCACAGCGCGTCATGCGTTGATGTAGACTACTAAAGAATGTTACACGAGGTCTTAAGTGTTGCCATGTCTGCTTCTGATAAGCAAATTTGGGCTTGTTTTTCTGCAAAGTCGCCTGTAAATAGGCTATTGGTAGTTTTGGGTTGCGTTTTTGGGCTTTGAAATGACTTCTATGTGTTAATAGCTACTGGTATAAGTTCCTGCCGAGCTCAGAGACTGATAGTGAGATCTATGAATCTATATCGCTATAAAGCTCTTGTTATGTTTATGACAAAAAGTGCTCATTTCCTCTCCAGGTATTCTTAAAAAAAAATAAACACTCAGCTTGGGGACTATACTTTATCAACAAAAAGCGTGAGAAGCTATATAAGGCTCATTAAAACACAATAGCCGTCATGTGGGCGACTCACCAGAGTCAGAACCATGACACATTTACGGGTCTACAACAACACAGTCAAAGAAATACTGATCTAGTCGCTATAGGCTGTTGTTTTTCTAATAAAGCTGTCTTGTTGGGGGTTTGGATAACGGATTCCCAGAGGACATTAAGATTATATCCTCTCTGTCGGGGTGGAAACCTCATATCATATGTCCAAAACTGTTACGTTTCAGGATTCAAATAAAAAAATAGCAAAAGTACCAGATTGACAAGTTCGAAGTGCGGCGCCGGCACGTTGTGTATCTGCTACTTTTGATGCTTTCGTGTGACGCTGTAGGATGATCAAGTAGGGCATTAACACATTGTGTGCCAAAACCGTAAATATACGGTTTTGCAAATACACCCGTGGAGTGCCAAAAAGCCAAAAAAAACATAAATATACGTTTTTTTTAACCTTTTTTTTCTTTTCTTTTTTTTTTCCACAAGGGGGGGGGGGCTAGCGCAGCCCTGGAATCACCCATGAACACTCTAAGAAGTAAGGGACAGATGGATCACCGTGCCAAAAAATCTGGCTCCCATCCGCTTCCATTCTATCTCCTTGCTAAAAACCTCTGTATCTCCTTAACTTTTTACAGTGGGCAAAACGAGTCATTCTCGATGCGCGATCGCTCTGCAATGGTGACTCGCATGAGACACGTTGTTGTTCCAGGCTTTAGCCAGGACCATCGCGCACCCTTCACACATGCATTGTCTTTCATGGATTGCTCGTTGTGGAGTCTACAGCTTTAACACATTCCACGCCAGAGTTTAACCCTTTAAGACCTGATACGATTCTTTAAAAAAATCTAAATCATAACAGTTAAAAAAATAAATAAAAAAATAGCAGATCTACAAGCTCATAGCGCGGCACTCGGTGCCGCGCTATGAGCTTGTATATCTGCTATTTTTGAATAGCCAAAGGCATCTAAAGTGACACAGAAGCGTTCCAGGTATCAATGGGTTAATATCATAATGTACTCACCAGTGCCAGCGATTTATTGTTGTTTTTTTTCACGTCGCCACAGACCTCGCAAAATACCTTAAAATCGCGCGTTCAACTGTTTGTAGACACACAGGGTAGCTGTGTGAGTTGCCCAGAGAAAACCGCTTCGATCGGCGATCGGCCATTTAGAAGCTACAGCGGTTTATGTTAAACAGCGATCAGCGAGGAGAAAAACAACAACCGAGAAAATGGAGGATTAGTGGGAGCTTTAGAGTGGAGGCGGGTAGGAACGAAAATCTCCGGATAGCCTACGGATATTTCCGTTTCCAGGTGTGCTATAATGAAATGTGTCGTGGGCTGAGGGAGGCCTACAATGAAATGTGAACCTGCGAGAAAAGAAAAAAAGACCACTTCGCGTATATCTACACGACTGGCACGCTGCGCAATTATTTAGGTTCGTGTAGATCTACGCGATTGGCACGCAATGTGTTAAACAGCACAGCGCAGCCCGACGGTGAGATTTCTGGCACCGAACGTAATCTGTTATTATAAAATGTGGGCACCCAAAGTGTTTATTTACGAAAAAAACACAAAAAGTTTAAATATGGAGATAGGAGGTTTCTGCCCGACAGCAACAGTATAAAGTATTACTCATAGAATGACAAGCAAAGAAGCGGAAAACAGTAAAGGTGTCATTAAAAGAAAAGACCGCTGCACTTTGCCTGAGAACGGTCACTTTTCACCTCTCTGGACGTTTAATGTGTACTTATAACCTTTAATCACAGGCCTAGTGGCCTTTAGTTGTCACATTTTATTAGACTTATACCAGCTAATCAAAGTATGACAGCACTGAAGACATCAAAGACATGGCTTCGTGGGCAACCAATTCACTTTAGAAGACGATACTTATATAGTTTAGTGGCAGTAGGCTGCTAAACTATAAGCTGCCACATACTGTGGCTATTAGGTTTATGAACGACCTCACCTGACCAGGAAAAAGAATAACAATCAACACGCTCTGAAACCGCTAATAATGTTGGATGCTGTCTAGTGCAGGGGTGATGCAACTTTGATGATGGAGAGGGACACTATATTTCCACACTCACTCCAGAGGGCCACATTGCATATACTGTCTCTCCGTATTTTAACTTTTTTTGCCATTGTATGTCACACAAAAGTAGCCAAAATAGCCGATCTACAAGCTCAAAACGTGTCGCAGTGTGACGCGTTTTGAGCTTGTAGATCTGCTATTTTAGCTATTTTTTTATTGGAGTCCAGAATTTTTGTTTGCTATTTTTGAATTGGAATCCTTAACTTTTATTTAATTTCAAATGCATTTAGTTATACTTATGTTAACTTTATGAACTTAAACACAAATACATTGGACATAAAAAAAAGACAATAGAATTTTAATACTAGTCATTAAGTAAAACATTTGAGTACTTTTTCCACCACTGCCGGAACCGGAGGAACCGGATCCAACATTGAGGAACCAGGAAATCGGTTCAATCACATTTTAGAACCGTTTCCAGAACCGGGGTTTATCACACTGTCAGAGTGGGTACTGTGTATCTGGACTTACATGTCTGCTATGCAAAATCAACACTGCTGTACAATTACAATACCGGTGGTTCTCTAACTTTTTTCATTTCAAAAACCACCGAGACTCTGAGAGTGTACAAATGGAACCAAATCGACCCTTTACGGGTCCAATTTGGTTCCATTTGTACACTCTCAGAGTTACAGACCTGTAAGGGTCCATTTGAAACCCCCTCAAGTAACCCAGAGGGTCCCTGGACCCCACTTTGAGAACCACTACAATAATATGTATGCAATAATACCGTAATGTATGTATGATTGAATTTGTGTTGATCAAAAACGTATAATGAAGGCCAAAATTATATAGATTTTATAGACTGAAATAACACGTCAAGGATAAGAAAACAGAATAAAGTCAAAGACTAATTTCCATCGTGGTCCCTAAGGTGAGGGGTGAGGGCTGCTAAATCTGACACAGAAAATAGCAAGATCTACAAGCTCTTAATTAGTTGCGTTGCAATGCGCTGAGAGCTTGTAGATCCCGCAATTTTCTGTTGCGCAACACTGGCACACAACAACGTGATAAAGTATTCTCAGATAAGAACAAGTGATGATGTTTACCTTGGAAATTTGCATTTTAATTACCAGCATCCCCAAAATTGCTTCCTGACATGTGAAATCTCCCAACTGTCCATTTGGAGCAATTAAAAAAGTCTCGCCCGGGTTTTATTCAAATTACATCAACGGTCGGCTGATCCGGTCCAATTATCTTTTCCTATTATAGGCTATTCCATAACTATATTTTGTTCTGTTCAATTCCAATGCACAACATAACCGATTTTTCAGGCAATCATTTCAAATTTTCTTTCATTACATTTCTATATGAGGCTGCAGCGTAATGAGCTAGATTTCATTTCAATAACAACTGAGACGATTGTATCTCTCCGTTTGTCTCATCCCTCTCTTCTCTCGCCATACGCCATACTGTAACACCTTTCTTTTCTGTTAATTATATTCCGACAACAACAGCCTGATTAATTAACTTACCAACTAAACAAACACCCACGACCACCATCTGCAGTCCTCTACTACTGAGCAACGTAGGGGCTGAAACGATCGATTATTTTCTAAGCAATTATATCATCGATTAGTGTTTCAGTTAATTGAAAAGCTAACTTTTAAGTATTTTGCAGAAACCTCCTATCTCCATGTTTTAACTTGTTTTTTTTGTAAATTATCGCCCTATACTTGATCATACTACAGTGTCACAATAAGCATCAAAAGCAGCAGATCTACAAGCTCAAAAATGAGCTTGTAGATCTACTACTTCCTTGGCAGTGAATGAGATCTTGTAGATGAGCTATTTTCACTATTTTCTTGTGACAACATACCACAAAGCATATAGTAGCTGTTAAAAAAAGTTGTTAATCAGAGTAATCAAATTGGTCAATTGACAGTGTCTTGTAACATCTATAACAACCTGCTTTTCGATTATTCGAAAAAGCAATGGATAGAATAATCGGCAAGGAGATCATGGATGGTTGCAACGCTTTATGTGATTGTGGTCTCTGTCCTGTCCTGTTTTTATAAATGGGGACAGAGGACGGAGCTGTCTGTCCTGTCCTGTACTGTCCCGTCCTGCTCCGTCCTGGTCTGCTGTGTGCTGTTCTGTTCTGTTTCATCCTGCTCTACTTTTCTACCAACAACATCATTCAACATTCTAGATAAGTGCACGGTCCCAACCTTTTCTTCATCAGGGCCCACTTAAAAATCTCTAAAGCGTTCGCGGCCCACCCATCTGACCGCTTAGCATGTTAGCCTATCGATCTGATATTTTCAAATGGCTGATGTATTTACTGGGTTTAAGTGGTTAAACTGACTTTTAGATAAACTAGACACTACACCAGGGCTACTCAACTTAAGATGGCTCAGGGGCCACTCAGCAAAATACCAAAAGTCCAAGGGGCCGCCATAAAAATGACGGTCCTATTTTGGATTTTTCGATTTTGTAACGCACAAGAAAATGTACATTTTGACATCATATTCTTTTCACTGTACCAGTTTATTTTGTGTTGTGTGTATGTCCAGTGGCAGACACCTATCCTGGGCGCGCGGCAAAGCCGCGCGGCCGGAAAATTTTGGGGGTCAAACCCCCCCAAAAACCCGAAATGCATAGAAAACTATGCATTATACCTGTAACAATTGACGCACCTGTATGTATGTCTGTCTGTCTGTCTGTTTGTTTTTGAAAAATGTTTTAGCAACCTATATATTTGAACGGAAATGTATATTTTTATCCTGTGCTTAAAAAAAAATAGTTTTTTTTTTTTTGACCATGAGGGGGCCGCCAAGACGCTGCGATCGGGCCGCATGCGGCCCGCGGGCCGCGGGTTGAGTAGCGCTGCACTACACCATACATGGGTAACTGGCGGCCCGGGGGCCACATGCGGCCCCCACCTTCACTTAATGCGGCCCGCAGGTTAATATCGGAATACTGATGTATTATTGATTTCAGTTGTTACAATTCCAAACATGACCTGCTTTAATTACATCAGTCTATATTAGTAGCTTAAGTAAAAGTATCAATCACTCTGTTACAAGTAAAAGTCAGAAATTCTAAATTTACTGGAGTAAAAGTACAAAAGTATTAGTATCAAAATGTACTTAAAGTACCAAAAGTAAAAGTACTAAAATGTTTGAAAATAGCAGATCTATACATTTTGGTGGGGTGTGTCTTGTTAACGCGTTGTGAGCTTGTAGATCGGCTATTTTCAAATAGCCTATAGGTATAAAATAGGGCTAAAGTGGTTAATGTATGTTTTATAATATCATAATTTATATCTTAAAAGTAACTAAAGTTTTCAAATGATTGTAGTGGAGTAAAAGTACAATATTTGCCTCTGAGATGTAGTGGAGTAGAAGTAAAAGTATAGACAATCGGAAATACTCCAGTAAAGTAAAGGTACCTACATTTTTTACTTAAAGGACGACTTCACCGATTTTCAACCTATCTTCATATAATTGGTCCTCACTAATACTCATGATAAAATGGTACCTTTTTTTTCTACTTGGTCTGTGTCTCATAGGAGGGCTGTGGCCAGTCCAGAAACCTGTCTACCAGTGACATCATCGTTAGGCATGATTTTTTTTTCCAACAAGATTTCACATTTTTTATTTAGATTTGTATTAACACGAGAACAATGGCTTCTTTTATTGCATTACAACTTTCCAGGAATAGAAAGCCTGCAATTTCTATTAGCTTGGATTCCCCATTGATGATGTCACTGGTAGACGGGACTCTGAACTGTCCACAGCCCTCCTCTGAGACACAGACCGAGTAGAAAAAAACTGTAACATTTTATCATGAGTATTAGTGAGGACCAATTATATGAAGATTGGTTGAAAATCGGTGAAGTCGTCCTTTAAGTACAGTACTTGAGTAAATGTACTTAGTTACTTTACACCACTGGGTTCCGGATCCATTCCAAACCCTAACCGGTGTGCAAAGTGGCGCATGCAGTAAAAAAAAAAAAAGACGAAAAAAGAAGTGTGACTTGTTCAGGCGGCCATAGGCTATCTGTGACAGAGTGTCTGTATCTGTCTGTGTCAGTACATACATATCTGTGACATTTCCCCCAGTGAGACACGGCATGAATTATTTACCAGCTGGAAGCTACAACGTCGTGAATACAGATGCCACAGGCAGGGTTGCCAGATCTGCTTATTATAAGCAAGGTTTTATTTGAAAATAGCCGATCTACAAGCTCACAACGCGTCGCATCGCGACGCGTTGTGAGCTTGTAGATCTGCTATTTTCAAATAGCTGATGTTATATGTTAAAGTGCTCATGTTGGCCCATAGTCGCTTCTTTTTGGGCTGGTTTTCCTAGACCTGGTTGCTTGTTTCTCTCACAGAATCTGGCAACACTGGCTACAGTGTGTGTGTCTGTGTGATGTCTCTGTTATAAGTTTGGGTGGGGTGTGTCGGTTAACGCGTTGTGAGCTTGTAGATCTGCTATTTGCACTGTTTTACCTATATTTTACCATTATGTTTATTGAGAAACTATTGGCAGATTTTTTTGTTACCCTGTTGAAAATAAAATAAAAACCTAACCAGCAGCACAGCTGTTATGGAATAATGCTGTTATATATTTTTTTAAAGGACAACTTTGTTTTTTTACAACCAAGGTTTATGTTTTAGATTGTAATTAAAGTAAATAAAAGACGAGTGTTAAAACAAATATATTTACTGCTTTCTATAGTTTTAGCAATTTTCGCTATCTTTTTTACAGTGGGCGGGGGCATTCTGTCCGGTGGCTAAATATGTCTTTTTTTACACAATAACCCGGCTTTTTCTTTATTATTATTTACAGTAGCTCTTCTAGCCCCCGATAACTCACATCTGGCCATCAAAGACCACAGGACCTTTATTATTGTGTTAAAAATGCATATTTAGCCACCGGACAGAATGCCCCCGCCCACTGTAAAAAAGATCGCGAAAATTGCTAAAACTATAGAAAGCAGTAAATGAAAAAAAAATAACACTCATCTTGTATTTACTTTAATTACAAGTTAAAATATAAACCTTGGTTGTAAAAAAACAAAGTTGTCCTTTAACATAATTTGACATCAAAACTGTGAATTTCTGAAATGTTTTGATGGCCACTGTTTCAACTAAATCTGCTCCTCAGGAGGCGCTAATTGGAAACTCTTTTCACTCCATATCTTATTTATAATGTTGTGTTCTTCAAAAGGGTCCAGGGTCATCATTCATTCATAACATTAACCACTATGCTGGGGTTTTTTTTCTTGCCGTTTTCTAAGCAGAATGTTGTCAAGATGGCTTGGATTCAGAAATCAGGGAAAGGGGGCTTACCCTTGGTTGATGTTGTATTGCTCGTTTATTTTTGTCTAAATGTGTGTATTGTCAGGGGTGCACATAACTTGTTTGGTTTAGTACTCAGAAGAGCACCTATTTATTTGGTGCTCACCAATAAATAGCCCGTTTTGTCAACGGGGGGGGGTGTTGTTGCGCCATGCTTCTAAATTCCGCCGTTTTCTGCCATTTTTTTTCTTCACACCGTTTGGGCCCCCCCCCCCCCCCCCAAGGTTGGTGCCCTGTGCTGCGCTGATTTTATCCGCCAGATTGGGACGTTCACGGCATATTTTGCACCATCACGGTGCGTTCATCATCGGTAACGAGTGCCTGTAACACAGCCAGCAGCGTGCTGCGTGCGAGTCGCGCGACTGACTGTGTCTGTGTGTCAGGATTCGAGGCCACACTCACACAATCACGTGCAGCATGCGTCCCCTCCCCCTCCGCCTAATGGCTGTGTATGGGGCCGACTCGTGCTTTAGCGTGATTGTGTGAGTGTGGCTTCAGGAAGTAGATTCCTGTCCCAGCGGTCCCAGCTGTTGGTGCGCGAAAGCGCTTCCCTTCGTCTGATGTGCCTCGCAGCATGCATTTTGACGACGCATGCGCACCTGCGCACCAGTTATGTGCACCCCCTGTGTATTATGTATCCTGTAATCTGTGGACCCCCTTGATAACGAGATGGTTCATCTCAAGGGGTTATTCCCAAAGATGGAAGCCAACGTCTTTGACTCCATTACCCAAGAGTCTCTGCGAGCAGGTCTGGGCGAGGACGCGCTCTGATTGGCCAGTCGTCTCTTTGACTGGCAGATCTGCCACCAGAGAGTACCATCAGCAAGTTGAGCGAACAGGATCATGTCAAAGGTCGTGTCTAGCCTAGACACAGAATCTAAATGGCCATACAGAAGAGCAGGGAGACCAAATACAACCACCCCAATTGAATAAGTTACATTGTATTAACATACTCTACCATGCAGATTGTACAAAATACAATTTTATCCACACACAAAAAAGGTTACATAGTACCACTTTAACTTGTCATTGTGTAGCTTTCACAGAAGCTGAATTCTGGTGGTCTACTTCATAAAAAGGTGCCAGACAGACGTTGACAAAAAACCTCTCTTTTGCTAAACGAGTTTTTATATTCTTTTCTTCTCCTCAGTGTTTGACTTCTGAATAGAATCCAACCTCCTCTCTCTTCCCTCCAGAGCTTCTCGTTTCCGTTCCTCCTTCCCTCCCTCCCCGCTGCCTGGCAACAAATAGCACTTCCATAGCTCCTTCATTGTCACAGTTCAGATAAAAAGATTCCGTACAAGCCCCACGTTCTCTCCAAAGGCAACACGCTCCCTCCCCGGAGCCTGTATTATGTATTTTGTCTCTCTTCTCTTAACGCATTAAGACCGGGCGGGAACACATCTGTGTAATTTTTTTAGATGTCTTTGGGCTATTCAAAAATAGCAGATCTACAAGCTCAGAGCTTGTAGATCTGCAATTTTTTAGAAAGATCTTGAGAATTTTTGCAAATCTTTGAATAATATATATATATTTTTAAAGCAAACATTTGTAACTCAAATCTTTGCTTCTGAGGGGATTCTACAAATGTCTTCTAAATCCTAACAGTTTTTTGAAAAACATATGTTTCTATATCAGTGGTTCTCAAGGACCCCCAAAATTATATGCATTTGGTTGCGGACCCCCCCATCTCAAAGTGTTTTGTTCCAGGGACCCCCCCCCCAGAAGCAAAGATTTGAGTTAATTTTTTTTGCTTAAAACAATATTTTATATATTCAAAGATTTGACACATTTTCACGATTTGCTTTAAAAAAAATAGCAGATCTACAAGCTCATAGCGTGGCACTCGGTGCAGCACTATGAGCTTGTAGATCTGCTATTTTTTAATAGCTCAAAGAAATCAAAAAATGGCACACAGATGCGTTCCCGGTCTTAATGCGTTAACGTCTTTTGCTTTTGTGTCAATCTGACAGTTCTCCTCTATGCTCTCGCTACTCCTTTCTCTGATTTTTTTTTTCAAGTGAAAGTAGTAATACCACAACAATGTAGAAATACTCTGTTAGGCTACGGTCACACCTAACTTTGTGTCTGCCTATAGTACTGTACGTGGCCTTCTTTTTGCAATGGTTTCCAATGGGAACAGAGCGTTAATTGTCTGCATCGCGCAGCTTTCCGCGTGTTGCGCAGAATGCCGCACATCAGTGGTGGAAAAAGTACTCAAATGTTTTACTTAGGTAAAAGTATCAATACTGCAATATAGAAATACTCTGTTACAAGTAAAAGTCCGGAATTCAAAATGTACTTGAGTGAAAGTACTAAAGTATTGGCATCAAAATGTACTTAAAAGTACCAAAAGTAGAGAGTGCTCATTAGGAAGAATGTCCCATTTCAAGTTTTCAAATGTATAAAAATCTTTTGAAAATAGCAGATCTACAAGCTCACAATGCGTCGCATGGCGACGCATTGTGTGCTTGTAGATCGGCTACTTTCAAATGGCCGAAATGTATATAGGGCTTAGAGATGCGCGGATGGCTTTTTTTGTCACCCAAATCCGCGTTAACAAGTTCATTATCCATCCGCCATCCACCCGCGGTACTTATATCATCCTATTTATAGATCCGCACCAACCGCACCAAATAATTGTTATTTTCCTGACGTTAGTTTTCTTATAAACAGTGTTACTCACCACTGTCGCGATGCAGTGACTGTATACAGTGATGAGCTGTGGATTTTTGAACTAGGGGGGCTATATTTTCTGACGTCACCTGCACGCGCACGTGCACGCATGTGCACATAGCCAATCAGCTCAGTGCTAGTTGAAATACTGTATTCAACATGTGATTTTTAATGTAATTATATCTTATTATTTAGTTGCATTGTTAATTTGTTGTTTTTATTTTTGTTTCAATTAATTAATTATTTTATTTTCCTTTTAGTTTTATATAAAAGCCCTTTACATAGACTCACCCACACATAAGTACTTAAAATAATCAGACAACTTGTCTTTGTCTTGTCTCAGAGAACTCCTCTTCTAAGCGATCCCCTTCACACTCTGCAGTGCAGAGACTGTTGTCTCTCATTGTGAGAGGAATGTACACATTCAATTCAAGTCCATGGCTTTTTTCGAGTAGCCTAATGTTATGCAAAGCAGCCAGGTAGACGCTATTGAGAACGGCTCGCCGCTGACGGCGCGAACCTTGAGAGGCTATTGTTTAAACTTTAAGGTGTTAAGACCGCAGCTGACGGTGCGTGCTCGCGCGTGCATGTGGAGCTCCCAGCCCCCCAGCCAGCGCCAGAACTAAGGGGTCGCCGACCCCCCGTAGCACCCCCTACAGCTCATCCCTGACTGTATACAATCCACAACCATGGTAACAACAAGCGCATGTCTTCATTAAGTTACTTTCGCTTTCAACCACTTTGTTGCCATGTCGGCTTTTTATAAGCTTTTTATAAGCGACTTTTAAAATAATAAACTTTATTTATATAGCACCTTTCATGACATAAATGCAGCTCAAAGTGCTTTACAGAAAAAGAAAGAAAAAGTGAAAACAAAACACAGAGCAAAAACAATGCTCTGTGTTGCGACTTTTGGGCTTGTTTGGCACTTGTTTTGGGCTTGTTTTCATAGACCTGGCTACTTATTTCTCTCGCAACCTGGCAACACTGGCTGCCTGTAAAGCAACATGTCGTGAGCGGCTATTTTTTGCCTGGTGTAAAATGACGTAATATTAAAATACTACAAACGCACACACGGTGAAATTTAGTGCTTTTTAAAAGCTATTATAGGCCTATAGATTGATATCATTAATTTAATTCCCGCATTATTTCACCCGCGGTTTATCCAATATGAATTAATAATTATATTTGATTGACCCAAATCCACCCAAACTGCGGTTAACTGCGGCAACCGCGGCTAAAACCGCGATCCGCGCATCTCTAGGGCTGAAGTGGTTAATGTATGTTTTGTAATAATAATCAAAATCTACAAAGTTACTATAGTAACTAAAGTTTTCAAATAATTGTAGTGGAGTAAAAGTACAATATTTGCCTCTGACACGTAGTGGAGTAGAAGTAAAAGTGAAAATTGGAAATACTCAAGTGAAGTACAAATACCAAAACATTTTACGTACAGTATAGTACAGTACTTGAGTACATGTACTTAGTTACTTTCCACCACCCTTGCGTTTATGCGTTCTATGCGCCAGGGGTGCCTCAAGTAGAGAAAAAAACGTCTTTTGGAAGCAAGAGAAATGCTCGAGACCGTTGCGTTGCTGCTTTTCCTCCCCTCTGTCCAATCGGATGAGTCGAAGGAGGACCGGTCTGGCAACTCTGTTTTTTAGGCCTGCTCCGGCTGCACAGCCTGCAACCAGTGTGCAGGTGTGACCGTCGCCTTACAGGTAAAAGTCCTGTATTCATAATTTTACCTAAGCACTGTCTGGCATCAGAATATTCTGAACCACTTAACACATTGAGTGCCATAAACGGTCCGGACCGTTTTTGAGAATCCATGCGTCATGTGCCATAAACGGTCCGGACAGCTTTTGGCCCCTTTTTTTTTTTATACGTGGGGCCCACGTGGGGGCGCTCTAACGAAACTTTGGGATCATCCAAGGAGTCTCTGAGAAGGAGAGGCCGGATGAGGATCCATGTCAAAAATGCTTCCGGTCGTCCTCTCCAATGTTAACTCCTTGACTAAAAGCTTAATATCTCCATTTCTTTTTAACGTGGTGGAAGTGAGCCGTTTTCGATTGGCGATCACTCTGCAATGGAGGATCGTGTTAGAAATATTATTGTTCCAGGCGTTAGTCGGGACCCTCCGCCGTCTCGCACGCACGCTTTGTTTACATGCACTTCCGCGTCGGGGCTTCTACAGCACGAAACATATCAAGATTCAAGATTCAAGATTGCTTTATTTGTCATTTGTTTTCCATCTGCAAGCAGTGCTAGAAATTATGTTTCTCCCAGTAGAGACAGCAGAATTCATAAAAGAATAAAACGTAAGTGGATGGAAGATATGCAGGCACTGAACGTACCCTATTTTAATAAACCTCTGGCACACAATGTGTTAAACCCTATATGGTTGATGGGGGTCCGTCAGGGCTCCATACTAGTGTATTTTCTGTTATCGTGGGGAAAGCTTTCGCTGTAATAGCCGATAAAGTAGCCGAAAATAGCCGCTCACCGATAAAATAGCCTGAAAATCGGCTAGGGTTTAAGTCAAAATGTTCAAAATCTTTGTAAAATCGAGTATAAAATACAGCTTGTTAATGAAATATGTAGTTAATATATATTTTTGTAACAATAATAATCTAAATCTGCAAATTAACTAGTAACTAAAAGCTTTCAAATAATTGTAGCAGGAGTACAAAATATATACAATATACAGGCCGGTGTTATTATGTATTCTCTCTGTAACATCTTCTCTTTTAAGTGTCAATCTGCCACTCCCTTTCTCCTCTCACTAAACCTCTCCTGTCTCCTCTCTCTGCCTTCCTCTGCCTCCACTGTCTTCATTCTGTCTCTCTTCATCCCGTCTCTCTTCATTCTGTCTCCCTGACTTGATTTCTTGTGTCTGTCTGTCTGTCCTTCCTTCCTGTCTTTTCTATTCCATCTGCCGTACAGTGTTGTTTTGCAGTAGTGGACGGTAACTAAGTTTGTAGTTTGTACAACTCCAAATACTTTACTTAATATGACCAGGACATATTGGCTTAAAAAGGAACAATTCGCCCAATTTTTCAAACTCATCTTCACCCAATTGGTCCTCACTAATGCTCATTTTAACACGGCACAAATTCCATCAACTGCGTTTGCGTAGAGCATGTTGATGGAATTTGTGCTCTGCGTAGGCCTGTGGTGGCCTACCAATGACATCATCGGTTGGCAGCTAACGGAAGCTACAGCCTCTCTCTTCCTGGACAGTACTGTATAACTCTTAAATAGAAGCCACTGTTTCTTGCTTTAGAAAAAAAAAGATTTGAAATCCTGTCTGAAATTGCCACCGATTACGTCATGGGGTAGACACAATCTACGAAACATCCAGACTGAGTCCACCTTTGAGACACAGGACAGAAACAGCACCATCCCATAATGAGCATTAGTAATGGAGATGGTGAATCTAAAAAGGCCAAAAACATTCCTTTTAAATCTTTTACATTTCGTCACTAAACAGATTTTCAGTTGACGGATACACACCAAAGTAGAGATGAGGCTTAAGTCATTGAGGCAAAACTGTCAAAGAAGACTAACGTCGGTTGCATCACAAAGACATCCATTCTGCAGGGACGGGTGTCTGAAATATATATATTTTTGCCTTCAAGGAAGAACTTGTCATCTATTTTTTTGTGTGTCTGGCAGTGAGTGGGGAGTTTCATTTTTAACAAGGAGGACTGTAAAGTAGCAAGAGTTTCCTTGATAGTTATTCAGCGGTGGCATGTTACTGCAGCGAGAGAAATAAAGTGTTAGGACGCTAATAGTGCCAACCCACCAAGAGAGTGTGGGTTTGAATCAGTGGTGGGAAAAGTAAATGTTTTACTTAAGTAAAAGTATCAATACTGCAATGTAGAAGTACTCTGTTACTAGTAAATGTCCGGAATTCAAAATTTACTTGAGTAAAAGTACAAAAGTATCGGTATCAAAATGCACTTAAAGTACCAAAAGTGAAAGTACTAAAATGTTTGAAAATAGCCGATCTACAAGCTCACATGCGATGCGACGTGTTGTGAGCTTGTAGATCGGCTATTTTCAAATAGCCTAGGTATAGAATAGGGCTAAAGTGGTTAATGTATGTTTTATAATGTAATCATTTATATCTGCAAAGTAACTAGTAACTAAAGTTTTCAAATACTTCTAGTGGAATAATAGTGCAATATTTGCCTCTCTGAGTTGTAGTGGAGTAGAAGTAAAAGTATAGACAATTGGAAATACTCCAGTAAAGTAAAAAGTACCTCAACATTTTACTTAAGTACAGTACTTGAGTAAATGTACTTAGTTACTTCACACCACTGGTTTGAATCCACCGTGGTGCACACGGCTTTGTCGAGCGTCTATACGAACACAATTGGCTCGTGTTCAAGGGAGGGAAGCCGGTGGGATATATTTGTGTTTTAGAGCAAAATGCCAGATACCAGACACCTTTGCTTTTATGAAATATCTGAGATCATTAGGATTTACTAAAAGATTGAACATGCATTCTATTGCTGGTTTGACCACTTCAAATAGTCTTTAATCTTTAAAATAACGAGTAACTGAAAATGTAAGCCTATTTTCGGCACATGGCATGCTTTCATGCCATTTCATTCAGACTTAATCTAAATGACTGAAATCAGTCGTGGCGACTGTGAACTTTAATCCATGAGTGATATAACACACACAATGTGTGTGGAGGAATCAATTGGCATCGCGACTAAATTGGGGAGAAAAGGGGGTAAACAGAAAAAAGTGTTGGTCGATAAAAAAAAAGAGAACAGGTTGACCTAATTTCCTCTCTACAGGAGTATAGGGGGTAATGTTGAGAATTATTGATTTCTGTGGGGTACGTGATATGTTCTACAAAGAATCCTGTTCCTGGACAGCGCTATGTCTTCAGCTAACAAGCTAACGAGACTGAAGACTCGGAAAACATTGCAAGATCTGCAAGCTCACAACGTGTCACAACGCGGCGTGTTGTGAGCTTGTACATCTGCTATTTTCTGGGGTGACACTGTCGTATGAAAGGAGAGTAATTGTATCATCCCCGAGGGAGGGGGGAAACTACTTTTTATGCATTCATCCCCAGCAGAAGGCTTGCTCAGATGGCTTTTTGATGAGAGCTCGGTGGGGAGCTGTCAAGTGTCTGGCTCAGGTACACATGGAGCAAGCAGAGGTTTGAACCGGTGACCTTCTGATTACCCAGTGGTCCTCAAAGTGGGGTCCGGGGACCCTGAGGGGGTCCTTTTAGGCGGTTCCAGGGGGTCCCCAGCAAAATGTGTTGATATAGCATCACAATCAGTTTAACCACTTTAACACACATTATTTTCCAAGAAATCTTGAGAGAAAGAAAATGAATACTTTTTGAAACATTTAAACCATAAAAGTCTTGTATGGGGGGGTCCCTGTCACAAAGTATTTTCAGATGGGGGTCTGCGGCCAAATACAAAGCAATTTGAGGGTCCTTGATATGAACACGTTTGAGAGCCACTCGTATACCCACTCAGCTACGGATGCCCCGATAGGCTCTATGCACAGCATATTGGAAAGAAATTGGGCCTCTTCCTAACTTCTTCCTTCACAGGTGTTACCAATGATACTAATGAAGGCTCTGTTCCATTTAGTGTAGCACAGTGGTTCTCAAACTTGTTTTAATTTCAAGGACCCCATATAACTCTGAGAGTGTACAAATGGAACAACATCAGCACCCTGGCTATGTTTGACCAGAATGGAACACAACCTTAATCAGTATCATTGGTAAGACCTGTGAAGGGAGTAAGGAGAAGAGGCCCAATTTATTTACAATATGGCTGCTGTGCATATAGAGCCTATTACAATTAAGCTAAAACGGAAAAAAAGAAGAAGCAAGCATTAAATGAACCATTACTGATCCTTGGTGTACTGTATGTATGTATGTATGTACACAGCGGCATGAATCTTAGCTAATGGCGGTGTTGCTGGTTTACAGTAGTGGAACATTACAACAGTTAACAGTTAACAGTGCGCAGCGTGTGTGTCGCTGACGATGGCATTGCATTAGTTCCAGCCCATTACACACAATGACCGCAACTGTGATTGTGACAGTATGTCAATTCACATGCACACACACACACACACACACACACACACACACACACACACACACACACACACACACACACACAACCGCATGGGGAATAGCACACAGACACACAAGCACATACACACATACATACATACACACAAACAACTGCACGGATAATAGCGCACACACACAGAGACACAAGCACATACACGTACACACACAAACAACCGCACAGATAATAGCACACACAGACACAAACAATATAGACAATATACATAATTGTGCGCCCACTCGGCTCTGCTCTCATTACTCTCTCGCTCTCACACACACACACACACACACACACACACACACACACACACACACACACACACACACACACACACACACACACACACACACACTTATACACACACTTATACACACACACACACACACACACACACACACACACACACACACACACACACACACACACACACACACACACACACACACACACACACAGGCATCCCCTGTTACGCACAAAGAGCCGTTTCACATACATCACATACATGCATACATACAACACAACACAAGTGTCAAGCTTATTAGCATTCTATTGTGGAGATGTTGACTTGTATAGCTATCATTACCCTTTTGAGTGAACACACACAGTCGGCCATTTTAAAGCACAATGGGCTTCTATACACACACACACACACGCGCACACGCACGAAAGCACGCACAGAACATTTGTATTACTATACTTGTGTGAATGAAATGTTTCCAGTTTTGAGCCATTTTTTAACCCCAAACCTAAAGCTGAACGCGTCGCGCCGCAATGCATTGTGGGCTTGAACTGTAGTTCTTCTATTTTCGGTGCACAACAACACCGGCACACAATTAAGTATAAATCAGGCATTACTCCGACCCCAACCTCTAAATCTAACCTCTAAATACCTAATCCCAACCCCAATCTGAATCTTCTCCTGATTACTACAAAAGCGTGAGAAACGCCCACGGGCACAACACCAGAGGGAGCTCCACTGATCTCATTCCCCCCGGATTCGGCACAAACATGGGGATGAACTCATTCTACTATTAAGCCACCAAAATGTGGAATGCCCTGCCACCACCAGCCATCGAAAAGTGTGACTCCCTACCCTCCTTCAAAACCGCAGTAAAGAGCACTAGTCCATTGTGCTCAAAGTGGGGTCCGGGGACCCCCAGGGGTCCTTGAGGGAGTCCCAAGGGGTCCCCAGCTAAATGATGTATAGTTAGGAAACAAATGGACCCTTATTGGTCTGTAACTCAGAGAGTGTACAAATGGAACCAAATGGACCCTAACGGGTCCATTTGGTTCCATTTGTACACTCTCAGAGTTAAATTAACATTGATTTTACAATATAAATTGGGGGTCCTAGAGATAGAAATGCCATTAAATGGGGGTCCGTAGCCTAATGCATGTCAAACTGGGGGGTCCTTGAAATTAAAATGGTTGAGAATCACTAGAGCATTTTTACGGCTAGAGCCGTAAAAATGTTCTCTTATGGGGGTCCTGGCATATCTTTTCAAATGGGGGTCCGCGGGCTAATAAGTGTCAATTTGGGGGTCCTTGACATGAAAAAGTTTGAGAACCACTGTTCTAGCTTGCCAAAAGAAATGACCCTGCAACGTTTTCTCTGTAAATATACTTGTATTGCTCCTAGTATTTATGACTTATTGTATAGTATTGTATGTATTGATGAATTGAACACACCGGATCCCAATGGAAACAAGGCCTCAGGGCTTTTTGTTCAATCAATCAATCAATCAATGGCCTAACCTTTTTTTAAACCATAAAAACAACCATTTCTCCAGTGAGCACCAGGAAAATTGTCCTCATGTCTATTGGCCCTCGCAAGTACAGTAATACAAGTGTACACACACACACACACACACACACACACACACACACACACACACACACACACACACACACACACACACACACACACACACACACACACACACACACACACACACACACACACACACACACACACACACACACACACAGTGAGGGGTCAAACTCATTAGCGTCCCGTGGATG
>NC_137616.1:43793252-43798252 GCF_963280865.1 Gymnoscopelus braueri | reverse complement strand
TGCGTGCGTGCGTGCGTGCGTGCGTGCGTGCGTGCGTGCGTGCGTGCGTGCGTGCGTGCGTGCGTGCGTGCGTGCGTGCGTGCGTGCGTGTGTGTGTCTCTTGTGGTCTCTTCTGGGAAAATGGGAAAATGACTGCAGTATAGGCCTAACCGTTGGGGGAAAACAGTAGCTATTTTAGTGGCAGAAAAATGGAAAAAGAGTAAAAGACAAATGAAAATGTTAAGGTAAAGTGAGGTAGGTATGGCATTAAGTAATTTCAACACTCGTTAACACAAGACAAAGAGTCTAAGATCCCCACTAGAGGCTGTGCCTGTGCTGCTGCTTTATACCCAGCCGACCAAAGCGGTCTGAAATGACTGATATTGCCATCCAATAGCGCTCCCACTCTCTCACCAATGACTCTACTGAGGCCCGACACTGTCTCTCTGCATTTGATGATGTATGTGTTTTACCTTGCTTATTGCCGCTCTGGCTATTAGAGCGTCTGCTAAATGCTTAAATTGTAAATTGTGAGATGGGGGGGGGAAAACTAATTATCATTACTGGCAGAATTGGGGCAAGGGGACGGGGTAGATATTGTATATTCACCGATATCATTATAAAGCTACAAAGTGCCCTTTAAATAGGAAACAAGTTGAGTAAATGAACGCCCTACTACGTCATCATACAAGAGAAAAATTTGAAAATGTGTGTGTGTGTGTGTGTGTGTGTGTGTGTGTGTGTGTGTGTGTGTGTGTGTGTGTGTGTGTGTGTGTGTGTGTGTGTGTGTGTGTGTGTGTGTGTGTGTGTGTGTGTGTGTGTGTAAACTGAATTGACATTCGTCTGTGGGGAGCGGAGAAAATATAATTCCTAATAAGTACAATTCATACAATTTAACACACTAGACGTAAGAAGTAAATAGCATGGGTACTGCAAGGAACCTACAACTCAATTTAATTGACGGTTATGTCCATGCTGCTGCTATTCAGCCAGCTCTTGTCTTGCAAGTGGTCATTTTCACCTAACTGTGAATGGTTTCCCCCGTCGTTCATATTAGCAGTTACAAGAACACTTGGCACTTCAAACTGTAATAACTGTAATTTGGAAATATTTTCAATTCTCTTAATGCCTCTGTGTTTGTTCAGTGGTATAGCTGATGTTCAGTCAGAGCACGTTGTGGGCTTATCATAGTAAGAAAACAACAACTCAATCACACAAGTTCACTTCTGTCATTATTTCTGTGACAATAATCCCATCCAACCATGAAGAGAACATTGTTATCAATTTCTCAAAGATAATTACTTGGCATATAAAAAGCTAGGGGTACAATAGCTAATCAAACTAACTGATTTAATCATAAAATAAAATAAAAGATAATCGATTTTATAACATAATAGATTCATAATTGATCCCTATTTTGGACAGGTCACTATAGGCATAAAGTTTCAAAAGGTTTAAAAAATGTGAAAATAGCAATGCGTTGTGAGCTTCAGAGCTTAGATCTGCAAATTTCACTATTTTTGCACGACACTGTTGTGCGACGAAGTGTAAAATAATAAATGGCTAATCAATCAATTGATATAACCCTAAACCTAACCCCTAAACCAACCAAAACGTTGAAATGCAACAAAAATGTAAAATGTCAAAATGTAACGTTTTTGTGGTACAGAAACGTTGTCATTGAACGTTTCTGGAGAAACGTTCAATGACAATGTTTTCCTCTGGCGATAGGGTTGCATCGACAAAGTAGTCGATAAGAATGATCGCTAAGAAGCTAATCTTACACACACACACACACACACACACACACACACACACACACACACACACACACACACACACACACACACACACACAGAGCCACGCCTATGAAATGGCCAACAGCCGAAACGGACAGAGAAGTGTAGAGGCTATCAGTGTGGGACTACACCATAATGGCCTCCTTTCCCCCTTCTCATCAATCTATGTCACACTCACTCTACACCCCCCCCCCCCCCACACCCACACACACACACAAAACACATGCTCACACTGCCTCACACACACACATACCAAGAAACACCCGCACATTTGCATAACACACACACATGTTTGTATTACCGTACTTATGAGAACATCAACATTTCAGGATGAAAACGTAAAGGCCATTTTTACTTTTTCTTTACTTGTCTTAATCCTAACCATAATTGTAAGCCTTAAAATATACATTTTGTTAACTATATAAAACAACCATTTCTCTTGTGAGGACCAAGATAAAATTGTCGCACGCACGCACGCACGCGCGCACACACACACACACACACACACACACACACACACACACACACACACACACACACACACACACACACACACACACACACACACACACACACACACACACACACACACACACACACACACACACACACACACACACACACACACAGGCATGCATGTACTCACAAATAGGCCACAGATAAAACACATCATGACAGGGCTTAATCACCTTGCTAATCTTGAGTGACGGTGGTGTGTATATATGTGGGTTCCCTGGGGTAACACGGTCCAAAGCATCCTCCCACCCATGCACCTTCCATCCTCTCTGTCTATCTATCTCTCCGTTCATCCATCCATCCATCTGTCTGTCCATGCTGCTTAAACCTGTCATTTGCATTTTCTTTCCCAGCAATCTTCCCCCGCTCCCATGCTTTCCTTTATCCAGCCATCTATCCGCTCAAAACAGCTGTTCTTTTTTTCCCCTCCATTCCAGTATGGTGTAAACCCCCCCCCCCCCCCCCCCCTCTCCTCCCCGGTTCCTGAAACACATCCGTCCTTCCATAGTCTTTCTTAGCCTGGTCTGTCACCTCAGAAAGACAGACAGACAGACAGACAGACAGACAGACAGACAGACAGACAGACAGACAGACAGACAGACAGACAGACAGACAGACAGACAGACAGACAGACAGACTATACGAAGTGAGAAAATAAGTAGGATACACAAAGAAACAGATGAAGAGTGAAGGAAAGAGAGAGTGAGTGGGTGGAGAGAGAGAGAGAGAGAGAGAGAGAGAGAGAGAGAGAGAGAGAGAGAAGCAGAGAAGAGGCAGGAAGAAAGAGTGAGGAAAAGGTAACGAGAGAGAGGCGAGAGAGAGAGAGAGAGAGAGAGAGAGAGAGAGAGAGAGAGAGAGGTGATACAGCTCTTTCCAGACATTGAGGAGGATAGTGAATGTTTATTACATTATATCTGTCTGGATCAGGTGTCATTTTCCTGCTACCTGCTACCAACACGTGTCGTGTGTGCGCATGCACACGCACGCACGCGTGCACACACACACACACACACACACACACACACACACACACACACACACACACACACACACACACACACACACACACACACACACACACACACACACACACACAAATCCAGAAAACAGGCAGACGCTCTGCTACTCTCTACCATTTCCACGACTCACGACAATTCCATAAACTGAACCTCATTCAGTTTGTTATCTGTGAATAATCTATAACTGCGGGAGAAATCGGTGTCAAATATAGCCAACAGGTTTTTATTCAGACCCTATAGGTTACAGTGACTGCAGCCGTCCAAATTCCATCCTGGTTGATGACGATCATTCTGTAGTCGGTGAGAGAGAAAAATGAGAGAGAGAGAGAAAGAGAGAAAGAGGGAGAGAAAAACATGCTGTAGGAAGGCAAAGAGAGAGGCAGAGATGGAGACGGAGCAGGAGGAGGGTGTGTAGGAGAACCCAGAAGAAGAAGAAGAAGCACTTCGTTGCCAAGTATTATCGTCTCTGTCGGATGATAACCTCATATGTCCATACCTGTTACTTTTCAGAATTCATTTTCAAAAACAGCAAAAGTAGCAGATCTACAAGCTCAAAATGCTGTGTGATGCTGTAGTGTGATGCTGTAGTGTGTAGTCAAGTAGGGCGTTCATTTAGCTACGAAACAGCCCAAAAAGTTAAAATATGGAGATGGGAGGTTTCTGCCTGACAGCGACGATTATGTTTCATAAAAGGGATTTGTTTTGATGCTGGTGCAGAGGGGCACGATGGGACACGTGGCTCAATTATACTTTGTCGAACGCCACGAGATGGAAATAGACGATCTATAAGTATAAATCGGCCTATAATGATCACAATTAACACACAGTACAATTACCAACAGCAGCTGCTGCCCATGATAGCCATACCATTTTATGCCAAACAAGAGTCCTTGGTTCAATTCCTGGCCGGCCGGCCCATTTGCTGGCACATCATTCTCTTAATTTCTCTCCCCTGATTTCCTGTCTCTCTGCACTGTCTCTGTCAACGCTGTCTCTGTCAACATTTTAAGGCTTAAAATGCCCCCAAAAGATTACTTACACAAACAAAAAAAAGCTACCAAGCACACATGGAAATAAAGCTGCTCAATTTGCATTTATTTGGTTTCAGTCACTCGCTTTGTGTCATCTTTTTTTTAAAGCCCCCTAACAATAAATCTTGAATACTACTTGCCAATTGCCATGGAAATCACTGTACACCTTCATGTTCCCCTGAGGATGATCCCAACAATTTTTTTCCCTCCAGTGCCACCCTAAAGGTCCTTACACACCGGGGGCGAATTCTTCATGCGAATAAATACGTTTTTTTTTAAAAACCTTATAAAGTCAATGCAAGCGTCCACATCAGTTTCGCGAAAGCGAAAAAAGCGCCTTTTAATTATTCGGAACGAGTCTGAATTTTGCGTATATTCGCATATTCGCCGGTGTGTAAGGACCTTAAGGCCGAAACGTCTACCTGCACGCAAGATATATCAGAATCTAATGCGGGGGCTCTATGCACAACAGCCACATTGGAAAGAAATTGGGCCTCTTCCTTACTTCCTTCATGGGTGTTACCAATGATTCTAATGAAGGCTCTGTTCCATTTAGTGTAAAACAGTGGTTCTCAGACCCCCATAACTCTCAGGGGTTACACACCTGTAAGGAACCATTTGAAACCCACTCAAGGAACCCACGAGGGTCCCTGGAC
>NC_137616.1:43749212-43793052 GCF_963280865.1 Gymnoscopelus braueri | reverse complement strand
GTATCAAGTATTGAAAAATGGAAACTGTACATGGTTACTTTCCAGCGCTAGCGAGCAGAGTGTATATAAACATAGTTAGAGCTATTTTCAGCTGCAAGACTATAAAACACTAAAGCCACTTAAAAGCAGCCGGGGGCCAAGAGTTCTGTATGCTTTCTACCGGAATGTTTAACGTTGCCAGGCAACAATCACACAAGAGGTATATTGGCTAAAGATCAAATGTCAAAAAACAAAACAGTCCACTTTTCAGGGAATGAATGGAAAAACACTCAGTTTGCATCATGAAACATGATAATGAAGGACCACCTAATATTCTAGTTAAAATGTTGCTGTAACCATTTTTAACCGTATCTCCATAAAAGTGGTCCTCATTAATTCTTATTATAAGATGGCAACATCTGCGTCTATACACACTGCATCTCACTGAGGAAGGGCTGTGGACAGTTCAGAAACCTGCCTATAACGACATCAACGATGGGGATTCTAAATACTACAGCCAGAAACCTGGAAAGTTATCATGCTTTTTGATTGATTGATTGATTGAATACTTTATTTAGAAAGACATGGTAAAAGTACATGGAAGTACAATTCACAATACAAGGTCCTCTAAACTGGATCGCTCATAAAAGCACTTAAATCATGATGACATTTAAGAAGACATACAAAAATATACACTACAATGCAGAACGTCATACAATCAGCTACAGGTTACTGGTATGAAAAACAAGAAATATGTACAATAGACAGTTTTAGGAGGAGGGGAGGGGGGGGGGGAGAGGTAGGTTAGGACTTTGACAGGGGCCAGTTTGGAATTGCAGCCTCCTGAAGGTGATTCTTTAGGGCAGTTTTGAAAGTGAGTAGGGTTCTACACTCCTTTACCTCCTTTGGGTAGGGCATTCCACATTTTTGTTGAATAGCACGAGAAAGGAGTTCATTCCCTTGTTTGTGCCAAATCTGGGTTGAACGTGACCACAGCCCTCCTCTCTGAAACCCAGAGCAAGTAGACAGAATAGTGCCCTCTTTTAATGAGCATTTAAGTGGGAACCATTTATATTAAGATAAGGTCGTTAAATGGGTTAAGTGCCTCTTTTAATTACAGTGGTTGATTGTGCTACGGTGCCACATGTGTACAGAATGGCAGCGACAACACTGAGCACATAATTAAGGCCCCTACATGCAATACAGGCTATTGTATTTGATCAGAAAATGTATGTAGCAAGTGTAGCAACAACACTAAAAGAGTCACAGCACTTCCATTGTGCGCAACCAACCGAACAGACACTGCATTCGACTTGTCTGACCTACCGCAAGGTCTACACCCTGAAATCCTCAGTGTTAATGTAACTCTGAGAGCGCACAAACGTAACCAAACGGACCCGTAAGGGTCCGTTTGGTTCCGTCTGTGCGCTCTCAGAGTTATTCTACTGTGTAGCAAGGATTGATTTGACCCATCATTTCACCCCCAGAGGATTCTGCCCGGGGCTTTGGCTTTTATGTCTGAATGCTTAGAGAAAAAGAATAATGTTGAAAAGAAAGTCTTATGAGTGTCCAGTCCGTCACCTCATTACTGAAGCCATCGCACAGTGAAATCTGGAGTGGTCGTTTAACTTTAAAAGGTGTAAAAATGGATCTGGTAGTCGGGTACGAAGGATGATTTCAGAGTTAAATTAACACTCCTGATCATCTGGCTGTGTACTGAATACATGACCTCAAGGGGGGGGGGGGGGTTTTCTTGTGTTTTCTGCAAGCAGCGCAATTTAACAACACCTCCAGTCATCTGACCTCAAGGGCAGGAGAATGCTATGACAACATAAAATAGCCAACAGCCTCAGAGCTGGTATCCAGTGGTGGAAGAAGTGTTGCAATTATTATTCCAACCACATTATTTGAGTGAAAATACCAATACCACAATGTAGAAATACTCTTGTACAAGTATTTGTGTGTGTGTGTGTGTGTGTGTGTGTGTGTGTGTGTGTGTGTGTGTGTGTGTGTGTGTGTGTGTGTGTGTGTGTGTGTGTGTGTGTGTGTGTGTGTGTGTGTGTGTGTGTGTGTGTGTGTGTGTGTGTGTGTGCGTGCGTGCGTGCGTTCGTGGGTGTGCGCGTGTTTTAGCCTTTTATCCATTTAGGAAGCAAAAATACCCAGATGGATAGTAATAACTATCAAAAATGTCAAAATTGGGTGCTGCTTCGGAGTTAGTCTAATGTCTAAGTGCTACTTTGACTCTCTCTCTCTCTCTCTCCTCTCTCTCTCTCTCTCTATAATAATAATAATAATAATACTCACACTTATATAACGCTTTTCATAGTACCCAAAGTCGCTTTACAAAACAAATCAAAATAAACAACTTCATTAAGAGAGAAGTATTTAAAAGGCTAAACATGTTTCAAGGAGAAAAACATCATGATATGCGTTTAGTAAATTATGGTCCCATTAATTAAAAACATTATGATAAAGTACGGTATGTTTCTACGGTTTCTACTGGTTCTACCGAGTGAAAACCCTTTCTCGCTGCGGTTTGCAGCCAATAGCAGTTGTTTCCGGTAGCATTTCGGGATCGGAAGTTCAAAGATGGCACATTTCAATTTGCCGAAAAAGTGGCTTCAAAACGGCCTGTAGACACCAATGGGGCTGGCTTTGTCCATTCTTTTTACAGTCTATGGTTTCATCACTGTCAAGTGTCAATGGAACTATAATAACCTTTATTCCCATGGATCCACTGTAGTTATTATTTAATCACAAGCTCTTGATAATGCGTTTTATTGGTTAAAGGATTATAGGAAAGGTAAAATAAAGCCTCGAGCTGTCGTACTCAATGCTGCCTTGTTCGCTGCCCTTAGGCAGGTCTGCAGAACCTCAGTGTTTTAATTAAACACTGAAACAATTGGAAGCAAATGGACCGGTAAGGATCCATTTGGGCAGTGGTTTCTATGGTGATCAATTTGCCTTATTAGGGAGATGAAAAGTCGCTGATGACTGATGATTGGCCAACCTCAACCCATCGGCTTTGTGGATTGGCCAAACTTTGCGTGACATTTTGTGAAGCTGACATAATCAGTGATGTCATTATATGTTATATCTCAGAGTGGTGTCTGTCAGTAAATGACATAATCAATGACATCATCATGGCCTATATAGACAGCAAATACCAAAATAACACCTTGTTAGTGGTAGCTAGTGGTATTTTTAGTGTGGTTGTTTGCAGTTTCAAGGTTCAGGTTGGGCTTTATTGTTACATATTGAATACAGGTAAAGCATTTTTCTATTTTCCTGTTACCCCCATTTTGAGATTCTTAAGTAAGGACTTTCCGCTCCCCGTGTCAGTGAAGTCCTCTTTTTGGGTACTTCCATCCACCACTGTGACAGCTAGCACTATACACCGCAAGAAAGACTTGACCAATCCAAACCACGGCAGTGCTGGTGTGTGAGAAATGTTACGCTTCACCGTGCATCGGAAAGGACCATGGCTGTACAGTCCTGTTGCTGTGTCAGTGGGATGCAAGGTGTACTCCATTGGAGCCCTTTTCTATTGCAATGACTCGGACAAGGAGATCGACGTCCATGTCTTCAACACTGTCTCTTTGCGCTGGAAGAAGTTACCGACAGCTGGAAGAGAAGGTCCCCTCGAGGTTCCCACCAGACGCTGGGACTACACAGCTGTACTGATAGAACATGTCATCTACATGTGCGGGGGGACTCCTTACGGTAATATGCTTTGGGCATTTGATGTCGACACCCACAGATGGTTCAAGCCTGTGGTTTCTGGCATTGTTCCAGAGGAGAGGGAGGCGCACTCAGCCTGTGTCTTGGGGAATGCCATGTATATCTACGGAGGGTTTAGCCGGGTGACCGGACCCACCGATGACATCTACAAGTTGGTCACCGCCACAATGGTCTGGTCCTTAATTAACGTCAGTGGCACTCCAGCACCTGCTTCAAGATTACACACTGCCACCATCATCGGGACAAAGATGTTTGTATTTGGGGGGATGGGAGAGGTTCGAGGCGAAGACGTGGACCACGACCACATCAGAGTGTTTGACACAGAGACCGACTGCTGGCTGAGCACGCCCTCTGCACAGCTTCGTATAGAAGAACGCAGATTCCATTCGTCGCGTTGTCCAAAACCACGCAGATTCCATTCAGCTTTTGCCCACAACGGAGAGTTGTACATATTTGGCGGCCGAACAGGCGGAAAGTGGCGGAATGACATGTGGAGATTCAAACCAGAGACCTTCTCCTGGAAGGTGGTCGAGCCCAAGGGGAAAGGCCTGTGTTCAATGTATAGAATGGCCTGTTCCATAGTGGGAGATTGTGCCATCCTCTTTGGAGCAGCTAACACAGACGCATACACAGGAACACACCTGCAAGTCTTAGATTTCAGTCCTAGTCTGAAGACGTTATGCAAGCTAGCGGTTATTCAGTGCGGTCTGGAGCAGTCTGAGCTCCCACACAACATCAGATTGGAACTGGCAGCCATGACAGCAACAGAAGAAGACACACCCTGTTCTGACCAGCCCATCTCTCTCTCCCTTACCAAAGATGAGTACTGCTGTGAACGTAGGCGTGGTATGGCAGGACACAGGCTGCTATTGGGATCACTCATCAATGTATCACTGGTGAGTATGAGACAGTGCTAGAGGTGTAACGATATAGTAGCTGCATCGAAAAATCGTTTTGAATTTTCAACGATCTACTATATCGATATGCAAACAGCAAAATATCGTATCGTTTGACTTTGTATCGAACCGTTTTGCAATGCAAATAATCGTATCGAATCGTTCTGCAATGCAAATAATCGATTTCATCGATGCTAAGTTCTTGCTAAGTTCTTGTGTGTTGTATTTAGCAATTTTAAGAAAAAAGAGAAAGAGGGTTTTAATTACTTTTCCGTTACATATCGCTATACTTGGTTTATCGATAAATGTGTGTAATCTCTGTGTTCATGTCAAGGTGCGGGTTTGTCCATACTGTATGTGTTCAAATACAATGTCCATATATTTGCCAGAGAATCACTGTGTTTACTTATTTATATATCCATAATAATTTATTTTTCCCTTTAAAAACCTGCACTATCTTTCACACAGATATTTTTTTTCCGCTAAATAGTTACTGTATCGTTTTTAAATCATTGAATCGTATCGTATCGCCATGAATGAACCAATATAGTCCATGTATCGTATCGTCAACCGTGTATCGTGATGCGCATCGTATCGCTGTTAAAATGTATCGTTACACCCCCCTAACTGGTGGGGTTGACGAAAGGGCCTTTCTGTGTGGAGTTTACATGTTCTCCCCGTGTCCCCTAGGGTTGGTACCCTCACAAGAAACATGCGGTAATCCTGGTCTCTATACCGCCTCCCCCTGGTCAGCCAGAAACGCCTGATGGAGGGGAAATTAACTGGTTGGAATAACGTGTTCCTTCCTCGCGCTACGTCCTACCGGGGAAACTCCCCCCCTGTCAGGTGATAAGAAGCGGCCTGCTCACTCCTCATGCATTGAAGGAAGCATGAGCTCAGTTCGGGGCACTCCCCAGGCTGGCAGAGGGAGAGTAGCGCCCAGGATTACAAGCTTATGCATGGCACTGGGTGAAACATGGGTTGCAAAATCGTGGGCTAAAAATTTTAAAGAGAAAAAAAAATTGTATTATCGAAGATCTTCCATAGAAGCTCATTGCTGGATTGTATAGGTTCATTGTCCTTTACCATAACCAACGACTTGTGTTCTTAGCCAAAGGTGATCTTACTCAGTTGTTGCAGCAGACCCCCCAGTATAGTTAAATTCACTGATTCTCAACTTTTTTTTTTTAATCTCTGGGACCCCAATGTACATTATAAAATCTTTAGTTACAGATCCACAATCCATCCAAGTACCCCTCATGTTTGAGAAACAGTGATTATGAACCTTTTCAGGCCGTGACCCACAATGGTCGAAATGTATTATAGGGCATAGGGCTGAAGTGGTTAATGTGTGTTTTGTAATAATAATCAAAATCTACAAAGTAACTAGTAACTAAAGTTTTCAAATAATTGTAGTGGAGTAAAAGTACAATATTTGCCTCTGAAATGTAATGGAGTAGAAGTAAAAGTATTGAAAATTGGAAATACTCAAGTAAAGTAAAAAATATGTCAAAACTGTACTTAAGTACAGTACTTGAGTACATGTACTTAGTTACTTTACACCACTGAAGCTCACTAGTGTTTTCAGCTCATTTTGAATGACATTGTCGTACGACAAAGAATACAATCGACACAAAAAAATGAAAATACAGAGATACTATATTTCTACCCGCCAGTGATGATTACCAACCTACCATTTATACTTCATAATTTCTAGAGATACATTTGTTGGCACAATAATGTCTTCTCTCTGTTGTTTGCACAGTCTCTGTGGAACTTGATTCATCTCCATCATGCATCTCCATCTCCATTTCAAAACACATCAGAAATATCATCAGGTACAAAAGCAAACAAATACAACTTTGAAATCTTCCTTCTCCTTTTTCCTACGTTCTGTTTTGTTACACTGTGTACTTTTATATAAAACACAAATCCATTAAGATTGAATGTTTTCAAAAAGCGGTGCCTTTACCCTGGGGAGAGGGGGGGATTCCAATAGAACTTCAAAAAAACCACACAGTTAGTTCCATGAATCAGAGTTAGAGAAAATAATTCTGACCTTAATCGGATGGCAAAAAGTATATGCGTGCGTGTGTGTGTGCATGCTTTTGTGCGTGGGTGTGTGTGCGTGCGTGTGTGCGCCATGCGTCATGTAGATGCATGCCTATACTTTTTTTGTGTGAGTGTTTGGGTTTTCCTGGGCATGCATACTGAGTTCACTTGCAAGTTTGCTTGCATGTGTGTGCGTGTGTTTGTGCGTGAGTGTGTGTGTGCGTGTGCGTGTGCGTGCGTACGTGCGTGCGTGTGCGTGCGTGTGCCTCATGCATGCGTCATGTAGATTATGCATATACTTTTTTTTGTGTGAGTGTTTGGGTTTTCCTGAGCATGCATACTGAAAGTTTGCATGCGTGCGTGCGTGCGTGCGTGCGTGCGTGCGTGCGTGCGTGCGTGCGTGCGTGCGTGCGTGCGTGCGTGCGTGCGTCTAAGGCCAGGGTCGGTGCAGTAAAGTGGTGTGATGCTCAGACGGGCTCCATGCTTTGTCTAATTAAGACAAAGTAAACTGGGGACAGAGAATTTACAACCTGATCAGAGGGAAGAAGGACAGAGGGAACAGAACAGAGAGACAGAGGGTAGGGGAGGGGAGTGGCAGAAAAATAAGTCTGACCGCAAGCGAGGGAGCGAGCAAGATGGAGAGAGGGGGCATTAGAAAGAGAAACGGAGAGAATGGAAGAGCGGAGAAAAAGGAGAGAGAGAGAGAGAGAGAGAGAGAGAGAGAGAGATCAGTAAAAATGGAGGAGTCTGTTGTGCAGCATCACACTTCTGATGTCTCCTGGCCACAGACATAAAGTGTCTGATTCGTGATCTTTCATAATTTATAGGGCAAACATTGTCTGTCAGTATTTTTCTTTTAATAGAATTTTCTTGGATGATATTGTGTGTACTTATGGACTTTTTATGATTGAGACCTATGATGAATCTAACAGTTTATTGCTTAATGCCGCCTTATTTGTATTTGTTTGATGCTGCTCTTTGAAGTGGGTGAATTTCGTTGTATTCTGAATATAATGACCATAACATCTTATCTTATCTTATCTATGTCCATGGACTCCTTGCTTCAAACTGTCCTTCTGTACCGAAGAAGACCTCAGTTCAAGTTGGTGTACACATGGAACCAAATGGACCCTCACGAGTCCATTTGGTTCCATTTGTACACTCTCAGAGAGTTGCATAAACACTGAGGATTTTGCTGTGAAGTCTCTCTCTCTCTCTCTCTCTCTCTCTCTCTCTCTCTCTCTCTCTCTCTCTCTCTCTCTCTCTCTCTCTCTTCTCTCTCTGTTCAACTGTACAGGTGATGATCTGGTCTATTTCTGTCTCTCTGCAGGTACTCGGGGGCAGCAATCTGTTCATTAAAGGGCCACTTTGCCCATTTTGAATCCAAATCCAAAATTGGTGCACAAAGGCATGGTGGAGTGATATAGAAATCCAGAGGAACACACATTTCTACAATATGTATAATAAGTCACAGGGCACCAATGTCAAATATTTATTATCTTTACCCACCACAAACAGTGCTACCTCTGAGTGACTGCAGCTTCAGCCGTGAAATTTTAAACGGCTTCTCTTGTACTGTACTGCAGTGGTTTTCAAAGTGGGGTCCGGGGACCCCCAAGGGTTGATAAGAAGCAGGCCGCTTCTTATCACCTGACAGGGGGGAGTTTCCCCGGTAGGACGTAGCGCGTGGAAGGAACACGTTATTCAAACCAGTTCCTTTCCCCTCCATCAGGTGCCCCGGCTGACCAGGGGGAGGCAGTATAGAGACCAGGATTACAGCATGTTTTTTTGTGAGGGTATTACCTACCCTAGTAGCCTGGTAAACCCCCCTCCCTCCGGAAATCTCATTTGCATTTGATTTCAGGAAGGAGGTCTGGGATCGCTCAGGGAGTAAAGCTGCCCGGTCCGCTGCGTGTTAGAACCAATCAGTGGCTGCTAGGGGCGGGATCATCCAATCACCTGCCAAGTAGCTTGAAAAAATGAAAATGCCGTCTGTCACCGATTCTGCTTCAGGAGTCTCAGATGGAAGTAGGCTGTGAAACAAAATGTGTGTCGCAAGCTGCTTCCATTTGACAGAGTCAGGTTACTACCCTAGGGGACATGGGGAGAACATGCAAACTCCACACAGAAAGGCCCTTTCGCCAACCCCACCTATAGGGTATGGGCGCTGATGACACGGAGGAGAGGACACGCCCCGCGCGCCCACAGCGTCCCCGGCGGGAATCGAACCCAGGACCTCCTACTCCCAAAATCGATCCACAGGTTTGAGAACCACTGCGTGTAGCTTATACAAATCCATTAACCACCGATGGTGTCACTTAGCTAAAACAGCCGATCCACAAGCTGTGAGCTTGTAGATCGGCTGCTCCAGCTATACCCGACATTCAGTTTTTGTCAAGTGAATTGAAATAAGTGTATATTTTCAACCCCTACACTTGTTTGATCAAGTTCTTAGAAACTCAGAATTGTATCAATTAGAACGGGGGTCTTCAACGTTTTCAGGCCAGGGACCCCCTAGCTGAGAGAGAGATGAAGCAGGGACCCCCTCTTTAATGTATAAAATTGGGTTTCAGACTAAACCTTCTTTTGGTCTGCTCTTTTTTCCCTCTACACCTATACTTCTTTCCCAAAAATAGCAGATCTACAAGCTCACGCTAAATAGCAGATCTACAAGCTCAACGCCTCGCGCTGCGAGGCGTTGTGAGCTTGTAGAGCTGCTATTCTCCTCAGAAAAGGGATGCTAGAGTTCAAGTGGTTAATGTAAAAACAAAAAAATCTTATCACACAAAGATTTGGCGGACCCCCTGTAGTAACTCTGAGGACCCCCCAGGGGGTCCCGGAGCCCCTGTTTGAAGACCCCTGATTTAGAAAACAGAATAGGGAT
Organism: Gymnoscopelus braueri; assembly: GCF_963280865.1. NCBI lineage: Eukaryota > Metazoa > Chordata > Actinopteri > Myctophiformes > Myctophidae > Gymnoscopelus > Gymnoscopelus braueri. The sequence goes on along the minus strand of NC_137616.1, from coordinate 43,783,500 downwards.
AATAGTGTGGAAACATAAATATTTTTCCATGCTTTATTCTTTCCTTTTTTTCCATACTTCACAAAGTATGACTAAGGCATTTTTTTAACTCCCGGAGCTTCAATTGTTAGTCCTGACAGTGTGACTTTCATTTCCAACACCTCTCTACTCTCAGCCTCCTCTCCGTCTGTCGGGCCTGCCTCTGCCAACGTGGCACGCCATGTGTGTGCGTGTGTGTGTGTGTGTGAGTGTGTGTGTGTGTGTGTGTGTGTGTGCACATCTTCGTCAGTGCGTGCATGTGTGCGGCATGAAAACGACTGAGGCTTTCCAGCTCAGGGAGCTTTTGTCCACGTGCGTGCGGGCATGGATGCAATGACAGAGAGGGTGGAGGTACGGGTGGTGTGTGTGCGTGTGTGTGCGCGTGTGTGTGTGTGTGTGTGTGTGTGTGTGTGTGTGTGTGTGTGTGTGTGTGTGTGTGTGTGCGTGTGTGTGTGTGTGTGTGTGTGTGTGTGTGCGTGTGTGTGTGTGGAGGTAAGGTGTGATGGAGAGAACCACACAGCAGTAGATTAGAGATGAGAGGCTCAAAGTCACACATCACTGCACACACACACACACACACACACACACACAGTACAAATCCTCAGTGTTCATCATGTATCCATTTGTTAACTCAGACACTGAACCGTTACGTTTATATACGCTCTCAGATACATTCAAGTGGGCGTAAGTGATGTTTTTGTAAAAAGAAAAAGAAATAAAAATCATAATAATAATTGTTAAAAAGTTGAGCGCTTTATATTCTGATAGTAATTATTGCTATTAACAGGGGTCTCCCTGTGTCTCAGGTCAGGATACCACTTTGATCCCATCAGGAGAGAGAACCCCATATCAGCTTCAACGTTATAATGTTCCATGCAGTCCCGATCTTATATAAACATTGGCTTATGGGAGGACCGCTTTTCCGCCTAAAGTTTTCAAATAATTGTAGTGGAGTAAAAGCAAGATATTTGTCTCTGAGACGTAGTGGAGTAGAAGTAAAAGTACAGAAAACTGGAATTACCCCAGTAAAGTTAAAAAAAAAGAAAAAACTCAAAATTGTACTTAAGCACAGTACTTGAGTAAATGTACTTAGTTACTTTACACCACTTTCTCTAGCTCTTTCTTTCTTTCTCTCATCCAATACTACTCTGCTGTGCTCTCATTCTCCCATTGTTCTGCCTCTGACCTGTGTGATGAGTGCTGTATGGTAGATGCTGGCAGCACAGAGGCCAGCAGCAGTAATCATCAGAGGGTAAAGTGGAAAAAAACAACTTGCATTCTATGATACAGGATTGATTGACTTGGCTGGAGGCTGAACATCTACTGTCTGCAGTGTGTTTTCCGCTTTGGCTTGTCTCTCCACTCACTCCCTGACTGAAATAATGTCCAAGCAATCTGTGGAGTTTCTATTTGATGTGGGATAGTTAGGATCCTATACAGTATTGTGTTAAAGGGATAGTTCACCCCCAAAATAACTTTTTTTCTATCGATTAGTCACCCCATGGAGACTTGAATTCATGGATATGTTTTTGGTTTTTGTCTCATTCCTAAGACAATAATTTGATGACCGGGCAGTGGTTCCGGTAGGAGACACAAAGAGTCTCCTTTGTGTCTCCTACCGGAACCGCTGTCTACCTAAACATCTTAGGCTCCTCCTTCTTTTTGTCGTCCTTCTTCTCCTCCTTCTTCTTGATAACCGCCGGTCATCAAATTATTGGCTTAGGAATGCGACAAAAACAAAAAAATATCCACGAATTCAAGTCTCCATGGGGTGACTAATCGAAAGAAAAAAAGTTTTTTTTTTGGGTGAACTATCTCTTTAAGCTCACTTAAAAGAATGCCTAAGCAATACGTGGAATTTCTATTTGATATGGGATAGTTAGGGATTCTACAGTATGGGCCCTTTAAGCCCTATTTTATAGCTACCTAGACGTACAATTGTGGCACACAAATATAGCGAATCTACAAGATCTACAATTTATGCTATGTTTGAATATTTCTGAAAATTAAAAAATATATATATTTTAATGAAAGCCAGGGGGAAAGTAGTTAAATGTAGGGTAGGTGATGTGTTTTGGTTCAAATAAAAAGGGTGTTTTATCAGCTTCATTTTCATAATGTTCCAGTTCTAGTTTTGTTAGCTAATTTCTTTGTGTCATCACTTCCTATTTCACATGTTTGATCTATATCCTGACTGAGTTCTCTATCCTGATTGGATCGAATCTGTAAAATGCATTTTATGTTTAATAAAGAGCTGGAGAGACATGGAGACTCCTGTTACTGAACCCACACTCTATAGCAATGACTACTATCAGAATATAGAGCTATTTAACATTCATTTTAAGAAAATCACTTACCCTACATCAACAGTAGCAGAAATGGAAAAACCTGTTGTTTCATGAGGCAGAGTTCTAAAAGCGATTATCTGATCCCTCACTGTCGTGACTCGTGCGTGTGTGTGTGCGCGCGCGCGCGCGCGCGCGTGCGTGTGTGCAACTGCCAGTCCAGCTTCACAACAAGCAGAGCAAAGCTCTTTAATGAATCTCAGCATCAAACAGCACTGACACTGTTTCTGCCTCCGGCCTGTTTGTGTTTGAAAGCACACAGTGTGGTAAAAGTTGCATTACCACAATCTAGAAATACTCTGTTACAAGTCAAAGCCCCCCCCCTTCTCAGACCAGGTGAGTGATACATGCATGACATTGGCCCTGCCAACTCCAAGCAGCCCCAAAGACACAATGGTAGCACTATTTAACCCCATGTGTTGTGAGCTTTAGGGCTTAATGGTTATGTTTATGTATGTTTAGTGTTCTAAATGTGTGTGTGTGTGTGTGTGTGTGGGGGGGGGGGGGGGGGGGGGGGGGGGCGCTTCTAGCTACACCAACAGGGTGCATTAAGTTAGAACAGTTTGTGCATAAACATGTCATGCATGGCCAAACAATTTGCATCTACATTTCATTTTGGTTCCTTGAAAACAGAAACTGCACCACTTCTAAAATGTGTCAGCTGTGGAAACTTTTCTTTCTCTCTCTCTCTCTCTCTCTCTCTCTCTCTCTCTCTCTCTCTCTCTCTCTCTCTCTCTCTCTCTCTCTTGCTATTTTGTCGAGACACAGCGGGATCGAGATTTTGTCCCCCAACCACGTACAAACCACCAACACGCGCACACACACACACACACACACACACACACACACACACACACACACACACACACACACACACACACACACACACACACCGCACGCACGCAGGCAGGCACGCACGCACGCACGCACGCACGCACGCACGCACGCACGCACGCACGTACGTGCATACGTTTCCAGAGCCCTACTGAACTGTGTTACGCTGCACTGTCGGTCTTGACCTTTTGAGATGTTGAGGCACACCGCATGGCACACTGCATATCAAAGCCAACAAACTGTATACAGGGTCCGGATTATATTTTACACCCCACCCCCCTAAAACCGTAGCTCTAGGCTACCCAGATAGGTCACAAACACACTACTCGAGTTGGTAAGGTTCAAGGTTCAAGGTTGTACTTTATTGTTACATCTTGTGTACAGGTAAATAAGAGTAAAACTTATTTTGGTTTGGCTTCCTTCAGACAATGCAGCAGCATAGGTAATTAACAACAACAGAATAATGATAGAAATCATAAAAAGATTTAAAGAAAAGAAAGAGTGCAAAAAAAAAATGAGCAAAACTCGGTGCCACGCTATGAGCTTGACTATCTGCTATTTTTGAATATATTCAAAGAAATCTAAAATGACACAGATGCGTTCCCGGTCTCTATGGGTTAAAGCAGCAGTGAGCTAAAGCAGATGTACAGGGAATTGGAGTGGCTGCTGTCCGTGGTGCTGAATAATGCTGTCTGTTGTTCAGCGGTGCTGAAATCATTAGGACCTCTCTGTGCTTGTTTGTGTACGCTGTGCACAAACAGCTGTGCTGTGCTTGTTTGTGTACGCTGTGCCACCACACGTCCTAAAAGTCCCCTACGATTATGACACCATAACCTCTTTTAAACTCTTTAACATCTGTGTGTCATTTTTAGATTTCGTCGGGCTATTCAAAAATAGCAAATATACAAGCTCATAGCGCGGCACGGTGCCGCGCTATGAGCTTGTAGATCTGCTATTTTTTTTTAAATCATGAAAAGTTGTGCAAAGATTTAATTTTTTTCTTTTTCTTTTTTGCAGATATTTGTAACTCAAGTCTTTGCTTCATGGGGTCCCTGGAACAAAATATTTTACAAATTTCGCTTTAAAATATATATATTCTGGGGGCACGGTGGCACAGTCGGTAGCGCTGTCGCCTCACAGCTAGAAGGTCCTGGGTTCGATTCCCGCAGGGGACGTGTTCTCTCCTCCGCGTCATCAGTGCCCACACCCTAGGTGGGGTTGGCGAAAGAGCCTTTCTGTGTGGAGTTTGCATGTTCTCCCCGTGTCTCCTAGGGTAGGTACCCTCACAAAAAACATGCAGTAATCCTGGTCACTATACTGCCACCCCCTGGCCAGCCGGGGCGCCTGATGGAGGGGAAGGGAACTGGTTGGAATAACGTGTTCCTTCCACGCGCTACGTCCAACCAGGGAAACTCTCCCCTGTCAGGTGCATTGAAGGAGGCATGAGCTCGGCCCTGGCCTCCCTAGGTTGGCAGAGGGAAGGTAGTGCCCAGGATTACATGCTTAGGCATTGGCACTAGGGTGAAAAAATAGGGGTTACAAAATCGTGGGATAAAAATTTAAGGAAAAAACAAAATATATATATATATATTCTAAGATTTTTCAAAAATAGCGGATCTCATTGCGCGACTCGGTGCTGCGCTATGAGCTTGTATATCTTCTATTTTTGAATAGCCAAAGAAATCTAAAAATTACACACAGACGCGTTCCCTGTCTTAATGGGTTAACTGATTGATTTGCTGCAATTATTGGTAGTTGTGGGTTTTTATTTTTTGTTGCTTGTTTCTAAAGTGTAGTTGTTTATTTGGGCTTGTTTCTAAAGTGTAGTTGTTTATTTGGGCTTGTTTCTAAAGTGTAGTTGTTTATTTGGGCTCGTTTCTAAAGTGTAGTTGCTCATTTTGGGCTCGCTTCCTAATGTTGCTTAAACCAATGGTTCTCAAACATTTTCATGTCAAGGCCCCCCAAACTAATATGCATTTGTCCACGGACCCCCATCTGAACATATTTTGTGCGAGTAACCCCGTATAAGATTAGTGATTTTCAAATGTTTCCAAAACACATTTAAAAAAAGAAATATCTCGATTTTTGGGAAAACAGCAGCTCACGTGTCGCATCGCAGCAAATAAGATGGTTTATGACAAAAAACGAACATGGTGGTTGAGATATGCATGTACAAACCAGGATACAGATGCATGCATTTACAATCCACTCTCTGTGCCAATGACATCAGGCAAATGTAAAAAGGTGTAAAAGTTCAGAGAAATGTGATATATCTATGCAGGACAAGACCCTGACATTGCCAACAGGGCTGCGGAGAGACAGACCATGTGTATAATAATGACATACAGCATAATTAAAACTAAATATCGAAATATACATTATCAGGGAAGTGCCAAATGCCCTTGATTTAACAGCTGTGGTGTTTGGTGCTAATGAGAGAGTTCACACATCAAAGATGTGTGACGCGTGCATGCGCACACACCCACACACACACATGCACACACGCATACACACACGTTTGCATTACCATACTTGTGAAGACATCAACATTTTAGGACGGGGATTTATGAATACCATTTTAAAAATGTTGCGCCATTTTTAACCGTAACCCTAAAGCTGAAAATAGCACATCTACAAGCTCAAAAGGCCCTGGTGAGCTTGTAGATCTGCTATTTTGGGTGCACGGCAGCGATGAAAAATTAAGTATAATTCAAATAGATCCCTAACCCATAACTAACCTCTAAATGCCTAATCCTAACCCTAAAGCCCAAACTGAACCTTTTCCCTCTAAAGAGTCTGTTTAAAAAATTAAAAAAAATTATCATAAAAACAATCATTTATCTTGTGAGGACAAGGAAAATTGTCCTCACAATGTCTATTTCTGAAATTCTACTACATATCGGCCCTCGCAAGTATAGTAATGCAAGTAAAAACACACACATACAAAATAACACAAGCACAAATGTCGCACGCATGCATACTCACTCACCCACGCATATGCCACTATAGCTCACCCACACACACACCCACACACACACACACACACACACACACACACACACACACACACGTCTCTCACACACATATGAGAAATAGATACCAGAGACACAGAGATCTCCATTTACAGACAGACAGACAGAGAGACAGACGGGTACAATCTGATATAACTTGGAAAACGGAGTATTGCATAACCCGAGGGGCGTCGTTCCTATGTGGCATCTACTTAAAGGTAGGGTAAGTGATATTTTTTGGTTAAAACAAAAAGTATTTTTTTAAAAGGTTAAAATACTATATTCTGATAGTAATCATTGCTATAGAGTGTTTGTTCAGTAACAGGAGTCTCCCCGTCTCTCCAGCTCTTTAATAAACAGAAAATACATTTTTCGGTAGGTGTCAAAATCTCAGCCAATCAGGAGAAAGTACCTATTTTTAAGCTTAATTTGTATAGTTTTCAGTTCCAATTTTGCATGCTCATTTCTTAGTGTCATCACTTCCAATTTCACTTGTTTAATCTGTATCCTGATTGAGTTCTCTGTCCTGGTTGGATAAAATGGGAAATGAAACTGAAACTGAAACGAAAATGCATTTTCTGTTTAATAAAGAGATGGAGAGACAAGGAGACTCCCAATACTGAACAAACACTCTATAGCAATGAGTACTATCAGAATATAGAGCTATTTAACAATTATTTTAACCAACGCAAATCACTTACCCTACCTTTAAAGTTCCTGATAAATGTGATATTATTCTGATATGCGATATGATCCCACGTCTCAGGGTTTATAGATTTCAGCGATCAATAAATATCAGGGGTCCAGTGGGATGAATTGCAGACCAGCTGATTGATTGTTTTAGCTGAGGTTGTGGAATATGGCCAGAGAGAATTCAGTTCCCAACTGATATCAAACTAATCTGTGAATAGGTCAAGTGGTTTGTGTCACTTTACAGCAGCTGTTGGCCAAGTGCTGCTACGTGAAACAATCTGTGTGCTGCATCACTATTCAACTTGATCCTGATTATTCACTCAATGATTTTCAACCCGGTAAAGTCATTTAGATGGACATCCGCTTTTCAAATCCACATCGGTTTGAACCACATGATTCCTAGCGTCCATATTCGGTGGCAAATATCCAGCAAAAATAACAGATCTACAAGAAGCTTGAGCAAGTATTTAGTGTCGAGCGAATAAAGGAGGAACCCTGGTATATAGCCTTGCGGGACTCCAGTCAGGGTTTAGAAGCAGTGTTGATTCTGACAGCACATTTTGATTTAGTTTTAGTCATAGTCACTTTTGAATAAAATGTCGTTTAGTTTTAGTCATATTTTAGTCATCTGAAATGTTTTACTGTTAGTCTAGTTTTAGTCGACTAAATATCATAAGATTTTAGTTGTCTAAATGTACAGTTGATTTAGTCGACTAAAATGTATTTTGGCGGTGCCTTGATGGCGTCGTAATGGCAGATTTTACACTTGGTTGCATGCTGAAAATAGCCGATCTACAAGCTCACAATGCTTGTAGATCTGCTATTTTCAGAGCGCAACACCCGAGCGCAACCAAACATAAAATGACTCGTCTTTTAGTTCTACTGGATCTCTTCTCCACTAGTCCCTCACTAACATTTTAGTCTAGTTTTTATTTGCTGACGAAATTGTCAATATATTTAGTCTTATAGTTTTAGTCATCATAGCTTAAGTTTTTACTTCGTTTTTATTTCGTTTTTCGTCAGTGAAAAAAAGGTAGTCGACGAACATTTTTCGTCATAGTTTTAGTCGACGAAATCAACGCTGTTTAGAAGTGGTTAAATAAAACGAGGGCTCCCTTCCAGCTGCATCTCTCAGCCCTTCACTGTCACGTTATAGGACTATCCATGGTGGATAGAGGGGAAGGAGGCGGGGCCTGCCCTGCCCTCAATTCTGAGCTCAGCTCCCTTAGCTCCGCCCCCCATGGGACATTCAGTCTGCTGAGCTACCAGAGTGGAAATGACTGCTTTAAACAAAGCACACCTTGACTCCCTCAGTGCAGGAGGCTGGGTCCTTACAGGCTGCCATGGTGTTAATATAGGGACCAGTGCACTCTCTCTCTCTCTCTCTCTCCCTCCGCGTGCACACGCTGGGGACGCACGCACGCGCGCTGCCCGCGCATGCATGCGTCCCCTTCGGTTGTAAAATGCCCTCTGCGTCCCTGTTTATGGCGGCTGTAAGCTATTCCATTTCCAAACACCCTTCTCTTGTCAACAACAGTTCACTATTGTTGCTGCTGTGTTTGCACATTGTTGTAATGTAGGCTATACAGCGCTTCACCCGGCCGATACGGGGAGGCTTTTCATTATCGTGTTCTCAAACTCTCTCTGAGGTGTGATATTATGTGGGGAGAATGTGTCTCTGATGTCTTGGTACAGTGAGCAGAGCTCGCTCTCTCTCTCTCTCTCTCTCTCTCTCTCTCTCTCTCTCTCTCTCTCTCTCTCTCACACACACACTTAAGCCCCTTATACCAGTGATTATTATGAACCTTTTTAATTTCAAGGCCCTCCAGTTTAATATGCATTAGGCCACAGACGCCTATTTGATATGATTATTATTATGATTATTATTTGTATTTTATCTCTGGGACCCTGTACTCTGTGAAATCCTTGCCTTCTAAATCCTCACAGATCCTATCTCCATATTCTAACTTTTTGTGTGTGTTTTGTGTGTGTTTCGTAAATTAACGCCCTACTTGATCATACTACAGCGTGTCACAAAAGCATCAAAAGTAGAAGATCTACAAGCTAGAAATGCGACGCGAAGCGACGCGTTTTGAGCTGGTAGATCTGCTGTTTTTGAATTTGAATCCTGAAAAGTAACAGTTTTGGACATAATGAGGTTTCCACCCGACAGAGACGATATGTAGAATCGTCCTCATGTAAAGCAACGTCAAATCTCTAACTAATAACCAAAAATAGGAGCTACTGTATCTACAAGCTTACAATGCGTCGGAGCGACGCGTTGTAAGCTTGTAGATATGTTTGGTACATGACACACATTGAATCCAAATGACGGACATCAGTCGTCGTAGCGACTGAGAACTTGAATCCATATTTAACCCATAGGGTTCAAAGGTTATAGAGATTTGAATGCAGAGTGTCTCACAAGTGACCCGGTGTTAAAAATGAATGTCTTTATTCATGTGAGTCATGCATCAGTTATATGTCCCAGAGTCCTAAAGCTCTTTCACAATCAGGCTTAACCACTTTAAACCCCACGCATGCAGCGTCCGTTTTCTGCGGAATACTTTCACAGAAAAGCCCTGGTGAAATGAAAAAAAGTTCAGTTTTTCACACTTTTAGAGAATATCCGTGGTCATAATATGGACATAGACTACCTAACAATAAATGCCCAACAAATTGAAAAGAAATCCCTTTTTGTGTATTTTAATATGTTTATATATTTTTTGTTTATAAGTCCCTAAATGGCCAATCTTAAAGGAGAGATCCGCCCATTTGAAGTGTTATCTTTGATGTGTCACTAATCACTCACCATCATTGAAATGGACGTTGAGTTATTCCAGAGAGTCCCCTGTCGTGCAGTCTGGCGACCCCCTCCGTGGCATAATGGGAGCCCGTGTAAGAGTGAAAATCGTCTATTAAACCGATGCAAAGTTACAGGTTGCTTATTTCTTCCACAGACGCCAGGTTCTGTGAGAGAAACAAGCAACCAGCGTCATCTCGTTCTGCACGAACGATAGCTCGTGCGCGACTTTCAGTGCATGTTTGAGTATCATGAGACTCCACGATGAGCAGTAGTAGAGAAAAAACTAACTTTGCATCGGTTATAATAGACGATTTTCACTCTTACACGGGCTCCCATTATGCCACGGAGGGGGTCGCCAGACTGCACGACAGGGGACTCTCTGGAATAACTCAACGTCCATTTCAATGATGGTGAGTGATTAGCGACACATCAAAGTTAACACTTAAAATGGGCGGATCTCTCCTTTAACATTGACTGCCAGAGTAAAAACATTTTTATTATACTGTATACCTTGAAAAATCATGGAATATTCTCCGTGACCTCCTTCCTCACGGAGATCGGCTCCGGTAGATATGGGGGTAGAAAATTGACCGGCCGCAATCCTCCATTCCAGAGCTATGGCCGTTTGAATGTGAAAATTGGAAATACTCCAATAAAGTAAAATATACCTCAACATTTGTTTAACATACAGTACTTGAGTAAATGTACTTAGTTACTTTACACCACTGATGACAATAATGTAGAGCTTAAACAGAAAAGTCACCAATGTAATGTAGAGAGAAAACTAAAAAGGCCCTAGTATAGAGCCCTGAGGAACTCCGGGCAAACCAAGCACAGGGTGTACAGTAAGTGGTTGACCACTTGAACCCCAATTGCATCACTATTCTGTGTTGGACATTCAGCCGAAAATAGCCAGTCTACAAGCTCACAGATTGGCTATTGTCAGTGAAATGTTTCGTTTGATACGGTTCAAATGTCTTATTTTCCCCCCGACAGCTTTGACCTCCTCATTCGTAACAGAATTCATGTGAACAACACTTTAGAACATACCGGTGAATCAGCCGCACTTGACATGATTGGTGATTTTATTGTTTTGGTTCTTGAAGCGCTGTCTGTGGAGGCAGAATAAAAACATACAATTTACAGCTTCTCTCTCTCAGCCCTATTACTGCCAGTTGGTGATGTCTGCTGATTCTAAAGGCCGCTTTTATTACGTTTTTTTTAGAGTTGAATTATTCATTTCTCAGTGAGTGGATAACTGTGAGGTCGCCCGATTCACGGGTATGACAAGGTGATCGTTCGTTCTTTCACACACGTACGCAGACACACACAGACACGCACGCACGCACGCACGCACGCACACACACACACACACACACACACACACACACACACACACACACACACACACACACACACACACACACACACACACACACACACACACACACACACACACACACACACACACACACACACAGTATTCAGAATGGAAATATACTTATTTAACCACTTTCAACCTGGCATCTCTTTTTTCGGCAGGTCATTTTAGTCATAAAATGTCCTCTCCTCCATCCAAAAGAAAAAATTCCCTAACTTTTCCAAAATGTCACAGAAATGCGTAGATAGCAGATCTACAAGCCTTGTGTACTTTTAGATCAACTATTTTGGCTATTCATCGCATAGGATCACTTGTGTGTAATGCTCCAACATACGCTCTTATACCACTCAAACAATACTATAGCAGACACTTTGTGTCAGGGTTGAAAACCCTCAAAGTTCAAAAAGTGACAAAATGTTTATTGACGGTTTTGAAACACAAAAACGTAACTGAAGAATGCAAACATTCATATGCTCAGTAGATCTAATAAATGTCCCAAAACAAACGAACACATACCACAGTGTTCCAAACGTAAGGCTAAAGTCATTCAGCTAACATTGTACCTTCAAAAACTAAATGTCGAACACTAGAACACTATGAACCTTCAAAGACACCAGTTGTACCTGTAATGTACTATCAAGGACTCAGCACCAACCGAATGACAAACAGGGTTTAAATACACAAACAAATCAAGGCAATGACACTGAAACAAAACTCAGGTGTGGTGGTGAACGAGGGGGTGTGGTAGGTAACAAGGAGGTGGGGAAAACAAAACATGAAAGTAAAGCCAAAAACATTGTCCAAAATGGCCACCAGAGAGCTACCAAAAAGTCCCCAAAATAATTACAAAGTCCTCAAACCATGGCACTTTTATCCAGAGCGACTTAAAAGTTTGATATCAGAATAAAAGTAAGCATGAACCCAATAATCAATCAATCAATCAATCAATCAATCAATCAATCAATCAATGAGGCAAAGATATCATATAAGTACAGTTCGGAGAGAACAATTCTGATGCAAATCATTTTGTACTTTTTCCTCAAGTAAAATGTTTAATCACAAAGTATACTTGTAACCGATTATTTGAACATATTGCTAGTTTTACTTACATGAGTAAAAAAGAAAGAACTACTGTACTTCTTCCACATTGCATAAAAAATAATAATTTCCCCAAATTAGACGCTGCTTCAAAAACAGAAAACATCTACAAGAAAGAGCCCATTTATTTGCAGCTCACTAGCTAGGATACAATAAATAAAATGCAGCCCTGCCTGCTCTCTTTCAAGTGTGATTGTCTGCATTTAAATGCGTTATTTAAAGCTCATGAAAGCGCCCGGCGACTCTCAAATGTGTCCACTCCTAATATTCAAATGTGTTTTATGACTGTTTGCTTTGATTGCAAGTACAATAGACTGTTTGGCATGGGGAGGCTATGAATTATATTCTATTTGGTCAGCACAGACAGTGTGTGAGGGGACTTGGAAATGCCTGAACGTGCACGCACACACACGCACACGCACACGCACACGCACATGTTTGAATCACTATACTTGTGAGGACTTCAACATTTTAGGACAAAAAAAAAAAATATTTCAAAAAGTTTTTTTAACAATGTTGGCATTTTCACCGTAAGCCTAAAGCCAAAAAAATAGCAGATTTTCAAGCCCACAACGCATCACGTGTTGTAAGCTTGTAGATTGGCTATTTTCAGTGCACGACACCAGCACGCAAGTAACTAAACTATATATAACTATATATAACTCTATTCCTAACTCCTAAACCTAACCTCTAAATGTCTAATCCTAAACATAAACCCAACCTGAATCTTTTCCTGTTAGTAAACGTATCTCTAAACATCATTTTTTAACCATAAAAAAACAATTTTGTCTTGTGAGGACCAGGACAATTGTCCTCACAATGTCTATTTCTCAAATTCTAGTATACTTGTGGACACACACACACACACACACACACACACACACACACACACACACACACACACACACACACACACACACACACACACACACACCTGCCTTAATTCCTGGTTGTAAATGCCTATGAATAATGAATCTTAGCTTTGCCTGGCCTGAGGGAGAGGCTTTTAAATGTAATTTGTTGCTTTCATTTATTTACACAACCTAGCAACCTGAGCCCGAGGCAAGGCCTTCTAGACACAGCTGAACTGTTACTATGCTGGGAGGGCACGTGCACACACACACACACACACACACACACGTGTATTACTATACATGTGAGGACGTTGAGCCGACATTTTAGGACAGGGATTTTATGTCCTTTTTTTTACCATTCTCTCTCTCTCCCATTTTTTACCCTAACCCTAAAGAAGAAAATAGCAGATCTACAAAGCTCACAAACTCAAAGCTCGGCTATTTTCTGTGCACGACAACCGACACGCAACTTCATATAAATCGGGTGTATAATTATATAACTCCAAACCTAGCCCCTGAACCTAACTTCTAAATGTCTAATCCTTACCCTACCTTATCTTTTTGTAATGGCAAACCTTATAACACTAAAAATATATTTTTTTTTAAAACCATAAAACCATCTCTTGTGAGGACCAGCAAAATGGTCTTCACAACGTCTATTTCTCAAATTCTCCTCTAATTGTGAGGACATTTGGCTTTCAGAAGTAGTAATACATGCACACTCACACACACACACACACCCCCACGGGCACACACACACACACACACACACACACACACACACACACACACACACACACACACACACACACACACACACACACACACACACACACACACACACACACACACACACACACACACACACACACACACACACACACACACACACACACACACAGCATACTGACAGTCAGTCCTCGTCCTCATCAGAACTATGATAGTTGTTTTTAATGAGCTGGACTCCCAGACTGAGAAGAGCAGCTTGATTCATTTCTGGCGGGTCCATAGTTTGCATAATTACTCCAGCCGCTGGATTCAAACGTATCTATCATGCATCACATTCTAGCAGAATTAGACACGTCTTCTGAATGTCATTGCTGTCATGATAGAAACCTTGCATCTCCAATATATAAAATATATCTCCATGTTCTCTCGTAAATTAATGCCCTATTTCATTATAGTTGAACAGTTGAACATTCAACAGTGTCGCGCAACAGTAGTGAAAACGGCAGATCTACAAGCTCACAACGCGTCGTGATGCGAAGCGGTGTGAGCTTGCAGATCGGCTGTTTTCACTACTTTGTTATTTTTGGAATAATAAGGAACAGTTTTGGACATACCAGTTTTTCAGCTGACAGCAACGATATTTGGTTGCCGGAAAATGACACAATGAACCTCCTGTGTAATATGCAAGGTTACGGAGGGTTCTTTATTGTTGCATCTTGTGTTCAGGTACATAAGAGTAACATTTATTTTATTGTTGCAGTTATAGTATAAGTAATAGAAATTCAAACATAAAAGAGCAAACGTACTGTATATATGGAGGGGATGATATGAACATTTCTGCCTTTTTTTCCTATCGGTTAGTCACCCTGTGGTAAAGACACACTGCCTTTCCCACTTAAGCTTTATAGCCTCACATGTTCCATTATATTTCTCATGATTTAATTATTTTCTGTTTACCATATGCATTCTTATCATAATACTTATTTCATGTTGCAGCATATTCACTATTCCCATATGTTACTATTGCAATATTATTTTCATCATGACCTTTGTAACATATCTCCATTACACTTTCTTGTCAACATTCATTTCATATTCATTTCATTTTAACAAACAACACAGATACAATTGTTTGTCATAACCACTTTATTAATCTCCACAGTTTATCATCACTAAACAAAAACACACATACTTGCCAGGATGAGGATCAGAAAAGAGTACCACATGACCACAGTGCTCCTTATATAGAGGGGTATGGTAATTGCCATGGGGCATACCACTTGCCAAAGTTGCCAGGGGAGTATGTATTTTTCTGTGTACTATGCTAGAGGAAGGAAGAGTTCAGATTGCAAGAGTTCGCGATGTGACACATTGTGAGCTTGTAGATCTGCTATTTTCTAATATAATGAGTACATCTACTTTCGGTACTTTAAGTATATTTTGATGCCAATACTTTTTGTACTTTTACTCAAGTAAATGTTTAATTCCGGACTTTTACTTGTATTGGAGTATTTCTACATTGCAGTATTGATACTTTTAATTAAGTACAAAATGTGAGTACTTTTCCCACCACTGCTCTCTTATATAGCAGGTCGTAGAGGCTTCAAGCAGCACAGCAGCTCACACAATTCATACTGTTCACAGTGAGAATAATTCCGGTGCCCAGTGTACCGAATCTACTCCACGTCACAATGTCATTTCTCTCTAACTAAAGTCAGTTGCCACCGGGTGTTTTCTGTTAGGCTACGGTCCCGAGGAATTTAAATGATATTGAGGACAATGTAAGTTGTCAGGTGAAGAAAACTGAGCAGAGACTAAATAGAAATTAGGCTATTATTACGGGTTGTTGATATAGCATACGAGCTGCACATTTACATAATATGTATCAAGTTGTTTTGTACTGTTGCTTGTTTTGAAGTGCTAGATCAGAATGTTTGAAACAAACCAACGTGTTTGCAGAATAATGACCTTTCGGTGCTCAATCTTTTCTGGTCTATGAGGGATAGGCCTACATTATTTTTGTTTAAAATGGAGAAGGAGCCCCACTGATCTCACTGAACCCAGTTTCGGCATAAATATGGGGTCAAATTCGTTCTGCTGCCGCCAGAATGTGGAATGCTCTACCAACAGTCATGGAAAGGTGTGACTATACTCTCCTTCAAAACCGCTCTAAAAGAGCACCTATTGTGGCTGCAAATTGTAACTGGCCCCTGTTCAAAGTAAAAAGTCTAAGCTTATCACCAGAAATTCCATTATATTATAATTATATTATATCAAACCTTGGATTCGTTAAAACACCCAATTGAAATAAAAGCACATTTTCCATCTTGATTTAGAGAGAGAGAGAGAGAGAGAGAGAGAGAGAGAGAGAGAGAGAGAGAGAGAGAGAGAGAGAGAGAGAGAGAGAGAGAGAGAGAGACACACACACACACACACACACACACACACACACACACACACACACACACACACACACACACACACACACACACACACACACACACACACACACACACACACACACAGAGAGTAGACAAAGAGAGAGAGAGAGAGAGAGAGAGAGAGAGAGAGAGAGAGAGAGAGAGACACAGAGACACACAGAGAGAGTAGACAGAGAGAGAGAGAGAGACACAGAGAGAAGAGAGGGGGAGAGATACCACTGTGATATAGATATATAATTCATCGTTATCTTCATCAATGTTTCACTTTGTCTTGGTTCATTTGGCACCTCGGAACTGTTCTCCTCCTCTGGCTCCTCATCTCTCATTTCTCCTGCCATGTCCTCCTCTGAACCTCTACCTGGCTCTCCTCTCAAGCCTGTCCCTCCCTCCATCTGTGTGTGTGCTTCGCGTGCGTCGTGTGCGTGTTTGTCTTTATGCATATTCTATGCAAATGACTTATGAATGGCTTCACCGCTGTTGGCAGTTGCATAAGAGTGGTAATGAGCGCGATAATAACTGTGGAACAAACTCCCCATTGCAGTCAGAACAGCAGACCCCCAATTGTCCACCGTAGTCTGAAGACTCACATCCTCAAACTCCACCCCTTAGCACTCACCTCTTCAGACTCCACCTCACCCCCTAGCACTCACCTCCTCAGACTCCACCTCACCCCCTAGCACTCACCTCTTCAGACTCCACCTCACCCCCTAGCACTCACCTCTTCAGACTCCACCTCACCCCCTAGCACTCACCTCTTCAGACTCCACCTCACCCCCTAGCACACACCTCTTCAGACTCCACCTCACCCCCTAGCACTCACCTCCTCAGACTCCACCTCACCCCCTAGCACTCACCTCTTCAGACTCCACCTCACCCCCTAGCACTCACCTTCTCAGACTCCACCTCACCCCCTAGCACTCACCTTCTCAGACTCCACCTCACCCCCTAGCACTCACCTCTACAGACTCCACCTCACCCCCTAGCACTCACCTCTTCAGACTCCACCTCACCCTCTAGCACTCACGTCTTCAGACTCCCTCCTCACCCCCTAGCACTCACCTCTTCAGACTCCACCTCACCCCCTAGCACTCACCTCTTCAGACTCCCTCCTCACCCCCTAGCACTCATCTCCTCAGACATGGGTATCCCTGTACCCCCTAGAACGATGCAAGTTGGAAATGCATGCCCCGCCCAGATATGCAATACCCGTTGCGCCTGTTGTCAGATTTTCCCGTTGTACACGTCTGTCCCTTTTATGCCCATATATAGAGATGCCTGTATTTGTTTGGCTGTCCCTTTATGACAGAGAAACTTTCACTTCTAAACACAGAGCACAGGTTTGGAACGCTAGAACGACACACAGATGAGAATCAGAGTCCATCAAACATTTTGCGTGGGCAATTATTTATTTGTCACAGTCTAGTGAAAGACAAACATACAGTTAGAAACAATACTGAAATATGTATATTGTAGTCAAACTGAGTGCAAGACACACGCAGGTACAACAAATCCTCGTCGCCACTTTGTTGTATCTCCTTGATTGGTTAGTACATACATCCAACACTAACTGTATACAACAAATAAGACGGAGCGTTGTTTGGGATGCAACGGTCTTTATTCACCGCGGGTCAGGTCTGTAACATCATGAGATGCCTTGGCTTGCATTAGCACCACAGGTGTCAATAATGGTAAATCACAGCACCACAGGGGTCAATAATGGTAATCACAGTAATCACAATATATGACATATGATATATTGTCCTTCTTTGAGCTTCGTCCAACACTAATTTCTGTCCTTGAAACACATTCCTGTTTTTCTTTCCTCTTCGTCTCTCCACCTCTTCTCCCTCTGTCCAGCGTCTGTCTCCTGACCTTCAGAGTTCTTCAGAGAGGATGGCTGAAAAAGAGGTGGACATTTTCTATTTTATAGCTCAAGTGTAGTTTGTATTATATTCTACATCCTGAAATGATATGCAATCTTTGTTGTCGCGGTTCCATTTGGTTCCATTTGAACTCTCTCATAGTTTCAAATGGATACAATAACTCAGTAAATATTGAGGTTGCTGTTATCGTGTAAATGACGTGAAATCGTGTAGAGAAAAAGTTGTTTTATTCATGGGCTTTTTTTTGTCAATATGCTTTGCTAATGGTATATTACTAGTCCCAGCTATTTAGTTTTTTTTTTACTATCAACTGGCTCAGTTTTTCTTAGTCTTGCACTGAAGGGTGCAATTGCAGCAGTAACGTAAGTTTACCCTGAATAAAATATAAGAGGGTTCTGTTTAATGTCCGTTTGTTTTTCATGTTTTCATCGGATAACTGTTTGTGATTCTAAGCAGATTGATGGGCGAGTTAATCATTTTTCATGACTTATTCATTATCTAGATTCTGGAGGTAACACTCAAGTTCACCTTTATAATCTCTGAGTGAGGACATTTTGATTGTCAGTAAAAGAACTTATCAGTAAAAATGTCACACTTCACAAAGATTACAAAACAGAAAACCATACAGAGACAAATTATCACAACCCCCCCTCCCCCATCCATCCACCCCAATGGTTCTATAAACTAAAGAACAAATGTTAAATTGCTTCAGAAAGCAATTTCACAGCTTCTGACAAATTCAGGATTAATCCATTATTAATTATTCTGTTATGATTGTTTCTGTGGAGAGTTTTAGAGAGACAGGAGGCTCAGGGCAGAGAGGGGGAATGAATGACAACACTATAGCGTCCAGACACAATTCAACCAGAGACATTGCAGTCATGTGGTCGAGTACAAGTACAGTACTTAAGTAAATGTACTTAGTTACTTTACACCACTGGTCGACATAGGTGTCACCCTCCCATCGCGCCACACATTTCCATCACTGTTTTGATCATTCTGAAATCATCATTATTCTCATCACTAGCACACAGTGAATGAAGTGTTTCTCTGGTGCTCTATGAATGTGTGTTACTGTTAGCATTGTAACAGAAATGACTGTTCTCACATGTAAGAGGATTTTAATTGCTATCGTTTTCACTTAATTATCATCTCCATCAATACTCTCATAATAGGTATTGTAATTTATTATTTTATCCCAAACAGCGCACGCACGCACGCACGCACGCACGCACGCACGCACGCACGCACGCACGCACACACATGCATATCGTCTCTGTCGGATGGAAACCTCATATGTCCAAAACTGTTACTTGTCAGGGTTCAAATTCAAAAGTAGCAGATCTACAAGCTCGAAACGCTGCGCTTCGAGCTTGTAGATCTGCTACGTTTGATGCGTTTGTGTGACGCTGTAGTATGATCAAGTAGGGCATTATTTGGGGGCGCCCGCTGGCCTAGCGGTCCAGGCGCATACTACATAATGCTGGTAATCCAGCTTGACAGCGTGTCGCAAGTTCGACTCCCGATCTCGACGACCTTTGCTGTGTGTCACCCCCCCATCTCTCTAGTATTTCCTATACTATCCTGTCTAACAAAGGCATAAAAGCCCCCCCAAAAAAGTTGGGTGTTAATTTACGGAAAAAAACGCGTTAAAATGTGGAGATAAGAGGTTTCTGCCTCGACAGCAATGATTTATGATATTTATGAAAACAAATCCATGAGCGTGTCGGGGTGGACAGACACACTGTGTTAGTTACAGTATGTAGAGTGATGTTCTACTGATCTTACATGTGAACTCAGTTAGCTGATGAATACCTTCCTCCGCTTCGTCCTCGGGAGCGACCAGGCTGGCCAAAAACGCCCACGCCGTTTCCAGCCAATCAGCGCTCTCCTCCTCCACGGGGGCGGCGGCCAGTGCTGCTTTCAAAGCTTTGACACCAACTGAGAAGATGAGAGAAAGCCGGAGGTGAGAAACGGGTCAAAAGGACGTCCGTGGAACTATGTGCTCCAAAAATAAACCAACCACCCCGGCAATTTTACTCAGTGGTGGAAAAAGTACTCAAATGTTTTACTTAAGTAAAATTAGCAATACCATAATATAAAAATACTCAGTTACGAGTAAAAGACCTGTGTTCAAAATGTCACTTGAGTAAAAGTACAAAAGTATTGGCATCAAAATATACTTAAAGTACCAAAAGTAAAAGTACTAAAATGTTTGAAAATAGCAGATCTACAAGCTCACATCGCGACGCGTTGTGAGCTTGCAGATCGGCTATTTTCAAATAGCCTATGTATAAAATAGGGCTACTGTGGTTAATGTATGTTTTATAATGTAACAATTTATATCTGCAAACTTAATGTTGTTTTTATGCTTCTGCTTTTCTTTTTTGCTTTATTGTTAAATTAGTTGTGACATTGTAATGTGATTCAAATGTTTGTTATCAGGGCGTCCTTGAAAAAGAGAGCTTGCTCTCAATGGGTTTCCCTGAATAAATAAAGGGGAAAAAAAGAAGAAAGTAACTAGTAACTAAAGTTTTCAAATAATCGTAGTGGAGTAAAAGTACAATATTTGCCTCTGAGAAGTAGCGGAGTAGAAGTAAAAGTATTGAATATTGGAAATACTCCAGTAAACCTCAAAAGTGTACTTAAGTACAATACTTGAGTAAATATGCTTAGCTACTTTTCCACCACTGATTTTACTCATATGGATGTGAAGCATCAACTGGCGGTGAAAAAGTAGTCATTCATTCAAAGAGTATGGTAATACAAAAAAAGTTCTTCAAACACAGACGTTATCAAATCTAAACCAACATCATAAAGGACACAGAGTCACATCCCTGGAGCACAGTTCTTATACGATGTGATCTTTGGGGATTCCCCATAGATTTGTCTATGGGGAAAATAACGCTGTGACCCAAGGGGATAGTGCCTTCTAGCGGCAGTGACGTCAGTACTTTATAATTATAATTATAATTATAATATTATTACATTCATCGTTGCTTGAAAACCAAAGCTGCAACCATTTGTGATCATGTTTTAGGTTTATTTTTATACTGTGTTCCCTATGTAATGTTATATAAATGTATTCCACCGTTTGTCTGTCTGTTTTCTGATTTTATGTTTATTGTGAGGACTGCGGATGAAAATTAGCATCTTTGCTAAATCCGGTGTATTTACGTCCATGTGACGTTCATTAATATGCATTGTCCTGTCCAAATAAACAAATAAAGTAAAATAAACCAGCTATTATGAAGCATTGTGATACTTTACGTTATGTCATTATAAAACGTTTTGCAAGTTGTTTGCAATGATTATTGCTATAAAGCTATATAGAGAAACAGACTGACTGACTGACTGACTGACTGACTGACTGATTGATTGATTCTTTATTAGTCTGAAATCCTTTTTGCGCCGTTTTAAATCAGTAAGTAAGTTAAGTATGTGTCTGTGTATGATGCATTACAGACATGGGCTTCATACAAAGTGTTACCGCCAATTGTACCCAAATATAGCAATTGAGTCACATAGTCTGACAGTACTTATGTCAGAGCAGTGTAGGAAGGAACACAATAGCACAGAACAGAATGAGTGCTTGCCTTTAGATCTCATGATCTTCTTGCCAAGTGCAGACGGAGGAGGTAGACCTGGAGGGAAGGGAGGACATTTTAACATTACACGAACACACACAACATTATAGAGATCATATATTGTTGCCAAATTAATGTATTATTATTTTTAATTAATTCATTCATTCATTCATTGCCCTCAAAATATTAAGTTGGGCATCTTTGCACGATGCCCCGTTGACCACCTCCAGCCATAGAGCCATGCATGCATGCATTATGTACAGTACGTACATGAATTCAAATCAATGACAACACACACACAGAACCACTGCAGAGCATCGGCTCACAGACAAGGAAAGGCTATAAAGTTAACTAAAGGTTAGACTGTTTCTGACTATATTTCTATTTCTTGAATGTAAAGTTACGACTTGTTAGAGCATTTTCAGCCAATTGATTTCTATTATCTACAAGTACCATGTCTTGTGAAACGTCATATATAAGTCACACTGTTTCAGCTGGACGTGAGATTCCCCATTCTAGTGAATGAGGCAGCCTAGAGGGCGGGGCCAAAGAGCACACCTTCCGTATGTCACTGATCACATGACCCCTACAATCAATTCTCCAGTTCTAGGCAACACAGAATGGGAGGACCTCGTTTTTTATTTCCGCACTGAAGGTAAATTAATGACATATAGTTCAATGTTGAAAATGAGTGGTATTCCCCTTTAAGACTATTTGACTTGAAAATAGCCGATCTACAAGCTCACAATGCGACGCAAATGCGACGCATTGTGAGCTTGTAGACCGGCTATTTTCAAATGGCCGAAATATATATATAGGGCTGAAGTGGTATGTTTTGTAATAATCTAAAATGCAACTAGTAACTAAAGTTTTCATACACCTGTAATTGTAGTGGAGTAAAAGTACAATATTTAATAAATACTTTAGATAAATACCTAAAAATGTTACTACTAAGTAGCCTACACGTACTTAGTTACTTTACACCACCAGGGCCGGATTAACCCTTCGTGGTGCCCTGTGCTACAACCCGTTTCGGTGCCCCCCCCTGGGACCGTTTTGTCAGGGGGTGCAGCGCGGAAAAAAATTACGCCTCACCTGCGCGTTTCACCGCTTTAACGCTCTTTCAGCAGCGGCTGCTTCTAAATTTTGGCGCTTTTCATGATAGTTCAGTCTCCTCTCACTTTCTCCACGCTGTTTGGTGCCCCCCCCCCCCCCTTCCCCCCCCTTCCCCCCTTCCCCCCCAAGGTTGGTGCCCTGTGCTTCAACACCCAAAGCCCTTCCGTTAAGCCGGCACTGTACACCAGTGTAATTGGAGTGGTGGTTTTCTATCTCTGCATGGTAATGTCTCTGTTGATGTGCCTCTCGCTGTGTCTCCCGGTGGACAGTCAGTGTCACTGAGGATGTGACTGTGTGGCTGTGGCCCGCGTTATAATTAATCCTCATAAACAACTGATTAATGCAATGACATTTTGTGTGATTGACACTCGGGGCCTGCCAGTGGCTTTCACCCCCTTTCTCTCTCTCTCTCTTTCTCTCTCTCTCTCTCTCTCTCCAGCTTTGTGTAAATCATTCATTCTGTCTTCCTCTAGTGCCTTTTTCGTCCGCTCTCTCTCTCTCTCTGTGTCTCTGTGTCTCTCTCTCTCTCTTATCCTTCATTCTTCTCTAGTTATTATTCTCTTCCTCTCTCCCTCCTTCATCTCTGTCAGTCGTTCACTTTCTCATCATGCCCTTTGTTCTCTATCGCTTTCCCTCCACACAGCTCAGCCGTTTCAAGTCTTTCTTTCTTTCTTTCTTTCTTTCTTTCTTTCTTTCTTTCTTTCTTTCTTTCTTTCTTTCCTTTAGTCATCATTTCAATGTTTCAACTCTCTGGTTATGTGTGTTGTCTGCATGTACCGGTGTGTGTGTATGTGTGTGTGTGTGTGTGTGTATGTGTGTGTGTGTGTGTGTGTGTGTCAGGGGGTGGGGGGGGGGGGGGGGGGGCATTGATTGTAAGGTCCTAGGCCAATGAGAACAAGGATGTTAGCTGTCTGATTAGATGCCTGATTGAAAACACCTGTTGAGAGCGCCCAGTGATTATTCTGTTCTCGCAGCTTTCCCTTACTGTGATCAAATATTCATACTCTCTCTCCTCTCTATCGGCATCAGTTTGTCTTTTGAACTGTCCCTGTTCAGCCTTTACATTCCTCTGTCTGATATCCTTCAGAGCATTGGTTCTTAAAGTGGGGTCCGGGGACCCCCAGGGGTCCTTGGGGGGGTACCAGGGGGTCCCCAGCAAAATGTGTTAATAGCTTCACAATCATTTTAACCACTTTAACCATATTTTATACTTTGGCTATTGGAAAAAATCTTGAAAATGTGTGCAAATCTTTGAATATATATATTTAAGCGAACATTTGTAACTCAAACCTTTGCTTCTAGGGGGTCCCTGGAACAAAATATTTTCATATGGGGGTCCGCGGCCAAATGCATATCATATTGGGGATCCTTGGCGTGAAAAAGTTTGAGAACCACTGCTTCAGAGCCTCTTTTTCTCTGTATTATGTATCTCTGTGTGTGTGCTTGTGTGTGTGTGTGTGTGTGTGTGTGTGTGTGTGTGTGTGTGTGTGTGTGTGTGTGTGTGTGTGTGTGTGTCCATTTCCCTTTCAATTCTCTCTCTCTCTCTCTCTCTCTCTCTCTCTCCCTCTCTCTCTCTCAAAAATAGCTGATCTACAAGCTCAAAACTGATCGATTGATTGAATACTTCATTAACATGCTTATTAACAGTACGGTAAAAAGATTATGCTATAAAAGGATAACACAAAACCCCCCCCCCAGGGGGCTCGCTTCCATTGTGGTCCTTTGTACTCAATTCATCAGTGAGCTTGTAGATCAGGTATATTTCTCTGAAAGGTGATTCTGTTGTGCGGCGATGCATAAGCCGGGGCTAGACGCAGCAGGGAGAATTACATACCCCAAAAAAAGAAGCCTTCTTGCCGTTTCATTTACACATTCTGGCCTTTGAGGAAATGTCATGGTTGGAGAAAAGCAGCAGCGTGATTAAAAATGCAGGCCAGCGTTTTGTCTCTGTCAGCGCGCTCCGCCGGCCCACCCTCTCACTTCCTCACAGAAGATATAACTACGTTTTACAGATGACATCTGAACCGCTTCTCACACTAGTTTTTCTCTGCCCCAGAGTTTGGACTGAGACTATTATGATTCAGCTCCTTTTTTATACACGCTGGCTTGGGTTATATTCGGTCCAAATAACCCTTTTGGTATGGGAGAAAGTTTGATGGGGGGGGGGACATCATCAAAACAGTGGTTTTCAACACATTTTTGGGGGGTCCCCAGATGACAGTGAAGTGACAATTTAAGAACTTTTATGACCTTTTCATCGGCCTTATCCTAAAGGGACAAACGGGGCATCTTTCCATGGGGGCAGTGTTGCTGCTTGGAGCATACACAAACTCAACAAAGTTGCAGAACCCATGATCAGGTGCCAGTCACACACCTGTGACTGGCACACACCTCAGCAGGTGTGTGCTGGCAGGTCGCTCAAAACAAAGCGATCACCAACAGAAGCATATTGGGTGATTTTGGCAATTTTTTTGGAGGCGCTACCCACACATTTAGCTGTGTTACTCATTCCACGAATGCCCGATCCGTACAAGTTATACCTCGTTGTAAAAGTGACTAATCAACGATATATAAAACACAATACCAATTGGTATTATTAAAGGGTAGATATAATTTTAAAAAAGTTTCCCAACTTTTTACGGGCAGTTTACATCAATTATTTGAAAATAGCTGATCTACAAGCTCACAATGTGACACATTGGAAAATTTTGAATCTTTTAAAAACATTTTAACAACACACATTTTGTATGGGGTTCGCTGGCACAAAATATTTTCATAATTTATGTTGGTCCTACAGCCATATACACGTTAATGTAGGGGTCCTTGACATGAAAAGGTTTTAGTGGTATTCATGGCATGGCTCTGAAAGAGGCTAAAGGCTGCAAACGACGCCAAACCTTTTTCGGCTTCGGCAGGGCTTGACAAAACCGAGCAAAGCGACACCTCGGCTCGCTCGAGGCGAGCCACTGAACCACAGTTTTTTCGCCAAGGATCTTCGCTGTTTGTTTACATCAGCTTTGACATGATTCGTCTCGGAGATTTGACCATTTCTGGCGACAGACAGGGTGGATAAAATGCGTGCTTTATCTCTCTTCGTGAATTGCCATCTGGTAGAAGCACACCTATAACATTCCTATCCAAACGACACAAAAGTGTATCATGGTCTTATTCCAAAAGAAATTAAAAAAGGAAAGAATCTCAAACTTCAAGTCATGGAGGGCAAAATACTCATATTTCCCGAAAAAAAAAAATTGTATAGCGCGTTTCAGGCAAAAAGCATTCCTGGGAGCCTTGAGAGGAAGGCTCTGTGCCGTGAGCCGGTGGATATGTGAGTATTTTGTCCTCTTTTGACTCCTGAGCTCGAGATGTGCTACTGTGCCTTTTTTTTTCATATCTTTCGGAACATGGTTAATGGATTTTTTTCGGGGGTTTATGGCTCTCCACCGAGAATCCCGCCGCTGAGGAAGCACAAGCTGTTTTTCTATCTCCCGTTTATTCATGGTCATTCTTGGTCTCGAGGGCCGATAAGGACTCCAGCGCACCACTTAGCTAATGGCCATGCAGGTAACCATGGAGATGTACTCGGAATATGTTCATATCTGGCTGATGAGAATGAGCCCCTGCATGGACTCAGGTGTGTGTAACGTGCCTGGACGTGCTGGGGTCTGCAAAGGTTAATAGATGCAGGCTCTGTTTGGAGCTGATGCAAATACATGCTGCAGGTTTGGGCACATGACAAATATTTGACCCTGCTTGATGAATGATTGATTTACCACACCAGGATTATTGCCTCAAATCAGGGAAAAGACAAAAATGCTAAACAAAGTGAGCCATCTACCGGTACATGCTTTTACATCCAGAAATCGGATCAAACGTAGCACAAACAGTGTTGCCATGTCTATTTATTATAAGCGATTTTGGGCTTGTTTTTCGGTAAAGTCGCTTGTAAATATTGGACCCCAAGATGAACATGTATTTGTCCGCAGACCCCCCATTTGAAAATATTTTGTGCCAGGGATCCCCTAGCCTGGGATCCAGTGGGATTCCATTTGTTCGGCGGATAATTTTTTCTCACTTCGCTTCTCAGTCTGGAAAGGCTCCTATTTGACTCGTTGCAGATTGAATGTTGTTCCAACAAATCACGAATCGCAACGGTCACACTGGTGTTGTTGTCCCGCCCCGCACCACAGACCAATCAGAAGCCACGGGTCATTTTCAGCCGTATGGCATGTCCCGCCTCCCTTGGAGATAGGAGCCTTTCCAGACTGAGAAGCGAAGTGAGAAAAAAAAAATCCACCGAACGTAGTGAATCAAGCTGGATCCCAGGCTAGGGATCCCCATGCCAGATACCCCATAGCAGATCTACAAGCTCACAACGTGTAGCATCGTGACGCGTTCTTAGCTTGTACGTCTGCTATTTTGTTTGTAGCTTGTAGATCGGCTATTTTCAAATAGCCGTAGCCTAATTATTTTGGGCTTGTTTTCATAGACCCATGCTTGTTTCTCTCGCAAAATCTGGCAACACTGAGCAGAGACATAGCAGTTACAAGCAAACAGTGCAGTGAGTCAAAACAACACAGGTGTGTTAGGATGGTGGTGGGTGTGGTTTTACCAGGAGAGAAACACTTTGGGTCGTCACAGTATGACGTGTAGTCTTTGGGGATGGGATGACGTCGGCATGACAACAACGGTGATCGGATGGCGATGATGGAGAGGATGGAGAGAAGGTGGAGGAGGGATGGAGGGATGGGAGAGAAGGAGGTGGAGGATGGGGGTGAGAAAGGGTGGAGGGGTGTGGAGTTAGAGATGGGAGGGCGTGAATGTGTTGGATTACTTTACTACTACTGGATAGGTCATGTGATGTGTTTGTGGTAATGGTGGTTGGGTGGTGATGGTAGAATAAGACACAAAACAGCTAGAATTGATGGAAAGGACATTCACACACAGTGCTGGAAGAAGTACTCCGAGTTTTTTTACTAAAATAGTAACGCCACTATGTAGAAATACGCGAGTCCTGCATTAAACTTTTTTACGTGATTAGTGCAAAAGTATTGGCATCAAAATATACTTAAATTAATCCATAATTGTAGTGGAGTGAAAAGTGCAATATATGCCTAGTCTAAAGGCCACTCCACACCAATGATTCACCATGCAACTCCTTGCAACCATTATCCCCAATGGCAGTTGCAAGGAGTTCCATTAGTGCGGTAAAACTGTATTGTTGCAAGAGTTGCTACTAGTTGTATTGGTGTGGTTTGGCCTTAAGATGTATTTGGAGTATAGGCCTAAGTATAAGTATTGAAAAATGTACATACTCAAGTAAAGTAAAAGTTCCTCAACATTTTACTTATGTACTTGAGTAAATATACTCAGTTACTTTACACCACTGCTTGAAGGAATGCACCAATCTGTTGGCAAATACGGTCTTTGATAATTAGTGCATTTTTACAGGAGTATAATTAATGCACATTCTATCATGTACTTTCCATCCATTCTAAGTTTATGTGTAAAGAATGTTGATGTGTGTGGCTGTGACAGTGATGGCAGAATGACAGGGAGCAGATGAATAGTTTACATATTGTACACACCATCTGGTGGACTGTTGGAAGATGAAACATTAAAATGCATGGTCTCCACTCTTAAAAGTAAGAGCATCACTTTTTCAACACATTTTCACATTATAAAGATAATGATGCTCTTCCTCTGCATGGAACTGGCTCGAGTTGAGTTGAGATTCTCAACTCAACTCAATTTAAAAAAAAATGTTTTAACAAAAATATCACTTTTTAACGTTTTAAAGATAATAGCCACAACAACATGTGTGGTGCTATTATTTCAAAACAAAGAGTTGTTAAAAGTAACACATTACTAATTTGACAGGGGGTGCTGACATTGACACAGCTGTTTTAAGGGTGTATCCACTTTTGAAGTCAGCTTCAAAAATGCCCAATAAGGATTTGTAGAATAACGGTAAAATAACGGTGGATGACAGATGTATGTTTGAATGAAACGTGACAGATGATGTTGGAACCGTTGAAGGGCTATATTCATAATATCATCAGTACCACATTGCAGGAGCCTTCTAATGACATTATGGGAACTTCCATTAAAGGAGCACTTCAGCCATTTTCAACCTTCATCTTCAACCTCACTAATGGTCATTATGAGATGGCACCATTTCTGCCTGCTCACTGTATGTCTCGTTGGTGCGCTGTGGACAGTTCAGAAACCTGCCTACCGATTATGTCACTGCTATAGGCAGGTTTCTGAACTGTCCACACAGCATGACACACAGAGTGACAGAAATGGTACCCTATTATAATAAGCATTAGTGAGGACCAATTATATGATTATGTGAAGATAGGTTGAAAATGGGCTCCTTTAAGTTAAGTTTGGATTTGATGAATAGATCGATACAGTACACACAGTTAAGTCCTGAGTGTTAATTTAACTCAGAATGTAAAAATTACCCTATTGCAAGACAAAATCATCCGTGTTAATTTAGCCGTTTGTAATTCCGAGTGTGTACTCATGTAACCAAATGATCACATAAGGTCCATGTGGTTACAGTTGTACATTAAATTTAGTTCGCCCCCAAAATGACTTTTTTTCTATCAATTAGTCACCCCATGGAGACTTGAATTCATGGATATTTCTTATGTTTTTGTCACATTTCTAAGCCAATAATTTGATGACCGGCAGCGGTTCCGCTGTGTGTCCTACCAGAACCGCTGCATA
This sequence comes from Gymnoscopelus braueri, assembly GCF_963280865.1. Taxonomy (NCBI): domain Eukaryota; kingdom Metazoa; phylum Chordata; class Actinopteri; order Myctophiformes; family Myctophidae; genus Gymnoscopelus; species Gymnoscopelus braueri. The sequence continues at coordinate 43,753,966 of NC_137616.1, read as the reverse complement.
CCGGTCCGCTGGTCATCAAATTATGAATGCGGCAAAAACAAAACAAATATCCACTAATTCATGTCTCCATGGGGTGACTAATCGAAGGGGGAAAAAAGTATTTTTTTGGGGTGAACTATACCTTTAAGGATCCACTGTCCTCAGAGATTAGGCTCCACTTGGCTAAATGACTGATAGTTGGGAAGCAAATTGACCCTTATACTGTAGACCTTTAACTCTGAGAGTGTACAAATGGAACCAACTGGACCCCTCCAGGTCTGTAACTCAGAGAGCTGGAGTTGCAGACCCTTACGGGTCCGTTTGGTTCCCTTTGTACACTCTCTGAGTTAAAAGGACACTGAGGATGTTGCTGTGATGTGATGTGATGTGTAGTACAGTACATGTGGTTACCTTTCAGAGTGTTACGTGTACCTGCTAGGGTCTTGTAGTCCAGCAGGTCAAACAGGACGATGGCCACGCCCGTCCACGTGAGGACGAGGGCCATGACCAGCAGCCACGCCATGGGAGAGCTGAAGGTCACCACCAGGTCCTGCAAGAACGACCTCTTCGAAGCCTTGCCTTCCCCCATCGCTCAGGTTGGAGCTGGCGGCAGAGAGAGAGAGAGAGAGAGAGAGAGAGAGAGAGAGAGAGAGAGAGAGAGAGAGAGAGAGAGAGAGAGAGAGAGAGAGAGAGAGAGAGTTTTTTTCTCTTTTTATTTATTTATTATTTACTTTTGTACCTGTAAGCAGTGGTGGGAAAAGTACTCAAATTCTTTACTTAAGTAAAAGTACCAATACTGCAATATAAAAATACTCGTATAAGTCCAGAATTAAAAATGTACTTGAGTAAAAGTACAAAAGTATTGGCATCAAAATGTACTTAAAGTACCAAAAGTAAAAGTACTAAATATTCGCCTATGTATAAAATAGGGTTAAAGTGGTTAATGTATGTTACATAATATCATAATTTATATCTGAAAAGTAACTAGTAACTAAAGTTTTCAAGTAAATGTAGTGGAGTAAAAGTACAATATTTGCCTCTGAGATGTAGTGGAGTAGAAGTAAAAGTATTGGAAATTGGAAATACTCAAGTAAAGTACAAATACCTCAAAATTGTACTTAAGTACAGTACTTAAGTAAATGTACTTAAATGTACCTCCACCACTGCCTGTAAGTGACTTCAAAGTTGCAATGTTACACAGCTCTGTTTACACGTTTAGGGCTATATCACTAACTGTACATGTCTCTGTTGACGGGCAGAAACCAGCTAACTCCAAAATGTTCAGGAAATGAAACAAACAAAACAAAAAGTGGAGTTAGGAGGTCTTGTTCATCATTGATAAGAACAGCACCTGAATGGACCTCCAAGCTCACAATGAGGTTGGAGGTCAAAAGGGGGGGGGGGGTGGGGGGTCCAATAGAGTTAGCTGGTTTTGTCAGAAGCACTTTTTAACCCATTAAGACCTGAGGTGATTCTTTAAAAAAAATCTAAATCCTGAGATTTTTTTGAAAAAAATCTAAAAAAAATGTTTTCAGGATTTTTCAAAAATTGCCAAAGAAATCTAAAGTCACACAGATGCGTTCCAGGTCTTAACTCATTCAGTGCCATTGACGTCGCCGACGTCACGTTTTTCATAAGCCCAGAGTGCCAATGACGTCACCGACGTCATAATTTTCTTTTCTTTTTTCAGAACCCAAGATATCATGATTTAAAGATTTGCTGCTCCATTCACTTCTTGTTTAACTTCTTACCGAAAAGGGCTGTATCTCGGCTCCTAAGCACTTTTTTTTTAACAATGTATTTTTGGCCTTGGCACAGGGGTGATAAAGCCAGAAATAAGCTTGGCTCTGTTAATGGGTTAATACTTTTCATTAATTCAATATCTTTTTTAACCAACACACAGACAGTAACACAGTAAAGGGTGTTCAATAGCCCTGTAAACGCCACGCTGGGCAAGACCTGGGATGTTGGTTGTCTAGGAAGTGAAGAACCGGAAACGGTTGAATTTGACGGAAGTACCGCCCAAGGAAATGACGTTGATGCTTTACAAATCTGTTAACATTCTCCGTGAATGAAACAAGTGTTGTGATTGGTCAAAAAAATATCGTTTCCGGGGGAAACGCGTACGACGGAAATCCTACCCACTCAGGACTTCCTAGACACTCGCTGCTTTAGGTCGTGACCAGGCTCTTCTTTTCGCAGATAAGTGAGGCTGGGACCGAGGCTATGTAAACGCAGATGGATTTTTTGATTGGCTGTCAGTGTCTCAAGTCGCTCTGAAAATGATCCCAACAGCATCCCTCACCACCATCGACGTTAGTTGCGGTGTGGAGGACTCTGCCGTCCACTTCAGTTTGAAGATTTTTGAAGATTTTGAACATTTAAAATTGTTTTAAAACAATATATTTACAGTTATTGTCACAGTCATCTGTCATTATCCTTGTGTATTATGTGGCTTGTGTCTTTGAGAGCGCGTGTGTGTGTGTGTGTGTGTGTGTGTGTGTGTGTGTGTGTGTGTGTGTGTGTGTGTGTGTGGGCGTATAGGCACCATGGTAGGTATAGGCAGGGCTCCATGCTTCCAGCGTGGCACACCTGTTACCAGTTCCCTCGTCTCCCTCACCTGCCTGCCATGAGCTCATCAGCCTCCACAGGACACCCTGGTCTTCACTCAATTCACCGTCACGATGTTTCACAGCCTCACGTCGTGGTCACGCTTCTAGCCAACTACTCCTAGTGAGTTTGTTCTCAGGTACTCCTAGTGCTTTAGTTTTAGTTTATTTCTTTTCCACTTTGTTTTTGATTCTTTGTGTTTTTGACTGTGAGACACACACACACACACACACACACACACACACACACACACACACACACACACACACACACACACACACACACACACACACACACACACACACACACACACACACACACACACACACACACACACACACTCACACACACACACACACATATACAGTATGGAGATCCCTGATGTCATCAGTTATGCCTACACGCCACACTGAGATTTGCATCATTTATAGAACTAGAGGTTCGGGCCGCTACGTGACCCCTCACACCTACGCTGCATCGCCGATCTGACCGATATGCCCGTACACGGAGATCCCTGATGTCGTCAGTACATGCCCATATATGGGCATGGTGATATGCCCATATATGGAGATCTCCATATATGGAGATCTGTAGGTCCTTGTCCCTTTTATGCCCGTATATGGATATCCCTGATGTCATCAGTATATGCGCATTTATGGGCATATCCCCTTTTGTACCCATATATGGAGCTCACTGATTTGTTTGAGCCTGATGCCATGACAACACATTGAGGTTAGACAACACACTCCATATTTGGGTGTAGCTGCATTGGGAACTCCTTATATGGTTATGGCTGAGTCATGGTGACATGAGCGCGACGTCAGAGGTTAAGCCAGTCTTAATATAGGAATATGTGTGCAGATATGAATGCCTGTACAAATCGGTGTTGCTAGGCTGTGTGTGATGTCACACTGGAGCTCTGGCTTATATAAAGCAGAGACGTCGACAAACATCCAGAAAGAACCGAAGCACAGAACGAGACGTTGAGACCTTTCACATCCAGAGAGGAGACGCGAGAAGAGAGATGTTTCATTGGACGGTAACCAATGTCAAGGTACCAAGGACTGTTGGTCGTACTGCTGTAGCGGTGGGAGACATGCTGTACTGCTTTGGAGGAGGTGGCTGTGAACAACGCAGTGATCACATTGATGTGCATGTCTTCAACACAGTCACTTTCTGCTGGATGACATCGCCTCCAGTGACACCTGGAAGAGGAGAACGTCACCTTGAGGTTCCCTCCAGGCGCCGTGGCCACACGGCCGTGCTGGTAGGAGGTATCGTCTACATCTGGGGAGGGTATAACGACTACACAGGCAGGACGCACTGCAACGAGCTTTACGCGTTTGATGTCAATGCCCATAGATGGTTCAAGCCCACGGTTTCCGGGACGGTTCCAGAGGCGAGGTCCAACCACTCAGCCTGTGTGTTGGGGAAGGTCATGTATATACACGGAGGATACAACACGATGACTGGACACACCAATGACATCTACAAGTTGGACATCACCACAATGGTCTGGTCTTCAATTAACACCAGAGGCACTCCACCACCTGAGTCAGCATGGCACTCTGCCACCATCATTGGGACAAAGATGTTTGTATTTGGGGGCGGGACCAAACAGCGGTTCTCCAACAACATCAGAGTGTTTGACACAGAGACCGACTGCTGGCTGAACACACCTTCTGCACAGCTTCTTCCAGAGGTACGCTGGGGTCATTCAAGCTTTGCCTACGATGGAGAGCTGCACATATTCGGTGGTGGGAACTCTGAGCGTATCTTACATGATCTGTGGAAATTCAATCCAAAGACCTTCTCCTGGAAGAAGGTTGAGCCCAAGGAGAAAGGCCCGGGTCCAATGGTCGCGATGTGCTGTCACATGGTGGGAGATCGTATCGTGGTCTTTGGAGGACACGACGCACCCGAAGACGTGTATACGTTTGACTTGTCCTCGTCAGAGGATCTTCTGGAACTAGGGATGTTAACAATCAATTAATTGAGGATGTGGGGGGGAAAAGGGGGTCATTATTATTTTGTTAAATCACAACTTTTTGTCAATTAAAAACAATTCCAATATTTTTCAAAAGTATTTCAATAAATACAAATAATTTCCATAAATTAATAGATAAAAGTTTAATACGTAGTGAAAATAGCAGATTTACAAGCTC
>NC_137616.1:43531712-43744212 GCF_963280865.1 Gymnoscopelus braueri | reverse complement strand
ATAAAAACCCATAGAGAGAATATAGAAGCAAACAGTGTTACTGTGTCCTTCACAGCCCCCCCCCCTCTCCCCTCCCCCCAGCAGAATGATGCAAAACACATGTAATAAAGTCCACTTCAAGAGGAATAGCAGAGAGTATAGCAACAACACCGACCAATCAAATCCTTTCTTTGAGGACTAACTCTACTTTATGCATAGAGAAAAAAAGAATTGATTGATCATCAGTTATTCATTGAATATCAATTACTATATGAGAATGTGTTTCACGTATAGCTTCATCACTTTCAACCCGGCATCTGTATCGTGGGCACACTTAAAATGTTACGCAGGTCACACGTGTCATTAACGTTGAATAAATAAATATTTCCACATTTTCAAAGATTTTCTCACAACGTGTCGCATCGCAACTCTTTGTGCAGCTTGTCGATCGGATGTTTTTCGCTATTCGGTTTACATAGAGGTTAAGTGGTTAAATGTGTCTAAGGTTTAGCACGCTAATGTTCAATCTAATCTTCTCACAAAGTGGTGAATCTTTGGCTTGAATGACAATATAACAAAAAGTCTTTTGAATCAAGACCAGTCAGTCAGTGAGCACTGAGCAGTATAGACCAATTCTTTGTTTACTAACATTGAGACTGGACACACAGGTGATTGTTTCATGCAATCAATTCCCAACATATTATTTCGGGGTTTCGCTGGTTTCAGTACATTCAACCTTCTCTTGTGTGTTGGCTAGTGAGGCGCGTCCTAGCGAGACCTGACAGAATGGGTTTCACTTGGTGCCGGCCTGCGCACGCATACTGGTTCTTATCAGTGTGACGTCGTCTGTTAAGGGGTCTATATGAACCCATACAGCACAGTGGGCATTTAGACCTTTAAAGGGATAGTTCACCCCCAAAATACCCTTTTTTCTATCGATTTGTCACCCCATGGAGACTTGAATTCATGGATATCTTTTAGTTTTTGTCTCATTCAAAAGCCAATAATTTGATGACCGGCAGCGGTTCCGGTAGGAGACACAAAGAGTCTCCTTTGTGTCTCCTATACCGGAACCACTGCCTACCGGTCCGCTGGTCATCAAATTATTGGCTTAGGAATGAGACAAAAACAAAAAATATCCATGAATTCAAGTTCTCCATGAGGTGACTAATCCATAGAATTTATTTTTCTTTTGGGGGGGTGAACTATCCCTTTAATATCACTTAAACCCTCAATACTTAGTAAACTTGACCCACATCTTTGTACTTGGTGTGCTCTTTTCCCCCCCAAGCTTGTGAGCTTGTAGATCTGATATATTTTCGGCGAATGGTCCCCTCAGAAAAGGGATGCTATAGGGTTCAAGTGGTTAATGTAAAAAAAAAAATCCTATCACACAAAGATTTGGCGGCCCCCCTGTAGTGACTCTGAGGACCCCCCCCCCCCTAGGGGTCCCGGTGGACCCCATGTTGAAGACCCACTTTGCTATAATGCATTCTGTTCTATGTGATTGGCTTCACTAAAGTGAAATGTTACAGACAGTACCTTTGTGGAATGTGACTTTGGTGCAAGTTGCAGTCGTCTTCTCGGGTGTCTCAGTCAGTTACCGTGGTAACACAGGTATAACTCCTGGCGTTCAATCCGTATTGGCTCCGCTAGGCTTCCCGGTAAAAGATGGCGGCAACAGGGTTCATGTAGCAACAACCAATCACCAGCTGATCACAAACAGTTTTTTTTTTTAATTTTTATATCCCCCTGTTGAAGAAAAGGACAACGACTCCAGTGGGAAAAAAAGAAAGCAAACCTGTCCAAGAAAGAAAATAAATAAGTCTTTGGTTTCTGTGTTTCTCCCTCCTTTGGTGTTGAAGTGTGAGTTAGTTTAGAGTGGAAGCAGCCAGCCAGCCCAGTTGGAGAGAGAGTGAGACACAGAGAAGGAGAGACAGGGGGTGAGGGTGACTCTCTGACCCATTCATAGAGTGGCCCTGCCCCCCCCCCCCCTGTGTGAATGTCCCAAATTAGATAGAAACATATGGTGACACAGAGAGAGAGAGAGAGAGAGAGAGAGAGAGAGAGAGAGAGAGAGAGAGAGAGAGAGAGAGAGAGAGAGAGAGAGAGAGAGAGAGAGAAATAAAGCAATGATGGAAGAAAGAAATAGTCTGTTACAAGTACAAGTTCGGTATTCAAAATTGACTTGAGTAAAAGTACAAAAGTGTTGGCATCAAAATGTACTTAAAGTACCAAAATTATACTCATTATGCAGAAGGTCCCATTTCACAAGTTTAAAAATGTATTAAAAAATCGCAGAAAATAGCAGATCTACAAGCTCACAATGCGCCACAAAGCGACGTGTTGTGAGCTTGTAGATCTGCTATTTTCAAATTGCCAAAGTAGACAAAGGTCTGAAATGGTTTTGTAATTATAATCAAATTCTACATAGTAACTAGTAATGTTTACAAATAGTTATAGTGGAGTATATGTACAATATTTGCCTTTGAGCTGTAGTGGAGTAGAAGTAAAACTAGGCCAATAATTTGATTACCGGCAGTGGTTCCGGTAGGAGACACAAAGAGTCTCCTTTGTGTCTCCTACCGGAACCGCTGCCTACTGGTCCGCTGGTCATCAAATTATTGGCTTAAGAATGTGACAAAAATAAATAAAGAATCCATGAATTAAAGTCTCCATGGGGTGACTAATCGATAGAAAATATATATATATTTTTTTGAGTGAACTATCCCTTTAACCATTTATAATGTTGGCTATTCAAAAATAGCAGATCTACAAGCTCCTTGAGCATTATGCTATTTTTGTTTTGAAATATATCGAAAATGTTGTAACTTCTCTTTTGGGGATTCCTACAACCAAACATGTTCTGATGGGGGTCCGCGTCCAAAAACATATCAATTTGGGGGTCCTTGATTTCAAAATGTTTGAGAGCCAATGCTCTCAAGGCTACAGACACAGTTGCTTGGTGTAATGCTCATATCACAGTGGTATACCCAACAGTTTCATGTAAATGAAGAACTTACAGTAACAGCTTCTTATTACTTTCTTTTTAAGGATGAGCTGTTGTGGTCAAACTGGGTCATGGTCTTGTTCTTGTGAATTCTCCGAAGACAGTTGTACTTTTTTAACGAGAGAGAAGCTGCGTTTTTAATGAGGCTGGGTTCCTGATATGAAAAGGACATCTATTGATGTAGCTTGGGCCGCTACATTAAAACAAGAACGTTTTGAATCCATAATTACAAAATAATTAGTATCGTTCTTACTGTAAATAACCCTTTTTCCTTAGATGACCTGCAATGAGTCCAAAATTTTAACCCCTTTTTGAGTGTACCTGTTTTTATTGTGTGTTTCTAAGGGTGTGTGTGTGTGTGTGTGGGGGGTGTGTGTGTGTGTGTGTGTGTGTGTGTGTGTGTGTGTGTGTGTGTGTGTGTGTGTGTGTGTGTGTGTGTGTATGTGTGAGAAAAGTGTGTGACGGTGTAACCTGACCCCCGCCTTGCCCTGGGAGCCTGCGCTGGCAAGGGCTATAATTAGAGAGTGAGACTCAACCACACACACACACACACACACACACACACACACACACACACACACACACACACACACACACACACACACACACACACACACACACACACACACACACACACACACACACACACACACACACACAGCAGCTGCTGCAAACACTGAGCTGAACTTAACCGCTTTATATAGGCTAGTACCAATAAAACACACACACACACACACACACACACACACACACACACACACACACACACACACACACACACACACACACACACACACACACACACACACACACACACACACACACACACACACACACACACACACGCACGCGCACACACTTTACAGTATTACTATACTTGTTAGGAATTTTAGGATGAAAACAGCTGAAAAATAACCGCTCCACAAGCTCACAACACAATCTTTTCCTAATTATAAAGCCCATAATGGTAACACTGGCTTATCTACAGTAGGGCTCATTCATATACGTAGTTAACACTTAATTCATGCTTAATTTATGATTAACTAATACATAATTTTTAAGAATTAATTCATCATGAATTAATGTTGAAGTAACGTTATACTTAAAAAATTATAAATAATAGTGGAAATAGCCGATCTACAAGCTCACAACGTGTCGCAGTGTGACGTGTTGTGAGCTTGTAGATCTGCTATTTCCAATATTTGTGTAAATGTTTGAAAATATATCAGCATTTTTAGGCATGGAAACGATTATGACGATTAAGCAAAAACAATTGTGATTATCTCAAATAATTGCTGGTGATTCTTGTGACAGGCCTACTTAATACATGAATTCACCATGTTATGGGCCACACGTGGTGTGTTTGTAGATCTGCTTTTAGTACGGTCGCTCCTATGCCCAGGATGAGTGCTCATAGGTGGGTATAGGATTAGCAAGGAGAGTCGGTCTCTGGTACTGCTTGTTCCAAAACTTCCATGTGGTGCATGGACCAGTAATAGGTCTAATGCGTGTGTTAGACCAGTGACCACTATTCAAAATAGCAGATTACGAGCTTGAACATCTGCTATTTTTGATTAAAAAAAGAAAAATTGCAAATGTTTTTAACACAAATCTGCTATTCGGAGGGTCCCTGGCACAAAAACAAATTCAGATGGGGGTCCGCGTCAAAATTCATATCAATTTGGGGGTCCTTGACATGAAAAGGTTTGAGAACCACTGTGTTAGACTGATAGGGGTCTCCAAAGTTGATGCTCTGAAAATGCGTTTTTAACCATAAAACAACCGTTTTGTATTGCGAGGATGGTCCTCCTCTCAATCAAATATAAAAGGACAGAAACACTTAACTTTCACTTACATTTTCGAATGTCTTTTTCTACTAAAATTGCACTTTGTGTGACAAACTTGTACGATCGGAAGCGGGACGTTAAATTTACGAGAAACCACGGAGATAGATGGTTCCTGCCCGACACAGTGACGATTATTACAACCACAGTGTCATGAAAACACTGTGTGTTCATAACACTATACTGTATCGTCTCTGTCGGGTGGAAACCTCACATGTCCAAAAACGGTTACTTATCAGGATTCAAATTCAAAAGCGTCAAAAGCAGCAGATCTACAAGCTCGAAACGCGCCGCTTCGCGCCGCGTTTCGAGCTTGTAGATCTGCTGCTCTCTATGCTTTCGTGTGACGCTGTAGTGTGATCAAGTAGGGCGTTAATTAACGAAGAAACACAATAAGTTAGAATATGGAGATAAGAGGTTTTTGACCGACAGTGGCGATATACAGTTCACACTGTGTAACACTACACTGTATATCCAGTTCACGCATCCAGACACAGAGGAGACTCATTTATTACAGCTTTTTGCAGATTGCTTACGCACTGAAAGTCAATGCTTTGGACAGAAAGAACTTAAGATCAAAATCAATGTTTTAACTTTGTTTATTAATGTACTGTGCTGTATGTATCGTGCTATATGACAGCATCCTGTCACCCCCCCAAAAAAAATATCTAATTTGTACGCTCTCATGTCACGGTCCGCTCCTCGGGCCTTGGACTTTGACTTAATTATTTAGCCCGTGACTGCCCTTATAAGGTCTTGGACTTATTAGGCCTTTGTTCTGTTCTGTTGTTTTGTATCTAGTCTTGTTATTTGTTACTCTGTTGTTGCCCTGCTTTTGTGCACCTTTATTTTGTAGCATTGTTCTGTGCCTTCCTGTCTGCTTAGTTACTGTCCACACTTTGCAGCTGTTGCACAGATATCTCTTGTATCCTCTCATTATGTTTTTGAGCTCCTAATTATTTTGTTTCCCCAAATTCGACTTGTAAACAAGCGGTGAATGAAATCACATGGCACATGGTGGCTGGAATGGAATACAATACAAGAACGCTCGTCCCAAAACACACTCGCCCCGGGTCTAATCCGGCGGCCTCTGTCCGCGAAATGAATGGGGGGCGAGTGTGTTTTGGGGCGAGCGTTCTGGTTACCACCGGAACGCTCGCCCAGAATAGTTTTTTTTTACTCTCTCTCACTCTGCTGCCTGAGGCTGAGCTGAGCGTGAGCAGCACAGTGCAAGTTAACGCCAGTCAGTCAGCGCCGTCAGCGCCATCTTCATAATAGATAAATACACATTCAGACAGAACAGAATTTAAAAATATATTATTAAAAAAATATATATATATATATATATATTTCTTTTTTTTCATGGAGCCCGAGGCTCGGCTCGCCTCGGCCCGACCAATTAGCATACTTTTGAGGCCCGGCTCGGCCCGAAAACGTCGGGTCGGGTCGGGTTCGGGTAGAATTTGAGAACTCTACTGTTTACCTGTCTTGTCTTGTCTTGTGTTGTCTCGTCTCCCTGTTGATTACTAGTTTTCTCCCCCTGTGTCCTGTTGGTCCCCCAGCCTATCCCAGTGTTGATTGTCTTTTGAGTTCACCTGTGCCTAGTTAGTCCCTGTCTATATATATGCCCCTCTGTTTGCAGTCTGTGTTGGTTCGTTAATGTTGTCACTGTGTTCAGTCAGTGACCTACAGTCCTTGTAGCATATTATTTGTCCGTTATTGAAACCCTGTGCATCTGAACTATATCCTGCCTCTTACTTCACTGTCTGAGCTTGGGTCCTACACCTCTCTGCCTCGCACCGTGACATCTCAGAGTTAAAGAGCCTGAAGAGTCTGTTTTTTGGACCCCACTGGTGGTACCCATACGTCACGCTGACAAACAGTGCCACATAGGTCAGTGGTTCTCAAAGTGCGGTCCGGGGACCCCCAGGGGTCCTTGAGGGGGTTCCAGCAGGGGGTCCCCTGCTAAAGTAGTTAATAGGCTATAGCATCACAATCATTGTAAGCATTTTATCCATTTATACAGCAGATACAGTCCAAGCTCACAGTGAGCTTGTAGATCTGCTACTTTTGAACATTTTTGGAAAAGTTTCGAAAACGTTTGGAATTTGTTTTATAATTTAGATTTTGTTTTAACACACATTTTCTCTACTGGGGGGTCCCTGGCACAAAACATTTTCAGATGGGGGCCCACGGGCCAAAAACATATCCATTTGGGCGTCCTTGACTTGATAAAAGTTGGAGAACCATTGCCTTAGGTGAGAGCAAAGAGGGAAAGGAGGAAAGAGTAGGACGAGGACAAAGAAGAGGACAAGAACAAAGAAAGAGACAGAGACATATTTGTGATGACATTAGGGTCACTTTGGCGGACGTGTCATAAATCATGTCCTGATGATGAGGGAGGCCGAGGCGGCGCCAAAGATGAGGCACATCCTACGCCAGTGTTTCCCAACCTGCAGGGTGTCCGGGACAGAGATCACGCAGTAGGGGGACTAGACTGTTTTGAGGAAGTCTCGTATAGCCAGACTACTATTCCACTATCTCAGAGTGCTATATAGAGTCCAGTGGTGGCAAAAGTACTCAAATGTTTTACTTAAGTAAAAGTATCAATTCTGCAATGTAGAAGTACTCCGTTACATGTGTAAAAGTCAGGAATTCTAATTTTACTTGAGTAAATGTACACAAGTATTGGTGTCAAAATGTACTTAAAGTACCAAAAATAAAAGTACAAAAATGTTTGAAAATAGTAGATCTACAAGCTCACAATGTGCTAGCCAACAAAATATACGGTATATACTGTACTGTAATACCTTTATCCAAAGCGCTTTACAATGTGCATTACACTCTCACACACACACACACACACACACACACACACACACCCCCACACACACACACACACACACACACACACACACACACACACACACACACACACACACACACACACACACACACACACACACACACACACATTGATGCACACACGCACACCCCGAAGAGAAGGAAACCATGCAAGGCACCAACCTACTCCTCAGGAGCAGTTAGGGGTTCGGTCGGTGTCTTGCTCAAGGACACTTCGACAGTAACACAAGGGGAGCTGCCGCTGGGGATCAAACCGGGAACTGCCCGCTCTTCCTCCTGAGCCGCTGCCGTCCCTGGGGAACGCACCGCCCTGTGCACGTTGCTTCGCATGCGCACGGTGGCGGCTCTGTTTGCCTTCCTGACGCTCCTGCATAGACAGAGATGTCATCATCATGAAATTATACTTGAGACCATTAATTGTCACGCACATAATTGCGAATAACAATTTAATTTTGGAGTTTCATTTTCTTTTGGGTTTCGCAAACAAAAGTGGCCGATATAACAAAAAACATACTGACATATTTAATAACTTTATAATTTCAAAGTAGAAATAGCAGATCTATAAGCTCACAACACGTTGCATAGCAACACATCGTGATGCTTGAACATCTGCCATTTCCGCTATTTTGGGGAAAATAAATTAAACATTTTCAACATGGAAACGATTATTACGATTATGCAAAATAATTGCGATTGGGCGTGTCAAGATCTGTCTCCTTCATTATTATGTTGGATCGTTCCAATTGTTTCCTGTTCTCCTTACACTTTTATTGTGTAGTTATGTTCCTAGTGTTTCCTGTCTGCCCTAGTTGTTGCTACCTGTCTTGTCTCACCCCCCTGTGATTACTTGTTTCTCCACCTGTGTCCTGTTAGTCTCCCAGCCAATCCCTGTGTTGATTGTCTTTGAGTTCACCTGTGTCATGTTAGTCCTGTGTCTTTTTAAGCCCTGTGTTTGCCTGTGTTCCTTGCTCGATTATAAATGTTGTCATGATGTTCTGTTGCAGTCCTGTGTGTTAGTTCAGAATAAATACTGTGCATTAGACCTTCCTGCCTGCATTGTTCTGCTTCTGGGTCCTCACCTGCCTTGCACTGTGACAAGGCGATTATGTAATAACTGTGACAGGCCTTACCGGCAGAGCAGCGTGTTCTTGACGTGGTTCCTGAACTCCTCCGAGATGAAGTAGTAAATGAACGGATCCACACAGCTGTTGAGGCTGGCCAGGCACAGCGTGGTGATGTAGAACGCGTACTGGTTGTTGGGTTTACCCGCCAGCATGAGGGAGTAGTGCACCTGCAGCATGACGTTGCTGGGAGTGAAGCACAGCAGAAACATCACCAGCACGGTTATGATCAGAACCACGGCCTTCCTCCTGCTCTTGGTGACGGAGGCGCTGCTCATGGAGTTCCTCAGGGACTTCAGCATGAGGACGTAGGCCACCACGCACACCATGGACGGAACTACAAATCCCACCCCAGCCATGGTCAGGAAGTAGCCCGCCGCCATGTTCATCTCACTGGGCCTGGAAGAGAATGCAGCAATTTCATTGGCGTCAATAAAAGCAAAATAGTGCAAACGCCATTGGCGTTATAAACGCCAACGGCGATCAAATCACAAAAAAAGCAGAAACTTGTTTCCATTGTGGTCCACTTAAGAAAAACTCAACAACCACCCAACAGACAGAAAAGCAAGCTCACAAGTCACAACGAGACGCGATGTGACGCGTAGTGATCTTGTAGGTTAGGCTTATTTCAAAAAAAGGATAATCATCCATTAATTATAATTGCTGCCACGCTCCACCCCTCAAGCCCTTGGACTTTGAATGCCCTTATATGGTTTTGGACTCTTTAGGGCCGTTCTCTAGACCTGTTTAGGCCTCTATTCTGTTGTATCGTTCCAATTGTATTTCTGTTATGATGTTGCTGCCTTTGCCTTTGCCTTGTGTATCTTATTTTGTAGTATTGTTTCCTGTCTGCCTTGTTTACTGTTTCCTGTCTTGTCTCACCTCCCTGTAATTATTGTAACCCTAGTCACCTGTGCTCGTTGGCTGTTAGCCTAGCCTGTGTTGATTTGTCTGTTGAGTTCACCTGTGTCCTGATAGTCCCCTGTCTATTTAAGTCCTGTTTTTGCACTATTCTTATCGGTCCGTAGACCTATGTCACGTGAGGTTCTAGTTTGTGCTTGATGCCTACTGTTCTGTATACATGCTTTTGGGAACCTCAGTTTATCTAAAGAATCCTTTCATTTGAACACTTCTGCCTACCTCGTCTGCTTGTTTTGGGCCCTACCCGATACTCATTCCTGACAATTTGAAATAATCATCGTATTGATTTGAAGTCAAATCGCACAGGCCTAGTGCACACAACACACGACACAAGACAAAAACTAATATAGTCAAATACGTACCTTGTGATGTCATGACAGGTTACAATGTTTAGTTTTTTCTCTCTCACAGTTTGATCGTAAAGGTAGAGAGGAACGGTGAGAAGCCACACCAAAACCCAGACACAGACGCACACAGCCACGGTGATGCCATTCGTCCCCCTCTGCTGGGCCAGCGGGTGAACTACAGCCTGGTAGTGGTGAACGCTAATGCAGGCGATCAAAATGCTGGAGCAGTACATGTTGCCATAGAAAAACCCCACCAGCACTTTGCACAGAGCCTCTCCGTAGATCCAGTTGTTTCCGTTCAGGTGGTAGGAGATCTTCAGGGGGATCCACGCCACAAACAGCAGGTCAGACAGAGCCAGGTTGGCCATGTAGACGGAGGCCGGATGCTTCTTCTTGGTTCTGAACACGTACACCCACAATGCCATGCTGTTGGCGGGCAGGGCCACCGCAAACACCACCATGTAGAGGATGGGGAGGAAGACGGTGGTCAGCCAGCCTTCTAAGGCCCTCCGGTCTTCAAGGCTGACCTCCACCTATAGGGTTGTCATAGGGTTGTCACCATCATGTCATGACATTTTACTTGATGATTAATTGTTACACAAATAAATGGTAAATGGTGCATTTATTTAGTGACAAACAACACCCCAAGGAGTGGGGACTATTCTATTCTATCTGTTTCATCATGGAAACAATTATGGTGACGATTATGCACAACTATTGTGATGATCTCAAATAATTGTGATTTAGGCGAATATGTTATAATTATGACAGGCCTACCTGCACACTGTCCTCTTTCCCAATGTAACCACGTCCACCTTTCTGTCCTTCAAGAAAGCAGCAACACACAAAAGTCAAGTTTTTTTTTATAGTTGTTTAACTCAAACCGTTTCGTGTCAAAGACGCCCACATAAATCATGTATTTGGCCGCAGACCACCATCTGAAAATGTTTTGTGCCAGGGACCCCCAGAATAGAAGATTTGTATTAAATAATGTATTTGATGTCGCAATAACATTTTTGAGATTTTTCAAAACATTTCGAAAATAGCAGATGTACAAGCACGCAGCGCGGCACGAAGTGACACACTGTGAGCTTGTGGATCTGCTATTCTTGAATAGCCAACGTATAAATGGGTAAAGTGTTTAAAATGATTGTGATGCTGTATTAACACATTTTGCTGAGGAACCCCTCCCCCATTGGACCCCTGTCTGTGTGTCAAAGTGGGGTCCCCACTTTGAAAACCACTGGTTTAACTTACTAGCTGAAGAGCGTCCCTCTCCATTATGTTGATGCTGAAATGTTTTACTGTTAGTCTAGTTTTAGTCGACTAAACATCATAAAATTATAGTCGACTAAATCTACAGTTGATTTAGTCGACTAAAATGTATTGAACCATCATAATTGACAATAATAACTGGAGTGTGGCCATGTTGTCTGGTGACGGTGAGGTCCGTGTCATGAGCGTTGTATGTCCAAAAGTGTTATGATAGTATTTAGTCACACAAGCTCTTGTGACTAAAGCTCTCGCTCTCTTTTCATTGGTTAAGTATTAATAAAACCAACAGACAGACATAACCACGTTCACTTGTTATCATAAATAGCAACGGGCGACGTGAGAGAGCCTAGCTGTATGACCACGTTTAAAACCAAACAACCAACCAAAACACGAAACGAAACAAAACACAGTGCTTAGTTCCCTTTTTATGACAGTTTGACATTTTTTACTGGCTGTCCTTTATAAGACATTCAAGAACATTAAAGTGATAATGATTTGACTCCAGAACAGAGTCTTAATTGTCAGTAAAACACAAACAGTGTGTGTGTGTGTGTGTGTGTGTGTGTGTGTGTGTGTGTGTGTGTGTGTGTGTGTGTGTGTGTGCGTGCAGTAAAGCACCATGCAAGCCAAAGCAGGAAATGATCATCATCAAATGTACAGAAAAAGCAAGTACTTTAATATGAACAATAAAAGTAAGAAAATAAGAGGGGCACGGTGGCGCAGTCGGTAGCGCTGTCGCCTCACAGCTAGAAGGCCCTGGGTTCGATTCCCGCCGGGGACGCTGTGGGCACTGGGGGCGTGTCTTCTCCTCCGTGTCATCAGCGCCCATACCCTAGGTGGGGTTGGCGAAAGGGCCTACTCTGTGTGGAGTTTGCATGTTCTCCCCGTGTCTCCTAGGGTAGTTAATACCCTCACAAAAACATGTAGTAATCCTGGTCACTATACCGCCTCCCCCATGACAGCCGGGGCGCCTGATGGAGGGGAAGGGAACTGGTTGGAATAACGTGTTCCTTCCACGCGCTACGTCCAACCAGGGAAACTCCCCCCTGTCAGGTGACAAGAAGGTCAGTTGGCTCTCATGCCTGAAGGAAGCATGAGCTCGGCCCTGGCCTCCCTACTGTGGGGTGACAGGTGTAATACTGGTGTAGGGCTGGTGTAGTGCCCAGGATCACTTAGGAAATTGGCACCGGGTGAAAAAAATGGGTTACAAAAATCGTGGGATAAAAAAAAAAAAAAAAAAAAAAAAAAGTAAGATTTTTTTTTTTTTTTAAAACAAGAAACGCACAAAAAAAATACTGTTGACACTTTAACAAGTTTCATGTTCAGTACAAATAGTTCACTGTCTGCTGGAGACGTCTTTCTGTTTTCCCCAACTCCACAATAATGTAGTCTTCACACAACATAAAGTGTGCACATATGCAACACTCACGTACAGCAGATTATGTGATATGTGTGTTTAATCACTTAAGAAAATCATTGCCGATCTATGTTTGCCTGAACGTGTGCCTATTACGACATAATGCAGAATAGGGACACTAGGATTCATGTGGATTATGCTTGGTTCACTGATTCACTGCATTCGAATTTATGGCCAAGAATCCAGATGAGTGTATAGGCCTACTGTACAAGCTCACAAGGCGTCACTACATTACAAGGCGATTCACTACATTACACAGATCGGTGTATACTGTACAAGCTCACAAGGCGTCGCATCGCGGCGTGTTCTGAGCTTCGAGATCGACTGTTTTACTCATAGGGAACAGGCTTACAGAGGAGCCAGGCCCAGAATTTTTTTTTGCTCACTGTGAATAAATAATGAAGCAGCACTCACAAAGATGTTTCTTTGTGAGTGTTCTTTTGTTCTGCTGGCTTTGTTTGTTTTGTTTTCCTGTTGTAATACGCTTTAGCAACATTGTTCATGAAAATTGCCAATAAAGCATCTTTGAATTGAATTACAGTGAATTGAACTACAGAACAGTACAGCTTTACTGACAGGAAAACTGACTTTTATGGCTCTAAATGACTGCCTGGAGATGAGCTGGCTGACATTTATACTTATTCACACACACACACACACGCACGCACGCACACGCACACACGCACACACACACAAACAAACACCGTAATCGAGGGAGACAACTGTGTGTGTATGTATGTATATATGATCTTTATGTATACATATTTATGTATTTCTCCTGATTACAGACATATTTAATAGAACTTTAGACCATGAATCTGCTGTCCAACACCCTGACAACAGAACTGGTGAAACCATTGGATATGAGATATGAGGAGCCATGATATTCGTGTGTGTGTGTGTGTGTGTGTGTGTGTGTGTGTGTGTGTGTGTGTGTGTGTGTGTGTGTGTGTGTGTGTGTGTGTGTGTGTGTGTGTGTGTGTGTGTGTGTGTGTGTGTGTGTGTGTGTGTGTGTGTGGGGGGGGGGGGGGGTCGCAGGTAGGGGATTAAAGCATGCATGTGTTTTAGATTTATGAGAGACACACTGGCTGTGTGATTAAAGCTGCCCTGAAGAACATACAACAATTCATGCAACTAAAATGGACTCAACATCAATCTCTTCATGCTGTTTTTAATAACCTTTTGCTCTCTCTCTCTCTCTCTCTCTCTCTCTCTCTCTCTCTCTCTCTCTCTCTCTCTCTCTCTCTCTCTCTCTCTCTCTCTCTCTCTTCCTTTTGTTCTCTCCTCTCCTCTTGTGCGTTTATTAGATTAGAGATAATGTCTCCATGCTGTTGGAATCATTATGTGTCTAAATTTAAACTAGCCAGCAGCAATAATACTGATGGATTAATACACACACACACACACACACACACACACACACACACACACACACACACACACACACACACACACACACACACACACACACACACACACACACACAAAGTGCACACACAAATAGGCATGCACGCACGCAGGCACGCGTGCACGCATGCACTCGCACGCACACAAGCAGGCGCACACACACACACACCACTGAATTAGTTTTACACATGCTCATACATTCATTTTCTCACCATTTGTAACACACACACACACGCACACACACACACGCGCACGCACGCACGCGCACACACACACACACACACACACACACACACACACACACACACACACACACACACACACACACACACACACACACACACACACACACACACACACACACACACACACACACACACACACACACACACACACACACACACACAGTGCTGGCCAGGAGAGATGACTTGCTGTTACAGATAATTAAACAGGCCTGTTGCTTATTATCTATGGCTGGTAGAGATAATTAGTTTGTACAGAATAGAATAGAATACAATAGAATACAATAGAACAGTATAGAATAGAATAGAATAGAGAAGTGATGCTTCCTAAACCTTCAGTTTAGACCAGTGGTTCAACGACCCCCAAAATTGTATTGGGCTGCGGACCCCCACCTGAAAACATGTTGTGCCAGGGACCCCCATACAAGATTCATGTTATTAGAATGTTTAAAAAATATGCCCATTTTGCAATTATTTTCAAAATGTTCTTTTTTTTTAATAGCAGATCTATAATGTGACACATTGTGACACATTGTGAGCTTGTACATACATTTTTTTAAATAGCCAATACAGTGGTTAAAGATATCAAACTGATTTTGATACTATATTAACACATTTAGCTGGGGACCCCCCGGGACCCCCTCAAGGTCCGCTGGGGGTCCGCATACCCCACCTTGAGAACCTCTGAGCTAGTTAGAGGAAGCTGTAGGCGTCCATTCACTTCAGTATAGGGCTGCATCTATTAATTATCTTCGTAGCAGTTATTCTATCAATAATTATTTTGATTAGTCACCTTATTGACATGTTTGCATATTTTTATTTAATTGTTTTATATCAACACATTTATTTGAAAAAAAATAATTCTAATTGATTTTCAGTCTGATGCACCACTTAAAGGGATAGCTCACCCCCAAAAAGATTTTTGGGGGTGGAGATCATGGAGATCTTTTTAGCTTTTGTCGCATTTCTTATCCAATAATGTGATGACCAGCAGCGGTTCTGGTAGGAGACACAAAGAGTCTCTTTGTGTCTCCTACCAGAACCGCTGCCTACCGGTCCGCTGGTCATCAAATTATTGGCTTAGGAATGCGACAAAATAAGTTATTTTATGGGTGAACTATCTCTTTAAGCCCTATTTTACGTGGTTGTGCAATGGTGTGTCATGCAAAAATAGTGAATAAATTGTACAAAGAGTAAAGAGTATTTCTACATTGTGTTGTTGATACTTTTACTTAAGTAACAAATGTTAATTTGTCATAAAATAACAAAGCTATAACTGAAGGTTGTAAGGCAGTAGAAACCTTGTATGTTTACTGTGCCGAGGCTGAGGCACTTGTTGTTCCTCACCTCCCGTGGCAGAGAGAGAGGCTTCCTGTTTAATCAAAAAGTGTCACATTAATTCAGAAGAATTTTCCAGCGATCGCAGCTTTCTAATAAAGCTGTCATATTTGCATCCGCCTGACTTAACGCTCACCATCTTTTCAGATTAATTCCCGTCACTGGCTCGTGATTTATGAATACATAATAACACAGTGAGGGCAAATGTGTGTTCCTGCCAGCCATGGGTGTGTGTGTGTGTGCGCGCGTGTGTGTGTGTGTGTGTGTGTGTGTGTGTGTGTGTGTGTGTGTGTGTGTGTGTGTGTGTGTGCGTGTGCGTGTGTGTGTGTGTGTGTGTGCGTGTGCGCGTGTGCGTGTGTGTGTGCTTGTGTGTCTGTGTGTGTGTGTGTGTGTGTGTGTGGCTTAGTACCGGTACAATAAGTAAGTGAGGTACTTTTACTTTACTTGAGCTTTTCGATAATCTATGCTTGTACTCCACTACAAGTCAGAGGAAATGTTGTACTTATTACTCCATTATTTGAAATCTTTAGTTACTTGTCACTTTGCAGTTTTAGATCGTTATTACAAAACACACGTTAACCACTAACCCTATTTTATACTTCATTTATTCAAAATAGACAAGCTCATAGCACGACACAAGCTTTGTAGATCTGCCATTTTTGAAAGATCTTGACCTTTTTGAAAACATTTGGAATTTTACTTTGGTAGTACTTTAAGTACATTTTGATACATTATACTTTTGTACTTTTCCTCAAGTTACCTTTTTAATACAGTACTTTGTCTTGTAACAGAGTATTTCAACATTGTGTTTTTGCTACTGTACTTTTACTTATAAGTATAAAATCTGAGTACTTCTTCCACCACTGGATGTGTGCGTGTGCGTGCTTGTGTGCGTGCGTGCGTGTGCCTGCAAAAGCATTGACTTTTAATGTCAGATGCTGCATATACGCACAGATTAGCATAAATCACATTTTGTGTGATAATTGAGTTTGTTTGTGTAAAAGGAATATAAAATGCACCACTGGCTGCTTATTGTGAAGCATGGTATCTGTCATATCAAAGGAGCACATGTCTGACATCAGGCTCCTGTAGCTAAATGCTTCATTTAAACCACCTGAACTCCACCATACCTTTTCTGGGGGGGAACATTCGGCAAAAAATATTCGCAAAGGGTCTCCTTTGTGTCTATTTTAGTTTTTGTCGTCTCCTACCGGCTAATGTATCCGGTAGGAGACGACAAAAACTAAAATCCATAAATTCAAGGCTTCTTGGGGTGTGTAAAATTGATAGAAAAAAAATATTTTTTGTGGTGAACTACTCCTTTAAAACAAAACAAAAAAACACCATCACAACACCCTTTAGGATGTTGTTGAATTAATTCGGGGTATGTTCGGCGCTGCCAACAGTTCTTGGCAGAGCCTGTAGTAATCACAGTGCAGACATCGTCTCGCACAAAGCCCCATCTGGTGTCAGAATGATCAACTTTCATTAATATTTTGTTTGAGGTGTCTAGTCCTCTGTTCTCCACTCCCTCATTTATTCAGCATTCATATCAGTGGAGGCTCTTGGATAACATTGTAGCTGTCGGGCAGAAAACTTGTTTTAAAAAAAATGTATTCTTTGTGAACTATTGCCCTACATCTTCATACAGTGTCACACAAAAGTAGCAAAATCTTGAATCTTTACCTTCAGGTTAAAATTCCTGTCAGATCCTGTGTCTAGGTGGGACATGACCTTTGACACGATCTAAATGTCTCAATAGAAGAGCAGGGAGACTAAATACAACCACACCAATTATATGAGTTATATTGTATTAACATACTCTACCATACAGATTGGAAAAAAATATATTTTATTCATTTAAAAAAAGCCACATAGTGAGGCTTTAAGTGTGTTTCTATTGACTAAATAATAACTACATTGGATCCATTGAAACACAGATTTTTTCTTTTCTTTTTTCTTTTTCTGTAAAGTAACGGTTTTGGACACACAAGGTTTCCTCCCGACAGCATGACGATATCAATGGAGGCTCTTAGATAATATAGTCTGGAGCTTTTTATTTATTTATAGAAATGCTGCATGTGTTATTTTCTGTCAATCCATGTCTGCCAGCCTTCAGAGCCAGATTGTTGACTACAGGATCCCGATGCTTACCTGCATACGTTGGGCAATTTACATAATTAGAGACATAAATATCTATAATATAAAGACATAATCGCCTATGTGGACAATATTGCTGCTAGTGCATGGCCGATATGGACAACATTTGAGTGATAATGGGGGTTATTGAGGATGCTGAATCCATTTCTGACATTTTCTCAATTTAAAATGGCTGTTTAAACCAAAACCAAAAAACAGACCAACAAATTTGGAGAATCCGAGACATAAAAGTATAAGTTTATAGTTTAGATATAAATAAAAATCACACCCAGTGTGAAGTGGGCGGTGTGGTCACAGTGGTCATCACAGTGATGGAAGTTCACTTAAAGAAAAGTAATATTTCTGAAGTGGGTGGTGCTATTTATTAACAATAAACAATAAATAAACAATGGTTGGTCCACAATGGGTGATTCACTTAAAAAACCTTTTTTTTTACGTGCATGGTCCTATTTATAGGGCTATGCACATGTGTCATGTGTTTCACTAGCCAATCACAGTCCTGAATAGAGTCAGCCAATAAAGTCAGCCAATCATATTACAGCTAGCATTGAATGTGTAGGGGTTAGGGGTGTACAATGGTGGCCAATCACGGTGCAGGGTTAGGGGGTTACAATGGTGGCCAGTGATTTGCATTGAATGTGTAGGGGTTAGGGGTGTAGGGGGGTACAATGGTGGCCAATCACAGTGCAGCGAATGTCGATGTCCAAACCTCACATATAGGGGCGGTTGCCCTTCCCAAAAATGGTATGGAACAGGGGAGGGTGATATATGGAACAGGGGAGGGTGATATATGGAACAGGGGAGGGTGATATATGGAACAGGGGAGGGTGATATTTGGAAGAGGGGAGGGTGATATATGTCTCTGCATGTATTCCTATGGGCTGGGGGCGGCACCTGTCAGCGGGGAGGAGTGTTGGGCGGGAGGAGTAGGACGAAGGCTCTACGTCCTTCCGGTGGGGGCTCCTCACTGGCAGGTGGGTCAGTAGGATACGACAGCAGTGACAACACAGAGATGTGTGTGGGGAGGAATTAGTTGGCATAATGACTAAATTGAGCAGAAAAAGAGGGTAAAAAAACCCAGACCCCATTTTGAGAACTTAGAGCCTTAGAATGTTCTCAATGTTGGGTCCAGGGACCACCAGAGGTCCAAACGGATGGGGTCCCCTGGAGTCTGTAAGTCTGAGAGTGCACAAATGGAATCAAATGGACCCGTATGGGTCCATTTGATTCCATTTGTGCACTCTCAGAGTTAAATAAGCACTGAGGATCTTGGGGGGTTCCATAGTTAAGTTCATTGATTCTCAACCTTTTTTATTTCAAGAAGCCTTCTGTTTGATATGCATTAGGCCAGGTACAGTATGGGTTGTCTCTCCTGATTGGATGAAATTGGTATCCCGACCTGAAAACGATTCTTAACAATTTTTTGGAAAAAAAATAAAAATAGAAAAAAAACCTTTCAAGATTTTTCAAAAATATCAGATCTGCAAGCTCATAGCGCGGCACTCGGTGCCGCGCTATGAGCTTGTATATCTGCTATTTTTGAATAGCCAAAGAAATCTAAAGTGACACAGATGCGTTCCAGGTCTTAATGGGTTAAGAACTGGAGAACCAGGGAGACCCCTGTTACTGAACAAACACTCTCTATATAGCAATAATTACAATGGGAAAATATAGCTATTTAACACTTAATTTAACAAAAGAATATCAGTCACTCCCCCTCTTTAACTCCCACTTTTACTTTCTCAGAGGCAAATATTGTACTTTTACTCCACTACAATTATTTTAAAACTTTAGTTACTAGCTACTTATAGCTTTAGCCCTATTTTATACCTAGGCTATTTGAAAATAGCAGATGTACAAGCTCACAACGCGTCGCATCGCGGCGCTTTGTGAACTTGTAGATCTGCTATTTTCGAACATTTTAGTACTTTTACTTTTGACTTTAAGTACATTTTGATACCAATACTTTTGTACTTTTACTCAAGTAAATTTGGAATTCCAGACTTTTACTTGTAACAGAGTATTTCTATATTGAAGTATTGATACTTAAGTAAAACATTTGAGTACTTTTTCCACCACTGGAAGAAACATTGGGAGCATAATAACACTTCAAAAGGAGGTTTGTCGGTGCCAGCTGGCTGTCACACACTTCCCCTGAGTCAACGTTCTGAAAATAAGCCGTGACGGTCAAATCAACCCAAATCACCATTATACACTCATTCTAAGTGGTTCCTAATCTTTTCTGGATCTGGGCCCACTTGGAAATCTTAAAAGTGTTCGCGGTCCACCCATCTGACCACTTAACACGTTAGCCGTGTTAAGTGGTCGGATAGGTGGGCCGCGTGCGCTCTCAGAGCGTGTTTGTCCCCATTATCTGGACAGACTTTTAACTAAAACTAGGATGAGAGAACATATTACTCCAGTTCTAGCTTCACTACACTGGCTCCCGGTTGTTTTTAGGATTGATTTTAAAATTATTTTACTAGTTTATAAATGGTCTGGCACCTTCCTACCTCTATGACTGCCTAGAGAGATATGTTCCAAACCGGCCCCTCAGGTCTTCAAGTGCTGACCTGCTCGAGGTGCTTACAATGACATATAAAAAATACGGTGAAGTAGCATTCTGCTTCTACGGACCGACAGCGTGGAATAAACTCCCATTACACCTAAGACAGGCAGCCTCTGTCGATAGCTTTAAAGCACAGCTCAAGACCTACTTCTTCACTTTTGCTTTTAGCTGATTTTTTGGTTGATTTTTAAATCTCTGTGTTGTTGTCCATGTCCTCACTGTATTGCCTGATTCACTGCCCTTTGTTATTATTTTAATGTTGTTTTATGTTTTGCTTTTCTTTTTTGCTTTATTGTTAAATTGGTTGAAACTGTAATTGTATTCTTGCTCTGTAAAGCACTTTGAGCTGCATTTCATGTCATGAAAGGTGCTATACAAATAACGTTTTTTTATTATTATTATTATTATTGTTATTATTATTATTATTATTATTACTACCCTTATTATTATTATTATTATTATTATTATTATTATTATTATTATTATTATTATTATTATTATTATTATATACCAGGTGAGACCCACCCACAATTTAGTAATTGGCAACATCATCAACTCAAACAAGGCAAACCATGGCCTATGAGTTACACTACACAATTATACAGACTTTCTGAGTCAAACTTGAAATGCATTTCTAGGCATCAAATAATTCACAAAACAATGACCATAAAATTAGACGATACAGAAAATATAGAATAGCCTGCAACACTGGGTGCTGAACAGACACACCTCCATGGCAGCTTGATGACAGTCCGTTATTAGAAGCAGCTGTGCAGTGTGTGCTTGTAATGTCCAGTTTTACACTGTGGAGTCCTTAGTGTCTATAGGGCACGGGTTTCCCCGTGACAGGTTTCACTATGAAAACTCATTTTTCAAGGGACATTTTAATCATATTGTATATATTTTTTTATATTTTATTTTATTTTAATTAATGTGGCTTTTATAATTAATGTAACTTTTTTTAAATGAACAAAATCATTTTGTTCAATCTGTATGGTAGAGTATGTTAATACAATATAACTTATACAATCTGTATGGTAGAGTATGTTAATACAATATAACTTATACAATCTGTATGGTAGAGTATGTTAATACAATATAACTTATACAATCTGTATGGTAGAGTATGTAAATACAATATAACTTATAAAATCTGTATGGTAGAGTATGTTAATACAATATAACATATACTACCGGGATGGTTGCATTTGGTCTCCCTGCTCTTCTATTGAGACATTTAGATTGTGTGTCTAGGTGAGACGTGACCTTTGACACGATCCTGTTTCTGGTTTGACATGAATTGACCATTCAATTTATCCCCTGAGCAAGCAGGCAGGCTCTATTAGCTCAATGGTAAAACAAAAAAGAAATCTGCACTTGCGCAGTAGACCCGGGTTCAAATCCGGGGTAGAAGAGGAAAGTTACATAGTGCAGCTGTAATGTTATATATTAATAGAATCTTAATGTTTTTCCAGTTATTTGGGGGCCCACTTGCACTATTTTCATGTTCCACCAGCAGGCCCAGGCCCACAGGTTGGGTATCGCCAGATTAATTCTTAACAAACTCACAGCTCTGTATGAGGCAAATATGTAGCCTACTACTGATGACTGACCGCCATCTACTGGCCAGAATATACCATTACACATTAAAATAACAGACATTCGGCTCAGTGAATGAATACGGGAAGGGTGGGCACTAGGGAAATCTGGGCACCATTTTTTGTGGGGAAGACTGGGCACTAGAGAAGAGTGGAAACCAGGGAGAGTAGGCACCAGGTCTTGGAAGACTGGGCACCTTTTAGTAAAATATGCCTAACCCTAACCTCAGTAAAACTATGCCTAAACCTAACCTTAAAGGGATATTTCACTTTCAAAAAAACTTTTGGTCATTTTATAATCTACTCAGGCCTTCGTGAACCCCCAGACAGTTTTTAGGTTGCTTGATTAATTATTTTGATATTTGATATTCATTTTATCAGACACGCCCCCCTTCCTATACAAACCCATCGTAACTTCAAACTCCATTTTAACCATGTTAGATTCATCAAAAATACCCGTCCTTAGTTCTGGTGACTCACCCTGCCCTCCTAATGCGAGAGGGGCCGTGTTTTTTCAATTACTTTTTTCATTTATTTTATTAACATTTTTCATTGAATTTTTTTTTTTTACACGGCCCCCCCTCACGCATTAGGGGGGCAGGGTGAGTCACCAGAACCAAGGACGGGTGTTTTTGATGAATCTAACATGGTTAAAATGAAGTTTGAAGTTACAATGGGTTTGTATAGGAAGGGGGCGTGTCTGATAAAATGAATATCAAATATCTAAACACTGAATCAAGCAACTTAAAAACTGTCTGGGGGGTTCACAAAGGCCTGAGTAGATGATAAAATGACCAAAAGTTTTTTTGAAAGTGAAATATCCCTTTAACCTCACGGAGCTATGCCTAACCTTAACCTCATAAAATGTGTGGATGGGGATAATAAAAAATCACCTGAATGTTGTTGCATTCCAGTAATATGCATGCCAAACTTCAAAGTATTACAGTTTTGGTACCTGGATTACCACAAGTGCCCACTCGTCCAAGGTCTGGTGTCCACTCTGTTTTGGTGCCCAGATTTCGCTAGTGCCCACTCTTCCAAGGTGTCCAGTTTTCCCTGGTGCCCACCCGGTAAGGTGGAGAAACTATGTTTTCTTTCTTACGTATTCATAAAAACATCTGGATCAGACGATCAAGAAAACCTGCCGTTAACACATTATGTTCCTTGTTATTTCCATACAACCCTGGTGTCTGCTTTAGCCATGTTCTCTTTCTCTCCATTTAAATGACTGAGACATTAATTATTGCTTTACAGCATGGGTCTTCAACAGGGGGTCCGGGACCCGTAGGTAGGGTGTCCTCAGAGTTAGTACATATATATATAAGGGGCCGTCAAACGTTTGTGTGATAGGAATATTTTCTTTCTTTTTTTTTCCTCCCTCAAAGAACTGAGATGAAAATACACATTAACATGAATCCAACAAATGATTAGCAAACATAATGTGCAAACAATCAAAACACATTTAATGAAACACTGGTGATACTGCTGTTGAATGAATCAAAAAACTATGAGGTTTGCAGTAGGCGATATATCAATCATTGGAAGTATTGGCAAGTGTGCTGCAATGACAATTAATATTTTATATAATCTATCGTTGCTGTCAGGCAGAAACTAGCTATCTCCATTTTTCAACTTTTTTATTTGTTTTAATAAACCAGTTCCAAATATTGGAACCAACCTGGAACACATCTGTGTCACTTTAGATTTCTTTGGCTATTCAAAAATAGCAGCTATACAAGCTCATAGCGCGGAACCGAGTGCCGCGCAATGAGCTTGTAGATCTGCTATTTTTGAAAAAACTTGAAAAAATATTTTTCAGATTTTTTTCAAAAAACTGTTTTTTAAAGAATCGCCTCAGGTCTTAATGGGTTAAAAAGCACTTCTGACTAAACCTTCTAACACCATTGGATCCTCAAACTATCGGTCAAACCAACTCCAAATGTGAATATAGTTGTTTGTTTCATCATTGATTAGAAAGACGAAGTCTGACAGAAAAAAATTATGGTTTACATTAATGGTCAAAAACCTGCTAACTCCACTTGAGCTGGATTTGGGTAAAGTGATGATATTATAAGGACACATTTAATTATCTGACAATGTATAAAGTCACCATACCCACTTTGATGAGGCAGTAACATGTTCTATTTTTCATTTCCTGAAATTTTGGTTTCTGCCCGACAGCAGAGATATATTATATTATTAATATATATTTAGAGACCAATTATTTGTTTGCCAACATTGAGACTGGGTGCACAGGTGATTGTTTCATGCAATCAATTCTCAACCTGTTGTTTCGGGGTGCGCTGGTTTCAGCACACCCCATCCCCCTCTTATGTGTTGGCTAGTGAGGCGCGTCCTAGCTAGACCTGACAGAATGGGTTTCATTTGCAACCAGTATCACGCTTGCAACCAGTGTGACGTCGTCTGTTAACTTAAGGGGTCTATATTTTCAAGGAATCACTGAGGCCTGTCTTCACCTCAGTCAATATTTACCTGCTTGAAGCAGTGCTTATTTGGGACACGTCCAGATTAAACCTGATTTATAAGCTACTGTACGTGTCAATGGCCAAAAATAGCCGATCTACAAGCTAAAAAGGAGACACGTTGTGAGCTTGTAGATCTGCTATTTTCAGGAAGATTACTTCCAAATTGAGGATGAATTGGTTTTTCGGGGGGTTGTTATGTTTTAAGGCTGTGACCTCTTGTGTTTCCTGTTCCAGATCGTGCCGGCGGTGATAGGAAACTATAGGACATGGAGGCTGAGCAAGCAGCTGCAGGTGTACATTTATCAGGCACCTGATGGGGCCGCTGCAGATGGACCCTGACAACCCCTTAACTCTCACCACAAGTACCAAGCCATCGCCTCCATTAACCGCTTCAGACCAGCCTGCCAGAAGCTGTGTGTGTGTGTGTGTGTGTGTGTGTGTGTGTGTGTGTGTGTGTGTGTGTGTGTGTGTGTGTGTGTGTGTGTGTGTGTGTGTGTGTGTGTGTGTGTGTGTGCGTGCACGCGCAGTGGTGGAAAGTAACCAAGTACATTTACTCAAGTACTGTACAATTGTGAGGTATTTCTTACTTTGCTAGAGTATATCAATTTTTTTATACTTCTACTCCACTACATCTCAGAGGCAAATATTGTACTTTTACTCCACTACAATTATTTGACAGCTTTAGTTACTAGTTACTTTGTAGATTTGAAAATAGCAGAATAGCTTGTAGATGTGCTATTTTCAAAAGATTGTTATACATTTTAACTCCTGAAATGGGACTTTCTGCATAATGACTACTTTTACTTTTGGGACTTTAAGTACCAAATACTCTTAAAATGTGAGTACTTCTTCCACTGTGTGTGTGTGTGTGTGTGTGTGTGTGTGTGTGTGTGTGTGTGTGTGTGTGTGTGTGTGTGTGTGTGCGTGTGTGTGCGTGTGCGCGTATGTGTTTGTGTGTGTGTGCGGTGCGCATGTTACTATACTTGTGAGGGCCGAATGTCCCCACAGGTAAAGTAGAAAATACACAGTGTGAGGACTATTTTCCTGGTCCTTACAAGAGAAACGGTTCATTTAGACACTTCAGCTTAACCATTTACCATTTATTGCAATGATATTGCATTCAGTTAACATTGAATCTTCAATTGCATAATTAAACTACCACCATAGAACAGTGGTTTTCAACCTTTTTCATGCCAAGGGCCCCTAAATTTATATGCATTTGGCCGCGGACCCCCATCTGAAAATGTTGTGCCAGGGACCCCCAGAAGCAAAGATTTGAGTTAAAATGTTCGCTTTAAAATATATATATATTCAAAGATATGCACGCATTTTCAAGATTTTTCAAAAATAGCAGATCTACAAGCTCATAGCGCGGCACTCTGTGCCCCCTCAAGGACCACTGGTGGTCCCCGGACCACTGGTTGAGAACCACTGCCATAGAGCAATCCATAAGACAGTACAATCCACAGAATCATCCTATTAACAATATGAACTAAATGCCACAGGGAGGAGGCCGGGGAGGAGGTGGAGGGAATTTGAAAACTGACAGCTGTGCAACCAGCTGAGACAGCGAAGCACGTAGAATGAACAGTGAATAGCAGACTGCTTAAATGAACCGCCTGAGTTGCACTGTGGGTATGAGGGCGTGTGTGAGTTAGCTTGTATCGAATGAGAATGAAGTGAGGTTGAGTGTGGAGAGACAGACTGATTTGTGGGTGTATGTATTAATTAACTTGTTAGCTAATGAATGGGGGGGGTCCGGGGATAGTGAGCTAGCATGTAAACCTGCCTCCTGCCTTCCATGACTACATGAACAATTGCTACGCTGAATTTGTTTTATGGTAAAAAACAACAACAACAACAGATGTTTTGAGTTTGGCTTACAATTAAAAAGATTCAGATTGGGGTTAGGGTTTGCAATGTTTTTAACCTGACCCCAATGCCAAAAAAATAGCGGATCTCCACGCTCACAACACGGTGCCCTGCGAGGCTGCGATGCATTGTGAACTTGCAGATCTGCTATTTGTGGCTTCAGGGTCAGGGTTAAAAATTGCACACACAAAAAAAATGCTTTGGCTAATGGCATTTATAAAATCGCTGTCCTAAAATGTTGATTTTCCTCACAAGCATATTAATACAAACATGTACTTCATGTACTGCGACTCTTTGTGGGCTTGTAGATCGGCTATTTTCACACTCAGGGTTAGAAAAAGTATGGTAGCCTAATGCAAAAGTGCATGTGCATGTGCATGTGCATGTGCATGTGCATGTGCGTGTGTGCGTTTTTATGTCCATTCCCGCTGCAGTGGTAATGTTTGCTGTTGATGTTGCAATTCCTTCATTTCTCTCTGAGGGACAGTTCTCATCATCTGCCTACAAACACACACACACATGCACACGCACGCACACGCACGCACGCACACACGGACACGGACACAGACACGCACACAGCTTGTTAATTTATGTGTGTGAGCCCTTCTCCCAGCAGCCTGCATAAAGCCTGTGAGAGCCAGCAGGCAGGCAGCAGTTTACCACAGATGGAGAAACTACAGCATGACCAAGTGGAGAGCATCAATTTCCTGACAGCTCACACTCTGCCGCCGGTGGGCCGTGCTTTCCTGAGTGGGCCAGTGCCTCTGGCGGAAGCCTGGACACGCTCGCGCGCACATGCACACCAATAACATCGGCCAATTTGTGGGT
The DNA here is from genome assembly GCF_963280865.1 of Gymnoscopelus braueri. NCBI lineage: Eukaryota > Metazoa > Chordata > Actinopteri > Myctophiformes > Myctophidae > Gymnoscopelus > Gymnoscopelus braueri. The sequence goes on along the minus strand of NC_137616.1, from coordinate 43,716,933 downwards.
GAAAACTATACAGTATGTTTCTAGGACAGGGGTCTTCAACGGGGGGGGGGGGGGGGGGGTCCGGGACCCGTTTGGGGTCCTCAGAGTTAGTACAGGGGGCGGGGGCACCAAATCTTTGTGTGGTAAAGGAACTTTGTTTTTACATTAACCACTTGAACCCTAGGATCCCTATTCTGAGGGGAACATTAGCCGAAAATAGGAACAAAAAAATCTCCAAGCTCACAAGATAGTAGATCTGCTATTTTTCTAAATTTTCTAGTTTAAACCGTATAAAACCATTACAATATTTTTGTAATGTTAATCGGTCATTGTCTGTTGATTGTTTGTCACTGCCTTGTTTTTATTTGTTTTGTTCTGTTATTGTTGCTACTGCACTTCGTCTTTATATATGCCTTTACTTTGCTTTGTAAATAGACTTAGGTCGATCTGTTCTTTGTTTGGAAAGCACTTTGGGTCAGCTTCATGTTGTTTTTAAATGTGCTATATAAATAAACTTGACTTGACTTGACTTGACTAATCAACCTTTATTTAACATTTACTGTAAAGCCATGTTTCACACACACACACACACACACACACACACACACACACACACACACACACACACACACACACACACACTGTGTGTGTGTGTGTGTGTGTGTGTGTGTGTGTGTGTGTGTGTGTGTGTGTGTGTGTGTGTGTGTGTGTGTGTGTGTGTGTGTGTATGAGACATGGCTTTACAGTAAATGTTACTGTACACACACACACTCATACTTGGGCATCAATCAGCTGGGTGAAGTTGAAAACGGAATTTCCCCAGCGGAATCAAATAGGTCTAATTACGCACACGCGCACGTGTGCACACACACACACACACACACACACACACACACACACACACACACACACACACACACACACACACACACACACACACACACACACACACACACACACACACACACACACACACACACACACACTCACACACATCCTCCTCATCTCCAGTTCATACGTATAGTCTGCGGTAAAGAGTCTATTACTTATCTCTGTGTTCCGTTTTCTTTGTAAATTTACTCATGCATGTGGTCAAAACTATGTGTGGCCAAACCCACATTCTTTGGTGTGACACTGTTAAAGTCTGACCAGAGCAGACCGCAGCATACTGTTCAGCATTCAACCTCCAAGTTAATCACCAAAGGTCAAAGGCCAGGATTCAACAGCTCCCTATACAACTGAATCCTGGACTTCTGACCAAGGGGCCAGCTTGAGATTTTTACATTGACTCCAATACGGAAGAGACAGTTCATATGGCCTGTAGTTTCGCTGTTTTACCCCTGCTGGTGTCAGAAAGAATTTATTCTAACCCAAGCGGATGGATTTTTGACAAAATTTAGACTAGATTTTCTTACCTTAATAAAAATGGTCTTAAATTCTATATGCTTCCAGTCGCTAGTTTAAAGTCTCCTTTCAATCATCATGATATGCGTTTTGCTGAATTATGGTCCCATTTATTTTAAAATTGACGATAAAGTAGGCTAATCTCTAGGAGGGGCGGGATGATTTGATTGACAAGCTACACAACCAATAGCATTCATTCCCCGCCCCCGCTCTTGATTGACAAGCTACCCAACCAATAGCATTCTTTGGGGATTGTTTTAGAGATGGCGGATTTCAAATTCCTGAACAATCGGCTTCATTTTCGGTCTGTAGAAACCAGCGGTCTGGCTTTGTCCATCTCTTTTATACAGTCTATATGCTTCTGACACACAAACCTCAGGTCACAATCTATGGCTGTGTTGATGCTATGTAATTACATTTTACTTGCTTTTATTATATTTTTGCAACATATGCTATTGTATTTGTACAGTTTTTGCTATTTTACTCATTACTGTTGTTCTTTTTGTTATTTGACCTTCTTATTATTATTTTTTTATATTTTATCAGACTTTTAAGGAGGCTTGAAGATTAATCATTCACTGCCTGCATGTTGCCACAGCTGTATCAGGGCTGTGCAGAGTCATACCTGGTGAGGGAGGCCTCACCAAAACTAGGATTTAGAACATTTTAATTTGGAGGCAATGATTATTATTATGTTTATTCTTTTTTTTGGTATTATCATTGTTTTCTTGATTGCTTTGATGATAATGTTATTTACCATATCTGATGCTTTTCATTTTTGTATTATCATATTTTATTATATGAAGTGTAAGAAAGACAATACATTTAATGAATAAATACATGTACAGGTATATGTCATGTTATTTTGAAGATTCAGTCAAGCAAAAGTGTGTCTACTTTATATAAAATAAATATGGATGATAATGATGAATAGATCCTCCCTAAGAATTGTGACAGATTAACAGAACGTAACAAGTTCACACTTTTAGGTGTGACATTCTAATACCAGACATGCATGAGATAGATGTACTTGCCTTGTTCTAATAGCAGACTTCACACCCACAGATTCCTCAGAAAGACTGAGGAAGCTATAGAGCTGTTTCCTTCTGCTGCAGAGCATTTTGAAAAGTGATGCGTGCGAGCGCTGATGACTTCATTTGCTATTTGTGTGCCTTACACTCTGAAGATGTTTGAGTTGAGCATGCCAGTGCCCTAAGTGTTTCTTAGAGCAATGGTTCTCAAACTTTTTCATGTCAAGGACCCCCAAAAGATTTGAGGTACAAATGTTCGCTTAAAAATATATATATTCAAAGATTTGCACACATTTTCACGATTTTTCAAAAATAGCAGATCTACAAGCTCATAGTGCGGCACTCACGCTATGAGCTTGTATATCTGCTATTTTTGAATAGCCAAAGTATACAAGGTTAAAGTGGTTAGAATTATTGTGATGCTATATTAACACATTTTGCTGGGGACCCCCTGGAACCCCCCCAAGGACCGCTGGGGGTCCCCGGACCCCACTTTGAGGATCCAATGTCTAAGAACCAGACTCATCAGCAGGGGACAACAAAACTGTCTAGTGTATTTAATGAGATCAGCGTTGGAGAGCAACTGATGTTCAGTAAGAGAGATATAAATTAAATCAATCATGTATCCTTTGTGTTCATGTGACTGTATAGCCTGAGGGCCAATTCATTCATTCAGGATACACAGACTGGCAGGGACAGACTAGAAACAAAAACATCTATTACGATGTCAGCACCCCTCATATATATATGTGTGTGTGTGTGTGTGTGTGTGTGTGTGTGTGTGTGTGTGTGTGTGTGTGTGTGTGTGTGTGTGTGTGTGCGTGCGTGCGTGCGTGCGTGCGTGTGTGTGTGTGTGTGTACAAAACATAACAATAAAAGAAAAATAACGTAAACACTTTTAGGGTTTAAGCGGTTAAATGTCTGAAAACACACAAGCTTGAATCCAACACTGATGACAGTGCTGTCAAACAAGTCTATGAAGCTACCCATGAAATCTTTAAAAAAGATGAATCTGCAACACAATTTTGTACAATGTAGTTGGAGCCCCGGCTTCATCTCTCTCTCAACTAAGGAGTCCTTGGGCTGAAACATTGAAGACCCCTACTGCTGTAGGATGTGACTGTTTTTCTTAAATGTCATAGTGTGTGTGTGGGTGTGTGCTAGCCTGGTAAACACCCCTCGCTCCGCAAATCTCATTTCCATATTTCCGGAGGGAGGGGGGTTTACCAGGCTAGGTGTGTGTGTGTGTGTGTGTGTGTGTGTGTGTGTGTGTGTGTGTGTGTGTGTGTGTGTGTGTGTGTGTGTGTGTGTGTATTGACTGCATTGTTTTGTAACATAACAGTGGGTTGTCATGAACGGTGTAAATGTAGAGGATGAGTAGCGAGGAGAAGAAGAGAAAGAGAAAAAGAAGGCCAGAGAAGAGTCAGTGGAGGATGTGAAGGGTTAACAGAGCTGGACAAGGAGGAGTTTGTCAGTGTCAAGTGGAAAGTGAAAGTAGTTTACAGTACACAGTAGTTTAATGGCTGCACACGCTTTTACAGAAACAACTTAAGACCGGTGAGTAAAGCAGATACTGGTTTATTATTCATTAACAGAGAATACAATATATACGAAACCGTATCCAGACATGCTCTTTCCCTATTTTCCTATTCTTTGAAATGTTTCTGTCTGATCTTTCAATTGTTAAAAATGACATGTTTCCAGTGGTGTAAAGTAACTAAGTACATTTACTCAAGTACTGTACTTAAGTACAATTTTGAGTTTGCCTTTACTTTACTGGAGTATTTCCAATTGTCTATACTTTTACTTCTACTCCACTACATCTCAGAGGCAAATATTGTACTTTTACTCCACTACAATTATTTGAAAACTTTAGTTACTAGTAACTTTGCAGATATACATTATTACATTATAAAACATACATTAACCACTTTTTTAGCCCTATTTTATACCTAGGCTATGCGACGCGTTGCGAGCTTGTAGATCTGCTATTTTCAAAAAATGTAATACTTTTACTTTTGGTACTTTAAGTACATTTTGATACCAACTTTTGTACTTTTACTCAAGTCAATTTTGATAACAGACTTTTACTTGTAACAGAGTACTTTTACATTGCAGTATTGATACTTTTACTTAAGTAAAACTTTTGAGTACTTTTCCCACCACTGCATGTTTCCATGAAGTATAGAACACCTCTCGACATTGTTGCGCTTTATTCCAATACAATCCAGAGCAGATTCATATAACTATGTAGCTGTGAGAAGTAGCATTGAAGAACTACATCTGATACTTTCACTTTCATTATTCCCAGAGTGTGTCGAAATGGCCTCTGCCAGTATTCTCCACTCGGAGGAGCAGTTCCTTTGTTCCATCTGTCTGGATGTGTTCACTGATCCCATCAGCATTCCCTGTGGACACAACTACTGCAAGACCTGCATCACACAACTCTGGGACCGCACTGATGTGTGTAAATGTCCTCTATGTATCAAAACCTTCCACAAGAGACCAGAAGTCTTTGTCAATAAAGTGCTCTCTGAGTTGGCTGATCAGTTCCGGAAGTCCACCACAAAGCAAGAGGCGGCTAAACCAGACGAGGTATCCTGTGACATCTGTATCGAGACCAAGCTCAAAGCCGCCATGTCCTGCCTGGTGTGTAAGATCTCCTACTGTGACACTCACCTGGAGCCTCATCACAGAGTCGCTGTGTTAAAACTACACAAACTAATGGACCCTGTGAAGAACCTGGAAGACTTTATCTGTCGGAAACATGACAGACCTCTGGCGCTGTTCTGTAAGTCAGACCGCACCATTGTTTGTCTTTTCTGCACTGAGTCAAACCACAGGTCGCATCACGTCGTGTCTCTGAGGGCTGAGCTGGGAAAGACGGAGGCTGACATTCAGCGGATGGTCCAGGTGAGACAAGTGAAGATTCGGGAGATCAAACACTCAGTAGAGCTGAACAAGAAAGATGCAGACAGAGAGATAGCGGACAGTGTGCAGGTCTTCACTGCTCTGATCAGCCGTATTCAGAGATTCACTGCTCTGATCAGCCGTATTCAGAGAATCCAGTCCAAGCAAATTGATGTGATTGAAGAGAAGCAGAAAACAACAGAGAAACAGGCTGAAGGCTTCATCAAAGAGCTGCGACAGGAAATCACTCAGTTAGAGAAGAGAAGATCTGAGCTGAAGCAGCTCTCAGACACCAAAGACCACCTCCACCTCCTCCAGAACTTCACATCCATCAACAGCCTTCCACCCACCAAGGACTGGACAAAGGTCAATGTCCATCAGTCTACACATGCGGGGACTGTGAGGACAGCTGTGTGGACAGCTGTGAAGAATCTGCGTGATACAGAGCAGCTGAGGATCATCCAGCAATATGCAGTGGATGTAACTCTGGACCCCGATACGGCAAATCCCTGTCTCATCCTGTCTGAGGATGGAAAACAGGTGAGTGATGGAGACGTGTGGAAGAAACTCCCAGACAACGAGGAGAGATTCTCTCATAGTCTCAGTGTCTTAGGAAAACAAAGCTTCTCTTCGGGAAGGTTTTACTACGAGGTTCAGGTTAACGGGAAGATTTCCTGGGATATAGGCGTGGCCAGAGAGTCCGTCGACCGGAAGGGAATGATCACACTGAGTGCCAACAGCGGTTATTGGACGATATGGTCGAATGGGAATGGGAATGTGTACGTGAGTACCAATGCTAGCACTCCCGTCCTCCCTGTAAGAGGGAAGTTACAGAAAGTGGGAGTGTTTGTGGATTATGAGGAGGGTCTGGTCTCCTTTTACGATGTGGAGACCAGAGTTCATCTCCACTCGTTCACTGGCTGCACCTTCACTGGCAAACTCAGTCCATACTTCTGTCCTGGTGTTAGTAATGGTGGTAAAAACTCTGCTCCTCTGATCATCTCTCCTGTCAACATGATGGGCACTGATCTCGGCGGGGAAGACGGGAACATGTCCCCTTCGACTTCAAAAAGAAGAAAGAGACTTATGTAGCATGTTTTCATTGGTGTTTTCTTTCATTAGAGACACTTTAGGGCAGTGGTTCTTTTTCATGTCAAGGAATCCCCAAAACGATACATATGAGACCACTGACCCTCATTTGATGGCCTTTTCTATCTCTGGTACCACCAGTCTACACTGTAAAATCATCAGTGTTAATTTGTGTTAAGTGTTAATAATATAAATACACTCTCTTACATACCCATAAGGTCCCATTCGGTTCTTAACTATCAATCATTTGGTTGGGGACCCCCTGGAACCCCGCCTCAAGGACCCCTGGGGGTTCCCGGACCCGGCTTTGAGAACCACTGCTTTATTGGTTATTGTACTGATTGCACTGTTGACACAGGCACTTTTTTGTTGCTTAAGCGAGTCATGGTATGAGTCATGGGATCAATAAAGGTTTATCTATCTAAGTCAGGGGTGGACAGCATTATTTTGCAGGGGTCCATACTGACTTTGATAAAGTGAGTGAAGGGTCACACATTGGACTATTGGATTGAAACTTGAAACACACAGTGCTGTATCATGTTAAAACTGCATAAATGTGATAGAAATCACAGACTACTTTTCCCCCCCTTTTCAAACATCAAACATATTGCATTATATGCGTCATAAATATGGACTCAAGGCAGACAGTTTCACTGTTACATTATAAACATTTAACATTTGAGTAGATGGAATATGGAATGCAGGTATATATACTCAAATGGTACATGTTAATAATTAATTGGAGTCGAGTTGAATTAATTTCCCTCGAAACCAATAACATAAAACGCTGGCTTTTAAGATGTAGATTTTTGGGGGGTCATTTAGTTTTTCTTTGAGGTCTTCGAGGGCCGGAATGAGATGGTCAAAGGGCAAGGGTCAAAGGGCAGGGTCCGGCTGTGATCTGAGTTTTCTCACTCTCCTGATTTGAAGCGGAAACACGCGGCACCTTCATATTATGTGTTGCCCGTTCAAATCTGATCTTAATCACACAGATTAGAGGCCTAATTTGCATTTCCAAGATCATTTGCAAATTACATCATATGTTCAAAACTGTTAGGCCTACTTTTCAGGATTCAAAATGAAAAATAAAAAATATCAAAAGTAGCAGATCTACAAGCTCAAAACTCGTCGCTTTGCGCCGCGTTTCGAGCTTGTAGAGCTGTAGTATGATCAAGTAGGGCATTAATTTACGAAAAAAAACTAAAATATGGAGATAAGAGGTTTCTGCCCGACAGCAACGATATACATACTGTATAAGGCACTTAACACAGCAGCCATTTGGCTGGTGGAAGTAGTACTTGAGTAGAATTAGCAATACCACAATGTAGAAAATACTCAAGTAAAAGTCCTGTATTCAAAATGTTACTTCAGGTAAGAAAAATAAAGAAATAGCCGATCTACAAGCTCACAATGTTTTGCGACACATTGTGAGCTTGTAGATTGGCTTTAGATTTTCTAGCTGGAGTATAGAACAGGGGTTTTGTATTATTAATACAAATCTGTATCTAACTAAAGTAGCTAAGTAAAGTTTTCAAATAATTGTAGTTGAGTATAAAGTGCAATATTTGCCTCTGAGATGCAGTGGAGTAGAAGTATAAAGTATGGAAAAATGCATACACCTCAAAATTGTACTTAAGGTAGAGTTAGTGATATTTATAACAAAACGTTTTGTGAACAGATCAAAGCACTATTTATTCAGTAACAGGTCTTCCTGTCTCTCCAGCTCTTTAATAAACAGAAAAAAAGATTTTCAGGGGGGTTGCAATCTTTCAGCCAATCAGGGTAAAAGTATAAGTGGGCACCAAGGAAGAGTGGGCACCACGGTGTTAAATTGGCATTTTTTCCCAGAAAAGTTGTTTTAAAGTAAAGTATACATGATTAGAACATGCTTAAACATTCGACAATTGCTATACAAATTGCTACAAAACCTATACAGTCATTTGGGGGCATAAACAAGAAGTTGAAGGATAAAATTAAGTCTGATAGTCATTAAGTTATAGCTTGAGTCCTATAGGACCCCTATTGTTATGGTTGTTTACTGTATGTGTTAAAATGCTGCTCTCTAGTGCTTTTACAGCACATTTGTTTGTACGTTTGTACTACTTTGCTATTATTAGTAGCCTAGTAATACTAGTAGTATTGATATTGTTGTTGTTATTGTTGCTGTTATTATTATTATTATGATTATAATTTTGGCTGCAATAATAGTTTTTGTATTAATTTCTTTATTTTTGTTTCTGTTGCTCATATGGTTTATTGTCTTAGCTTGGGTTTGAGGTACCGGAAGTATCTTCAATTGGACATGCCGGAACGCCATATGGCGTCATGTCAGTGGGACACAGCAAGTGTTACCGCTTCCGTTTCATTGTGTATGCCGGCGTAACGTTGGTTCTGACAGCGTGAAGCGAACAAAGGTTTGTTTGATTGTTTAAATGTGAATATTTAAGTTAATGCGTTTTCTTTATACGTTTCATTCGATTGATTTTGTTTTCAGTTATGCGTCGCCGTTCTGTTGAGCACCCATGGACTCTTTCCCTATGTGTGTTTATTATGCAGCCAGTGAGGTCATTTCATTTCAAGTGTATTGTCTTTTATTACGTTTATATGTGTTTGCGTTATGTTTATGTTTATCCTGAACGGATTATTTTATGTTTCACTACAGTTTGACGCTGGCCTGTTAATGCTGCAAAATGCCTTAATAAAGCCATCAGTGAGAAGAGCATCTGACTCGTTTTTAATTGTTATTATTATAACAGAGTTTTGTTATTATTTTTATTATTATCATCATCAACACTGTTATCATCATCATCATCATCATCATCATCATCATTATTATTATTATTATTATTATTATTATTATTATTAATAGTATAAGTATTATTATTATTACTATAATCATTATTATTATTATCAATAATATTATTATATCATCATCAACCTCATCATCATCATCACCGTCATCATCAACATCATCGTCGTCATCATCATCATCATCATTATTATTATTATTATTATTATTGTTATCATCATTATTATAATTATCATTATTATAATAATAGTTTTTGTTATTATTTTATCATTATTACTATCATCATCATCATAATCATCATCATTATTATTATTATTATTATTATCATTAATATTAATATTATTAATATTATTATTATTATTATTATTAATATTATTGACATTATTAATATTAATATTAATATTAATATTATTCCTAGTAGTAGCTGTAAAATGAATGAAATCATGTTACTAAAGGGGCGGGACATAATATCTCTTCCGTGAAGAAAATAGCAGGCCTACAAGCTCACAAGGCGTAGCGGACGCGACGCCTTGTGAGCTTGTAGGTCTGCTCTTTTCCACGCGCGACACCGTCGTGCCACGGGGCATAGATAGGTTCATGACTTGGGATGTTTGGACCAGTGTTGCCATGTCCGCTTATTATAAGCGACTTTGGGATAACGTTGCTTGTAAATATTGGGTTAGCTGCGGCGGGTTTTTCGCCTTGTTTGTTTCTAAAGTGTAGTTGCTTTATTTGGGCTTGTTTCTAAAGTTGTTTAAACCAGTGTTTCTTAAACATTTTCAAGTCAAGGACCCCCAAATGAATATGTATTTGTCCACGGACCCCAATATGAAAATATTTAATGCCAGGGACTTGTGTTGTTAAAATGTTTTAAAAAGTTCTTCTTTTGATAATAGCAGATCTACAAGCTCACAACTCGTTGCATCGCGACACAGCTTGTAGATCTGCTATTTTCAAATAGCCGTTTAGTCTAGTCCCCAGGACTTTTTAATGTCATTCTTTTAGCCCAAATGTGTGACTGTACAATACATCGTGCTGTTTGCATTTCTGTCTAATAAAGTATTCAATCAATCAATCTTTTGGGCTTGTTTTCATAGACATGATTGCTTGTTTCTCTCGCAAAACATGGCAACACTGGTTTGGATCCTGAGTGATTCGTTCAGTTTCGGTTTCTTTTTCCTACAAAGCCGATGCGTGATCATCTGATCAACAAAACACACACATTATTTTACCTAGCTGTCACCCTCTCCATTTGAGTGACATCTGTCACAAACATGTCAGTGTTGTTGAGAGCAATCAGAGAGATCTCGCCGGATGCAGCAGCTGTTCTGGGAAGTAAGTATAGTACTGACTGAGAAATGACTGATCAACTATAGCTGTAGTATACAACCCTCGTAGACGTATTTATGATTCTGACGTTTTCAATCTACGAGAGTTGTAGGGTGCACTTCCCATAGTGACCTGGACTTTCTGCACTATGCCCCGTAGACACTCCAAACATTGTACAAAATGAAAATAAAGGCGCTTACCGCCGAGCCCCAAATGTTAACTGGGTCTACGGGGTAGTAGTGTAATGTAATAATCCATATCTTTCAATAAAGAAGTGTTTTAATGCCGTCTGTGGCCGAACGCCATTTTTTCACCCTCGTTTACTTCCTGCTTACATTTAGTGTAATTCCGGGTTTCACCGGATGCGCCCCCTCACTTCCCGTCACTACCGCCCATTGGGAACTTCCGACAGAATCGGCCACAGACGGCATTAAAACACTTCTTTATTGAAAGACATGGATTATTACATTACACTACTACCCCGTAGACCCTTTATTTTCATTTTGTACAATGTTTGGAGTGTCTACGGGGCATAGTGCAGAAAGTCCAGGTCACTATGGGAAGTGAACCCTACAACTCTCGTAGATTGAAAACGTCAGAATCATAAGTACGTCTACGAGGGTTGTATTCTACAGCTAGTACTGACTGAGAAATGACTGATCAACTACTGTGTGTGTGTGTGTGTGTGTGTGTGTGTGTGTGTGTGTGTGTGTGTGTGTGTGTGTGTGTGTGTGTGTGTGTGTGTGTGTGTGTGTGTGTGTGTGTGTGTGTGTGTGCCACTGCCAGATTTCCCTACAGAATTTGAGAAATAGACAAGTTGTGATGACAATAATTTGCCTGGTCCTCTTTTAACTCTATGGGTCCTCCTCACAAGATAAATGGTTGTTTTACATTGTGTTTGTGTGTGTAGGGGCAGGTTTTGTCAGTGACACTGACATCCAGTCGCTGAACAGACAGGATCTGAACGAGTTGTTTCCTGAAAAAGCGCGTCTCAGACTGAGGAAGAACATCAGTGACCTCATACAGGTAGCTGTCACCTCCCTGTGTCCATGATCAGTGGTTTTCATCCCTTTTCATGCCAAGGACCCCTAAATTGATATACATTTGGCCGTGGACCCCATCTGAAAGTGTTTAATGCCAGGGACCCCCAGAAGCAAAGATTTTAGCTAAAAATGTTTTCTTTAAAAAAAATATACATTCAAAGATATGCACACATTTTCAAGATTTTTCAAAAATAGCGGCACTCGGTGCCGCGCTATGAGCTTGTATATCTGCTATTTTTGAATAGCCAAAGCTAATGGTTAAAATGATTGTAATGCTATGTTAACTAATTTAGCTGGGGACCCCCTGGTACCCCCCCAAGGACCACTGGTGGTCCCCGGACCACTGGTTGAGAACCACTGGCTTTGGTGACCAGCAGCCTACGGCTGAACAAATAATGGAAAAATAATATAAGTGGTTCTCAGACTTTGTAATTTCAAGGACCCCCGCCATAACTCTGAGAGTTTACAAATGGAACCAAATGGACCCGAAAGACCTGTAAGGTTCCATTTGGTTCCATGTATACACTCTCAGAGTTACAGACTTATAAAATTATTGAAATATCAATGAGAACTACTGCGGTTTCAAATCGCAGAGGCTGCTATTTATATAAAAGAGGGGTCCAAAACAGACTTCTAAACTATGTATTTCTAGTGTTTTATATTTGGTACGTGAATCCATTAGGTAGGTAGGTAGTAGCCTCGATCTCCAGGCTTTTATTGCTTAGTTTTGCTAAAAAATAAAAGCCTGGCCCAACTATAGCCTGTACTGGGTATGAGGAAGTGTTTCATTTCCCAACCAACCAGAGTGCAGTGGGCGTCGCTCGTAATGTTGTGTTAACGGGGCGGGGGTTGACGGACAGATCGGTGAACCAATGGGATCAGGCGCCGTCTCTCGCCGGCTCTATACACACGCCCCTTTATACACGAAATCAGGAGGGTTGCAGCAGGCTAGGTAGGTAGGTACTTTATTCATCCCCGAGGGGAAATTAAAGGTGTTACAGCAACTCTCATAGAGACATCAATAAAAACACATTATAGTTATAGAAAACATCTAAAATAGGCATCTGAGCATAGTCAACCTACAATATTAAAAATTTACAATTGACAGACTAAACACTACTAAAGAGTCCGATGGCTTGCATCCCACATCCCTCATCCTAAACAACCTGATCAGCCTGATCAAGCCAACCAGATGTGGAGTTGTTACTTGTACAGTCTTATTGCTGTAGGCAGAAAAGATCTCCTATAGCGCTCCTTCTTGCAACTTAGGTGTTTCAGTCTGTTGCTAAAGGAGCCTTTCTGCCCTTTCACAGTGTCATGTAGGGGGTGGGAGGGATTGTCCATGATGGCCATGATGGCCAATATGGTACAATATTAATTTCACCCTTGAATGTATCCTAAAAGGACCATAACAACATATTATGTTTTTCAATGTTTAGCTTACTGTCTAAAGTACTGTATAGTATACTATAGATTAGTACTGCTGAGTGCTGACATTTTCCTTTTCATAACTGTCGTGGTTTATGTCGTTCCAAAGCTCAACTGTCCTCCTTCTGCAAGAGCCCCGATTGGCCAAAGCCATGATGCCTGTCCCCAGCCTGAACATCCCCCTATTGATCATCACTCACGTCGCCAATCAGGAGCAAATAGTCATGTGAGTGGAACACAGTCAACACACACACACACACACACACACACACACACACGCACACACACACACACACACACACACACACACACACACACACACACACACACACACACAGTGAGATGCAAGACGTATAAGCGCTGAACAAATCCGATACAGCAGTGGTGTCCAGTAATAACATTCTCTCTCCGCTGTGCTCAGGCCAGAGTAAGTTATACAGTGTTATAAAGTACGAAAATACGCTGATGAAATCCTGTACCCTCCTTCTTTTCCAGTCACTTTACATATTTCCTGTGAAACTTTGTTGGCTTAAATTATATGTTCATAAAAAAGAATAACAATAACCACATGAACTCTATTCTGGGGGAAACATTCAGCAAATATAGCAGAACCACAAAGATGTTAGGTGTAGAGTGTCTTTTGTGCCGTGCGTGCAATGCAATCTGTGTGTGTATACTGCATGCATGGGCAACTGGCGGCGCGGGGGCCACATGCGGCCCCCACCTTCACTTAATGCGGCCCGCAGGTTAATATCGGAATACTGATATATTATTGATTTCAGCTGTTACAATTCCAAACATGCAAACATGACCCGTTTTAATTACTTCAGTCTATATTAGTAGCTTAATGACTAGTATTAAAATTGTATTGTCTTTTTTATGTCCAATGTATTTGTATTTAAGTAAAATAAATAACATAAATATAACTAAATGCATTTGAAATTCAATAAAAAGGTTACTTTTCAGGATTCCAGTTCAAAAATAGCAAAAAGAAATATCAGGATTCCAATTCAAAAATAGCAAAAATAGCAGATCTACGAGCTCAAAACTGCGACGCGTTTTGAGCTTGTAGATCGGCTATTTTTGCTACTTTTGTGTGACATAGAATGGCGAAGTAAAGCATTCATTTACGAAAAAAGTTAAAAAAGGTGTCTGCCCAACATATGCAACGTGACCCTCTGGAGTGAGTATGGAAATATAGTGGCCCCTCTCCATCATCAAAGTTGCCCACTTGGTATACTGTATATTTATGCGCATGTTCTGTTTTGTATTCTATTGCAGAAACCAATAAATGCTGTCTTAAAGGAGCTGTTGGATTTCATCCTAGATGATCGTGTTAAAGGTAATAATGTCTAATACATTTTTCATTAAACAGCTATTTCCAGTTTTCACATTCATAGACTAAGAGCAGAGATCATGAATTGTGCCGTATTTTCCCCCCTTGTACTTTCTCTCTTAATCTCAAACTCTCTCAATATTCATCTCCCTTTTTTTGTTTGCTTTGTGGTTTCTGTAAATGATGCGTGTGGCTTGCGAGCTAGCTCAGGCAGATTCAAGAGGTTTACATGCCCATCATGCACCACCATGTGGTTGATGATGTACTGTATATGTGATGACTGAACATGTTTTACTCAAATCTTTGCTTCTGAGGGTCCCTGGAACAAAATCTTTGGAGATGCGTGTCCACGGACAAATATATTTGTCGATCCTTCCTTGACATGAAAAAGTTTGAGAACCACTGATATAGCAACAGATACGTTTTTGGAGAAAACTGTTAGGATTTATAAGACATTTGTAGAATTGGCCTCAGGTCTTAATGGGTTAATCATTTACAGTATGTGACAAATTTGGTGTCCTATTTTACACACTGTTGTTCCTCTTGTCACTGAAGATTGTATGTGTCTGTTTGATCCCGGCAGCACCAGAAATGGGTTCTGCTTTCCCTATAAGAGTTCTGTTTTCCCTTTTGTAAAAGGGTTTGTAAAAGTATCGATACTGCAGTGTAGAAATACTGTTACAATTAAAAGGAAGGTATTCAAATTTTACTTGAGTAAAAGTACTAAAGTATTGGTATCAAAATGTACTTAAAGTACCAAAAGTAAAAGTACCCATTCTGCAGAATGTCCCATTTCAAGTTTTCACATGTAAAAAAATATTTTGAAAATAGCAGATCTACAAGCTCACAATGCGTCGCATCGCGACGCATTGTGGGCTTGTAGATCGGCTATTTTCAAATGGCCAAAATCTATATAGGGCTAAAGTGGCTAATGTATGTTTTGTGATAATAATCTAAATCTACAAAGTAACTAGTAACTAAAGCTGTGAAATAATTGTAGTGGAGTAAAAGTACAATATTTGCCTCTGATATGTAGTGGAGTGGAAGTAAAAGTATTGAAAATGGGAAATACTCCAATAAAGTAGAAATTCCTCAAAAGTGTACTTAAGTACAGTACTTAAATAAATGTACCTAGTTACTCTACACCACTGTATGTATATATTTCTCTCCCTGCCTCTTGAATGATTGCTTTCTAATGTGCTGAGCAGGGAGTAATGTATACGGTTAGCAGAGCCATGAATGCCAAGATCAAATATTACGTTCACACGTGTATTTATATTTTATGAATAGAATGTTTTCAATCTATTCATGAGTTATCTGGCTGTGCTGAAATTCGTTCTCTTCCTGCCATGTTGTGCGTTTTTAGTTTTCAGTCTCTCTCTCTCTCTGCTCCTCTCCAGCGGCCCTCACTAACAATGGAGCTCTGAGTGACTACCTGTTCATATTGAGGGACATGAAAACCAAAGTGGAAAACCTCCATGCCTTCCTCGAAGCGCACATTGACCTGTTTGAGGAATACACCAAAAAGCAAGAGAAAGGTTTGCATCATTAAGTGAGGTCGATATTTTAATGGTATTGAATGTAATTTGCCTTTATATTTGAGACAGGAGGACTTTTCACCTTAGCCTGGAATCCAGACTGGTTCGCTCCGTTCAGCTGATTTTTATTTATTCCCTCACTTAGCTTCTCAGTGTGGCCGTCTCCTGAACAACTCTTTGTTTCCTTATATCACCTGTTATGTAGGCTTGGATAGTGCTCAACAAATCACAGTAAGAAGTTAAGTGTTTTGATTTTACTTATGAAGGCTCCGATCTGCCCTGCCCACAGACCATTTCATTGGAAGGCTCTGGTCCCGCCTCGCAATCACAGACCAATAAGAATCCTCGGCGCCTGGGTGTCCAAGACCACCCCTTGCAAATAAATTGGGGAAAAAAAGCCGGCTGAACGAAGCAAATCAGTCTGGATTCCAAGCTACAATTCTCTCATTTAGGGAAACAAATGTTACATTATTTTTATCAGCTCGACCCGCAAGTTCGAGTGCTGATCTTGAGCCAAGTTTTGCCCCGGTCGAGAGCCAGGTCTACGGCCGAACTGATGACCATGATCAAGGTAAGGTCAATTTCACACAACGTGAAATTTGCACTAAAAAATAAATACATCTGTATGTATGATTTTTACCTAAAATCGGTTATAAACTTGAAACAGATGTAGATCAACTCTGTCGGGTGGAAACCTCATATGTACTAAACAGTGTTCCATTTACATGAAATGTTGCAGCTCAACGCACAGTGAGGATCCAAACAATTGTCAGAGGTAAAACCTTCGACTGTCACCGCACTGTGTTGCAACGCGTGAGGCAGGTGGGTGGGCTTCAAGTAGAGGAGACCACCAGTGGGAAGGTCATTGTCGTCTTCTGTCCGGTTTCATCACGCAACATGACAGACATAGCGGCAGCTATGAAAGACGTCCCAGGTAATAGCAGGCTTTGTTTTCAATACCGTTTTTTAATCCATCCAATTATGGAATTATTGCACTTCACTTACCATCTGTTGATGTGCATCTTTTGATGTGCAAATCTTCATTTCCTGTGCGTTTGACTCCTGCATTCTCCTCCTACACAGCCAAATTCAGAGTTAATTTAACACCTTGTTATCACATATTGCTTGAGTGAATGTATGCGAGTCAAGAAACCTGTGTCGGTGTGTCTCTCCCGGGCTTCCCTGATTGGCTAACCCAACCCATTGGCTTCTTGGATTGGCTAAGATTTGTGTAACATTTGTGCCGCTTACGGGTCCATTTGGAACCCCCTTAAGGAACCATGGGGGAGCCCTGGACCACACTTTGAAACCCACTTGTGTAGCAGTGTTTCCAGTGAGCCAACATGCAACAATATCAGCAGCCAGACTCTGTTTGACCAGAATGGAACAGAGCCTTAATTTGTATCATTGGTAACACCTATGAGGAAGTAAGGAAGAGGCCCAATTTCTTTCCATTATGGCTGCTGTGCATTAGAGCATATTAACCATTTGAACCGTATTCCCGTTCTTGGGGGAACATTTGTCAAAAATAGCCAATGTTTGGCAAATATATTATTGGACTAGTGGACAAGAGAGTCATTTTATGCTTGGCTGCGCGTGGGTATGATGCTCTGAATATAGACCTTCTACAAGCTCACAACGTAACATAGACGCGTTGTAAGCTTGTAGATCTGCTGTTTTCGGCACACAGCTAAGTAGAAATCACACATTACGACAGCATCACGGCCCACCAAAATACATTTTAGTCGACCAACTCAACTGTAGATTTAGTTGACTTTGATACAACTAGACGAAAATCTAAACAATTTCAGATGATTAAATATGGCTAAAACTAAATGTAATTTAACTCAAACTTTATATCAAACTTTGCTCCCCTATACTCCTCTCTCTTGTCTTCAGGAGGATCACCTGTCATCCTGGTAGTGATGCATCACACACACGACGGTGACTACCCACACACCACCAGGTCTCTGGGAAGTGACCACAGCTGGAACGTCGAGGACTTCGTCAACGTGCTCTACCACGAGACGGTGCCCGGCCTGCTGACGTGCCCACTTAACGAGCAGGCAGTGGCACAGCTGCACAGCGCGTTGCTGAAGCACAGCAGTGTGAGCCCTACCGCTGCCAGTTTGTACAGTGGTAGTAGCAGTGTGAGCCCTACCGCTGCCAGTGCGTACGGTGGTAGTAGCACTGGTAAAACCAAAGGTGGTGGTGGTGGTGTTTCAGCAGGAATTTCTGGTTCTGAGCCAAGGTGTGCCCCGGTCGAACGTCACTTCAATGGCCGAACTGATGACCATGGTCAAGGTAAGGTCAATTTCACACAACGTGAAATTTGCAATAAAAAATAAATATCTCTGTATGTATTATTTTTACCCAGTGTACTGGAAAACTTGAAACAGATATAGATCGTCGGGTGGAAACCTCATATGTTACTTTTCAGGATTCAAATTCAAAAATGGCAAAAGTAGCAGATCTATAAGCTCGTAGTTCTGCTACTTTTGATGCTTTTGTGTGACGCTGTAGTATGATCAAGTAGGGCATTCATTTACAAAAAAAACAAAAAAAAAACATGGAGCAACACAATGTACAGTATTAGTACCTCCAAATGTTTCCTAAACTGTTTTCCATTTACATTAAATGTTGCAGCTCAACACACAGTGAGGATCCAAACAATGGTCAGAGGTCAAACCTTCGACTGTCACCACACTCTGTTGCAACGTGTGAGGCAGGTGGGTGGGCTTCACCTAGAGGAGACCACCAGTGGGAAGGTCATCGTCGTCTTCTGTCCGGTTTCATCACGCCACATGACAGACATAGAGGCAGCTATGAAAGACGTCCCAGGTAATATTAGCCTTTGTTTTCAGTTTAGTTTTTTAATTGACTAATACAACTAGTAAAATACAACTAGACTAACATCTAAAACATTTCAGATGACTAAAATACTTACTATATCAAACTTGCTACCTCTCTCTTGTCTTCAGGAGGATCACCTGTCATCCTGGTAGTGATGCATCACACACGTGACAGCGACTACCCAAACATCACCAGGTCTCTGGGCAGTGACCACAACAGCTGGAACGTCGAGGACTTCGTCAACGTGCTCTACCACGAGACGCCCGGCCTGCTGACGTGCCCACTTAACGAGCAGGCAGTGGCACAGCTGCACAGCGCGTTGCTGAAGCACAGCAGTGTTGGCCCTACTGCTGCCAGTTTGTACAGTGGTATTAGCAGTGTTGGCCCTACTGCTGCCAGTGTCCGTGTGAACGGTGGTGGTAGTAGTGGTGTGAGCACTGCCAGTGTCAGTGCGTACAGTGGTAGTAGCACTGGTAAAAACAAAGGTGGTGGTGGTGGTCTTTTCGCAGGAACTTCTGTTTCTGAGCCAACGTGTGCCCCGGTCGAGCGTCAGGTCTGTGGCCAAACTGATGACCATGGTCAAGGTAAGGTCAATTTCACACAACATGAAATTTGCAATAAAAAAAAAAAAAAATCTGTATGATTTTTACCCAGTGTACTGGAAAACTTGAAACAGATGTAGAACGTCTGCTAGAAACCTGTCCAAAAATGTCCAAAACTGTTAATTTTCAGGATTCAAATTCAAAAATAGCAAAAGTAGCAGATCTATAAGCTCGTAGTTCTGCTACTTTTGATGCTTTTGTGTGACACTGTAGTATGATCAAGTAGGGCATTCATTTACCAAAAAATACAAAAAGTTAAAACATTGATCAACAAAATATACAGTAGTATCTCCAAATATGTTTTCTAAACTGTTTTTCCATTTATATTAAATGTTGCAGCTCAACGCACAGTGAGGATCCAAACCATGGTCAGAGGTCAAACATTCGACTGTCACCGCACTGTGCTGCAACGCGTGAGGCAGGTGGGTGGGCTTCATGTAGAGGAGACCACCAGTGGGAAGGTCATCGTCGTCTTCTGTCCGAATTCATCACGCCACATGACAGACATAGAGGCAGCTATGAAAGACGTCCCAGGTAACAGCAGGCTTTGTTTTCAGTTTAGTTTTTTAATCCATCCAATTATGGAATTATTGCACTAACCCAACCCATTAACTTCATGGATTGGCTAAGTTTGTGTCACATTTATGCCGCTTACTGGTCCATTTAGTTCCATTCGTACACTCTTAGAGTTACACACCCGTAAGGGACCAGTTGGAACCCCCTCAAGGAACTATGGGGGTACCTGGACCACACTTTGAGAACCACTGGTGTAGCAGAGTGTTTCCAGTGAGCCAACATGCAACAATATCAGCACCCTGACTCTGTCTGACCAGAATGGAACAGAGCCTTAATTTGTATCATTGGTAACACCTATCAAGGTTTATAGGAAAGAAGGTACAGTCAGCCTAGGGACATGGCATGGGAGCCAAAACTGGAACCGGAAGTTCGGTGAAATAATTTAGATTTAGTTGACTAAAATACAACTAGACTAAAATCTAAAACATTTCAGATGACAAAAATATGATTGAAACTAAATGTAATTTCATTCAAACTTTACATCAAACTTTTCTCCCCTATACTCCTCTCTCTTGTCTTCAGGAGGAAGACCTGTCATCCTGGTAGTGATGCATCACACACGCGACAGCGACTACCCAAACATCACCAGGTCTCTGGGCAGTGACCACAACAGCTGGAACGTCGAGGACTTTGTCAACGTGCTCTACCACGAGATGCCCGGCCTGCTGACGTGCCCACTTAACGAGCAGGCAGTGGCACAGCTGCACAGCGCGTTGCTGAAGCACAGCAGTGTGAGCCCTGCATCTGCCAGTGTGTACGCTGGTAGTCGCTTTGTGAGCCCTACCGCTGCCAGTATGTACAGTGCTAGTAGCGGTGTGAGCCGTACCGCTGCCAGTGTGCACGGTGGTACTAGCGGTTTGAGCCATACCGTTGCCAGTGCCAGTATGTACAGTGCTAGTAGCGGTGTGAGCCGTACCGCTGCCAGTGTGCACGGTGGTAGTAGCACTGGTAAAACCAAAGGTGGTGGTGGTGGTTCTGGGAATGTTGGTAAACGATAGGAGTTCGTTTCTTTCAGTTTATTTTTTAGTTTTAGTTTTTAACCCTACAGTTTTTAACCCTACACTTAAAGCTGCACTATGTAACTTACCTCTTCTACCCTGGATTTGAACCCGGTTTCCTGCGCAAGTGCTGAATGTTTTACCATTGAGCTAATAGAGCCTGCCTGCTTGCTCAGGGAATACATTTTATCTTGACCATCAGGTCACAATTCTTGTCAGATCCTGTGTCTAGGTAAGACATGACCTTTGACACGATCTAAATGTCTCAATAGACGAACAGGGAGACAAAATACAACCACCCCAGTTGTATAAGTTATATTATATGAACATTGATTGGACCGAATTACATTGTATTCATTAAAAAAAAGTTTTAATGCTTTAATGTCCTTATTCTGGGGGCGAAGTTTTTGCCAAAATAGCAGATCTACAGTACAAACTCGTTGTGTTGTGAGCTTGTACATTGGCTATTTTCGGGCAAACCGATATGGTGTAGGGGGCCTGGGGGACTCCGATCAATGGACTATATAAGGTTTGAGTAGTTAACCACAGTAACTACAAGTGATTGAAGGATTTGACTGTATGATCAGCATTTGTAGATTGCAATGGGGCTAGACCTGCCTTTTCTAATTAGAAACACCTGTGTGAGTGTGTGAATTTGTTCACTCACCCATCTTGTTAAGAGTTAATTTACAGGCAGTGCTATCAGATGCTGTTAATTGATGTTTCTTTAATCTAGACGGTGGCTGGTGTTGTATTCTAACGTTTCCCCTTGTTGTGCTGTGTTTTGATTGAACACATCGTGTTTTTTTGCAACTCAAAGTGTCTGCAGAAACTGTGGATCTGAAACTACATGCTTTTCAGCAGTAGAAGGACAAAAAATGAAATTTCACCATGCAATATCAAAGGCCTTTTTGTTTTTGTTTGCATGGACAATACTGACAGCAAAAAGAAAGTGGCAACAGCAAAAAAGAAGATGTGGTAGAGACAACATTGAGTTTCAGCTTGACAGGAAATAAATTCACTTTTTTTTTTTACCTTGAAATCAGCCAGTGGATTAGGCCATAATTAACCACTTGAAGCCGTATCCCCATTCTGTGGGGAAACATTTGCTAAAAATAGTCTTATTTTTGGCAAAGATATTTAGTTTAAGCCCATTCAAAATACAGTCAACTAAGTATAGGGTTTAAGTGGTTAAATCTTCTATTCTACCTGACATGGAATGCTCTTTGAGAATTTCATTGTATTACTTTCTCATGAATGTACAGTATATTTGACTAGCACTCAGATAAACAAGGGACATACATACGAATGTCAGGAGGACAGTTTTACAACTTAAATGAAAACAACATGTAAGAGGTTGATTTGTCCATGTTTCTGGACATTGATGGATATTGATACAAGTGCCACACTATGTTGGACAGGATAAACTGTTGATTAATGCTGTAAATGCACATTTATGTGAATAAACACTGACAATAAATCTTGTAATCTAATAAGATACCCACACCACTCGTCAAAGTGTATTTGAAATTAACCACTTCAACCACAGCGTTCCTATTCTTGGGTAAACATTAGCCAAAGAATGGCAGATCTACAAGCTCACAACATGGTGCATTGTGAGCTTGTAGATAGGCTATATTTGGTGAAGAGACTTGGCAAATAGGGGAAAAAGCTGGGGGCCTAATATTATAGGCCTCTGGGGGACTTAAGTTTGTTAATGCTGTACATGCACAGCTTTACATTATGTAAATAAATAAATAACAATAGGAGCATCTTCATAAGTTACCCCCCACCTCTCGTCGATATAAATGGCATTGGCTGCTTCCACTGGCCAACCTCTGTCACTATGGCTCTGGTTCCTTTGTTGTTTACAAACCACTGCTATATCTGCTGCTAATTTAACTGCCTCAGAGCATATCTGATCTGCTTCTATCCACAAGTTTCCTAGGGCATTGTGGGCATCACTTCCTGTCGATTTGATCCCTGATCCCGGATCAAATCGACAGGAAGTGATGCCCACAACGCCCTTGGAAACTTGTGGATATGTATAATTATTTGGAATATCAATTACAATTTCACTGCACTCATACTATTTTAATATCTGAATTGTTTCCTTTGTTCTTTCTTTCTATTTCTGCTCTTCTTCCCTTTCCTGGAAACTACAAATGATGGGAGCTGGTACAAAACAAACTTTACTGGAGTATTTCCAATTGTCTTACTTCTACTCCACTACATCTCAGAAGCAAATATTGTACTTTTACTCCACTACAATTATTTGAAAACTTTAGTTATTAGTTACTTTGTACCCCCCCCCCCCCCCTTTATGATGTCTCTCATATAGATATGGAACCTTGTGTAAACACTAAACACGTACCTCCTACTGCGAGGAAACAAAACCTACACTACTTGTAGTATAATCTATTATTATGATGTAATGAGTGGCGTTTGTATTGATATTTTACCTGCACATGTGTGGCCTTCTAGCGCCTTTCTGTATCTTATTTTCAGAATGTTTCAGGATATTTAGTCATAATAAGTATAATA
The DNA here is from genome assembly GCF_963280865.1 of Gymnoscopelus braueri. Classification (NCBI taxonomy): domain Eukaryota; kingdom Metazoa; phylum Chordata; class Actinopteri; order Myctophiformes; family Myctophidae; genus Gymnoscopelus; species Gymnoscopelus braueri. The sequence goes on along the minus strand of NC_137616.1, from coordinate 43,693,464 downwards.
TAAATGCAATTCTAAGCTCTGACCTACAGTGTTGAAATCAGGGGACTTTGCACATGTAACATGAGAGTGTTGAGAGAGTTGATTGATTAGATCAGATAGGAAGCTTGAGGGACAGTAGCCACTGTTATAGAACAGTGCTTGGGCCTGAGTTGCGTCATATGATTAATCAACAGAAGGTTTCATCCACATGGGTTGACCAAACCTATATAAATAAAGTGGATGCTCACTAAACAGTACAAAGTGTCCTGCAGGCATCAGTGTTACTAGTTACCAGGGTGTTATTGCTGCGATCGTCATTTTCCATTGCGAGCTCCGAGAGACTGACGGTAAGAATTGAGAGTGTTTACAGTTTACACGATAAATGCATGTATCTATTTCTGATATGTTTTACAGTTTTGTGTGTATATCTCATGTCAGTAATTTGTTGTTGTTGTTGTTTGTGTTTCCTTTCCTAGGTTTATAACCTGCTGCTTGTGTGACTGGCTAGATAATTGTACACTGGCTGGAGTTATAAGTCAGACTACTAGTGTAGAAACCTGTCCATCAGCTGTGTGAAAGTGAACAGAAGACTATTTGGGGGACAATAAGCATACCCACATCATGTCTGCCATGGTATGTATGTGTATTTCATCTAGTCTGCAGTGTCAGCCTGTATAGATTTAGCCGTTAGTCATTTAGGCTGGTCATATACTTTACACTGACAATTCTATTTCCTTGACAGATGATGATCCCTTTTTATATTGTCTTTATAACTGTTCTTTTTTGGTTGGTATAATTGTTTTTCTTTATTCCATATTTGGTTATATTTGTATTGTCTCCACCATTGAACCATATGAAAGCTTCGTTCTCCTCTGCACCAATTTCTTAACAGCTTCAGAGCAGAGTTCATGCTTGTATCTGTTCCATTCATCAATCTATTTCTGTCGGCCTATTTTGTGGGAGGTCCGCAATTTCTCAAGTCTGCTCGGGCACATGACTTATGGGACCAAAGCTTGCGTAATTGTCATTAGAGTGCCTTATTATTCATACAAAATCAATTGCAATCGTGCCAAACCTCAATATGCAAACCTTTGTATGCATATTGTAGATATTGTAGACCTTAAGAGGATACAGTATAGATGACATCTAGCTGCCTAGTGTCCATTACTACATTTACAATTCCGATGTAGGAGTCGGGACAGTGGAGGGTTCGTCCAAAGGACAGATTCCCCTCAGTAGGCTAATCAATAAAGCTCATATACAAGCTGGTCATATTATACCAGCTTGCGGCAAGCCTTTTCTTTGCCCGATCCCATCTTTTTTGAGAAATCTAATTGAAAATAGTAGAGCATGTATATGGATCATTATTCGATCTACTTTCAGTCAACACTAATTTACTGTTGTATCTTTTAGGCGGTTCCCTACAAGAGTGCCATCAACGGTGGTCTTTATCCTGGTCGGACCATCTCTATCCAGGGAGTGGTTAATCCCGCTGCCAAGTGGTCTGTAAAAAATAAAGTCATGCAGAAGTAACACTTGACCGCTTACATCCCAGCATCCGTATTCTGGGGATAACCTTTGCAGAAAATGCATTGTGAGATTGTAGATTGGCTATTTTCAGCGAATAAATTTAGTGTAGAGCAGGGGTCTTCAACGTTTTCAGGCCAAGGACCCCCTAGCTGAGAGAGAGAGGAAGCAGGGACCCCCTCTATATTGTGTAAAATTGTGTTTCAGATAAACTTTTGCTGCTCTTTTTTTCTCTACACACCTATGACTCTTTGCCAAAAATAGCCGATCTACAAGCTCACAACGCCTCGCGCTGCGAGGCGTTGTGAGCTTGTAGATCGGCTATTTTTGGCTAAAGTTCTCCTCAGAAAAGGGATACTAGGGTTCAAGTGGTTAATGTAAAAAAAAAAAAAATCGTATCACACAAAGATTTGGGGGACCCCCTGTAGTAACTCTGAGGACCCCCTAGGGGTCTCGGACCCCCTGTTGAAGACCCCTAGTGTAGAGGAAAAACAGTCACTAGTGTCTCGTGTAGAGCCCTCAGGGACTTGGGTTAACAGAGTACAGGGTTTAAGGTGGTTAAGAATGCTTCTACGTGAGACCCAGTTTAAACAATCAGGAGAAAGATCAGCAATAAGATAAGATGAGAAACACAAAATAACACAAGAGGAAGTATGTAGAGTAATAATGATTTAAGGGTTTAGATGCCGTCTCTGAGGCAGGTTGATGTTTTAACAATGTTCCTCATTGCCCAATCAAAGTAAAATATCAACAATACAATTTTAGTATAACCTTTTATATAGAATAGAGAATACTATGTATTACTCAGTATGATTTAACCACTTAACCCTTTGTACTTTGTGGACCAGGGTCCCCCAGGGCTCTGTACTTGGTCGCCTCCTTTCCCCCCCTCTATCTCTTCACTGAAAAATACCCGGTCTACGAGCTTACAGCACATGGCAATGCAACTCATTGTGAGCTTGTAGATCAGCTATTTTTGATGAATGTTTGCCTATTTTTGCTGAATGTTCTACTATGACCTCGCCAGAATAGGGACACTAGGGTTCATGTGGTTAATTGAGAAGAGAGTCATGTATTACTCAGTACAACTTTTCCACATAATAACAAATACACAAATGTATACTGGGTACTAAATTGATGCTGTACACTAACTAACACTTTCCCTTGTGCTTTCTCATGCAGGTTCAGTGTGAACCTTAGCTTTCAGTCTGGCGTCGCTCTGCATTTCAACCCACGTTTCAACGAGAACGCCGTGGTGCGTAACACCAAACACGGCAACATGTGGGGGAGTGAGGAGCGCTCTGGAGGAATGCCCTTCCAACGAGGGCAGCCATTTACGGTACAGTCACAGCTTATATATCACAGATACAGTGTACAACACATGAAGATGGAGTGACAATGGAAACAAAGCCCTTAGGGCTTTTTGTGTTATCCTTTTAGCAGCATTGTATTATTGTACCGCTGTACTTTTTGCAAACTGTTAATAAAGTATTCAATTAATCAATCAATCAAGATGCAAGATGATACATACTATAGCACATGACAAAGCAAGATAATCATATAGCACATGACAATGCGAGATAATGCATGATACAATGTGTGTTAAAAAGCCATAGAAGTGTGAATTTAGTCATCAATATCTTCCACAGTGACTATTTTTAACTAGACTTTTAGAATCAGTGTGCACTTTAAAAATGCATTAAAGTCAATGATAAATCTCCTTCTTTACTCTGGCACATTTGCAAGTGAATTACTGAGATTTGCTACGGTCTCTCTCTCTTTTAGCTGACCCTATGCTGTGAGGCCGACTCTTTCAGGATCGTGGTCAATGGGAATCAGGCACACACCTACAAGCATCGCCACACCACCCTGCAGCAGATCAACGTGTTGGAGATTGGTGGAGACATCACTTTGACTTCTGTTTTGTTATAGGCTTGTGTGTTGTGCTCAAGATTAAAGACCACCACAAAACCAATATCACTGATTAGTCTTTCATTTACTCTACTGTACTGTCAGAGCATGATTTCTTCCCTTTTCTAGTTTTCCAATATTGTTTAATTTACAGCAGCTTTTATTTTTGTATTGTTTTTAAGATGTTAGTTCCATAAATAATCATGATGATAGCTGATTGCTTTGATTATGCCTTTATAGGGTTACGGTTATAACTTTACCGCATCCCTGTGATATTACCTAAGGCCTCACCTTACCTTGAAGGTGAACACAGACATATGTTGCTGAGCCATTTCAAAGCCATTGTTCAGTTTGGATAAATCAATGTGAAACTTTGAGCAAACCTCTTATGACACATATTTATAATATGTTTTGCCTTGTTTCCTAATCTTGGAATAATTCTCAAAATGTAAAAGGTTGTAGGATTTGTAAAATGTATATAGGGTGACTACAATGGTTAGCAAATATTTAGTTATTTAGTTATTCATTTATTTGTCTTGACATTTTATACCGAAATGAATTTCTTACTTTTATATGACTATATTAGTCATTATATCATGTATTGCCTTTTAACTTGAAAAAAAAAAATGCCACTGAGGCGCTGCAGTGGTGATTTAGTTGCATTTGATGAGTTTATTTTTTTGGTTGACCAATGTCCAGTAGATTAAGTGCATTAGCTTTCAATTAGTATTTTAATTTGGCGATGTAAGTCTTTGCTTGTGAATGTTGACAGACATGGCTACTTAGACGCATACGCTGAAAAAGTACTTCTTTAAATCTATATGCTCTACTAATACTAAAAAAGTATTAATACATATACAGTGTCTGATCAGAGCCGTGAGGCATCCAGAATACATATAGTATGTGCTTGTGGCTGCCGGGGTCCCCCGACGTGGCCCCTGACGTGACTATTCTCATGGTCGACCCCTGTTTGTAGCACGTTAGGTGTGGACTGGAGCAACGGTGTGCCTGTGGCCCCCGGGGGCCCCTGACGTGCCCAGTGGGGGCTGTACGTGGCCCCTGGTGTGACTATTGTCAAGGCAGACCTTTATGGGGTTAGCACAATAAGCTGCAGTCTGTGATGTTCAGAATAGTCGAGCAGCAGTCAAACAATGGAAAAGGTGCCGTGATATCATACACAACAACACATGAAATACCACATAGTATGGCCCCAACGATCCATTAGAATATTTTCTACAGTAGTAAAGTGAGGTATTTTACTCATGTACATTTTGAATTCCGGACTTTTACTTGTAACAGAGTATTTCTACATTGCAGTATTGATACTTTTACTTGAGTAAAACATTTGAGTACCTTGACCACTGTAATACACACACCTGTCATATACAAATAAAGTTGAAGTTGAAACAATTGAACAACGCTGCTGCCATCTACCGGCAGAACCCTGTCACTACGGCTCCCTGTGCTCTAGTTAGTGGTTGTTTACAGACGGTCTCACAGACCAACGGTCTGCCGGAGTGTCAGTAAAGTGACTGAATGAATGACTGATCACAGTGAACACATGACATCTCTGTCACCAACGCAACCTGACGTCTGTTTCTAATGGATCGCCGCTTCAAAAGACGTCGATCGTGTGTTTCTCCTTGAAACCAGCTCGCATGTTTTAGACAGATTTATATGATAGATTAAGTTGTAGTTGTAGTTGTGGGTTTCTGTTTTTTTGGGGCTTATTTCTAAAGTGCAATCAGACAATCAATCTCATGGGCTTGTTTTCATAGTTGCTTGTTTCTCTCGCAACATCTGGCAACACTGGTTTGGACTTGAGTTTTATTCATTCAGTTTCGGTTTCTTTTTCCCAAGGCGATCGGTACGAGATCATACACAGTAAACACTATCTTTTAAAATTATTTTACCGACCTGTCACTCTCTCCATTTGAGTGACATCTTTCACAAACATGTCAGTGTTGTTGAGAGACAACACTGCAGCTGCAGCTGAGCATGCTCTGGGAAGTAAGTATAGTACTACTGTCTGTGTGTGTGTGTGTGTGTGTGTGTGTTTGTAGAGCTGGGTTTAAAACCAATTGCAAAATGATAGTATTAAGTCCTTGCATTCATTACTGTATGCATATCATGTTTAAAATTTGAGAAATAGACATTTGGAGCACAATCATTTTCCTGGTCCTCTTCACAAGGGAGATGGTTGTTTTATATATATATATATATATATATATATATATATATATATATATATATATATATATATATATATATATATATATATTGTGTGTGTGTGTGTGTGTGTGTGTGTGTGGTGTGTGTGGAGGAGGCAGGTTGTGTCAGTGACACTGACATCCAGTTGCCTACCAGGTCAGGACCTGAATGAGTTGTATATAAAATAGCAGCAGATACAGCAGTAGTTTGTAAACAACAAAGGACCCAGAGCCATAGTGACAGAGGTTGGCCAGTGGAAGCAGCTAGTGCTCATCAAAGCAATGCCATTCTTTTTATTTTTTTATCAACGAGAGGTGGGGGTAACTTATTTAGATGCTCCATTATTATTTATGTATTTACATAAAGCTGTGCATGTAACAAACTTAAGTCCCCCAGAGGCCTATGATATTAGGCCCCCAGCCTTTTCCCCTATTTGCCAAGTCTCTTCACCAAATATAGCCCATCTACAAGCTCACTGCTAGTAAGCAGCTAGTAAGCTGATTGTATGACGTTCTGTATAGTAGTGTGTGTATAATCTGTCTGTCTCTTATATGTCATCATGATTTGTGTGCATGGGGATCTCATTTTAAACAAGCTCAGTGCTTAATGAGTCTTCCAGTTTAGTGGACCTTGTATTGTGAATCTGTACTTCCATGTACTGTTTTTCCCATGTCTTACTAAATAAAGTACAATCAATCAATCACAATGCACCATGCGCTTAACAGTTTTCTGCAAAAAAATATGTTGCTTTATCAGTGGTCCTCAAACGTTTTTACATCAAGGACCGATAAATGTATGTGGCCGTGGAGCCGCATCTCAAAAGATTTTGTTCCAGGGACCCCCAGAAGCAAAAAGTTGAGTAAAACATTTTCGCTTTAAACATGTTGCAGCTCAACGCACAGTGAGGATCCAAACCATGGTCAGAGGTCAAACCTTCGACTGTCACCGCACTCTGTTGCAACGCGTGAGGCAGTCGGGTGGGCTTCACGTAGAGGAGACCACCAGTGGGAAGGTCGTCGTCGTCTTCTGTCCGGTTTCATCACGCCACATGACAGACATTGAGGCAGCTATGAAAGATGTCCCAGGTAACAGCAGGCTTTGTTTTCAGTTTAGTTTTTTAATCCATCCAATTATGGAATTATTGCACTTCACTTACCATCTGTTGATGTGCATCTTTTGATGTGCAAATCTTCATTTCCTGCGTTTGACTCCTGCATTCTCCTCCTACACAGCCAAATTCAGAGTTAATTTAAAATCTCGTTTTCACATATTGCTTGAGTGAATGTTTGCGAGTCAAGAAACGTGTGTGTGTATGTCTGTCCTGGGCTTCCCTGGTTGGCTAACCCAACCCATTGGCTTCATGGATTGGCTAAGATTTGTGTCACACAGAATGGAACAGAGCCTTAATTTGTACCATTGGTAACAAGTATCAGGAAGTAAGGAAGAGGCCCAATTTCTTTCCATTATGACTGCTGTGCATTAGAGCCTATTACAATCTTTTGTACCGTAACCCCATTCTGGGGGGAACATTTGTAAAAAAAAATAGCCCATTTTTGGCAAAGATATTAGTGGACAAGAGATCCAGTAGAACTAAGACAAGTCATTTTATGCTTGGCTGCGTGTGGGTATGATGCTCTGAAAATAGCCCATCTACAAGCTTACAACGCAACACAGACGCGTTGTAAGCTTGTAGATCTGCTATTTTCGGCAGTAGAAATAATACATTATGACGGCATCACGGCCCGCCAAAATCAATTTCAGTCGACTAAATCAACTGTAGATTTAGTTGACTAAAATACAACTAGACTAAAATCTAAACCATTTCAGAGGACTAAAATATGACTAAAACTAAATGTAATTTTACTCAAACTTTATATCAAACTTTGCTCCCTATACTCCTCTCTCTTGTCTTCAGGAGGAGCACCTGTCATCCTGGTAGTGATGCATCACACACACGACAGCGACTACCCACACATCACCAGGTCTCTGGGCAGTGACCACAGCTGGAACGTCGAGGACTTCGTCAACGTGCTCTACCACGAGACGGTGCCCGGCCTGCTGACGTGCCCGCTTAACGAGCGGGCAGTGGCACAGCTGCACAGCACGTTGCTGAAGCACAGCAGTGTGAGCCCTGCCGCTGCCAGTGCGTATGGTGGTAGTAGCACTGGTAAAACCAAAGGTGGTGGTGGTCTTTTCGCAGGAATGTTTGGTTCTGAGCCAAGGTGTGCCCCGTTTGAGCGTCAGGTCTGCGGTCGAACTGATGACCATGGTCAAGGTAAGGTCAATTTCACACAACGCGTGAAATTTGCAATAGTACTAGTAATAGTACTGGAAAACTTGAAACGGATGTAGATCGTCAGGTAGAAACCTCATATGTCTTACTTTTCAGGATTCAAATAAGAAAATAGCAGAAGTAGCAGATCTACAAGCTCGTAGTTCTGCTACTTTTGATGCTTTTGTGTGACGCTGTAGTATGATCAATTAGGGCATTCATTTACGAAAATACAAAATGTTGGATCAACATGGATCAACAAAATGTACAGTACTAGTATCTCCAAATGTTTCTTAAACAGTTTTCCATTTACATTAAATGTTGCAGCTCAACACACAGTGAGGATCCAAACAAAAGTCAGTGGTCAAACCTTCGACGGTCACCGCACTCTGTTGCAACGCGTAAAGCAGATGGGTGGGCTTCACCTAGAGGAGACCACCAGTGGGAAGGTCATCGTCGTCTTCTGTCCGGTTTCATCACGCCACATGACAGACATAGAGGCAGCTATGAAAGACGTCCCAGGTAATAGCAGGCTTTGTTTTCAGTTTAGTTTTTTAATCCATCCAATTAGTTATGGAATTATTGCACTTCACTTACCATCTGTTGATGTGCAAATCTTCATTTCCTGCGTTTGACTCCTGCATTCTCCTCCTACACAGCCAAATTAATTTAAAATTAAACACCTATGAGGAAGTAAGGAAGAGGCCCAATTTCTTTCCATTGTGGCTGCTGTGCTTAGAGCCCATTAACCATTTTAACCGTATTCCCATTCTGGGGGGAACATTTGCCAAAAAATAGCCAATTTTTGGCACAGATATTAGTGGACAAGAGATCCGCTGCGCATGGGTATGGTGCTCTGAAAATAGCCCATCTACAAGCTCACAACGCGACGCAGACGTAAGCTTGTAGATCTGCTATTTCCGGCACACAGCTAAGTAGACGTCACACATTACGACGGCGTCACGGCCCACCAAAATACATTTTAGTCGATTAAATCATCTGTACATTTAGTTGACTAAAATACAACTAGACTAAAATCTAAAACATTTCAGATGACTAAAATACTTCATATCAAACTTTTTCCCCCTATACTCCTCTCTCTTGTCTCCAGGAGGAGCACCTGTCATCCTGGTAGTGATGCATCACACACACGACAGCGACTACCCAAACATCACCAGGTCTCTGGGCAGTGACCACAGCTGGAACGTGGAGGACTTCGTCAACGTGCTCTACCACGAGACGGCGCCCGGCCTGCTGACGTGCCCACTTAACGAGCGGGCAGTGGCACAGCTGCACAGTGCGTTGCTGAAGCACAGCAGTGTAAGCCCTGCCGCTGTCAGTGCCAGTGCGTACGGTGGTAGTAGCAATGGTAAAACCGAAGGTGGTGGTGGTGGTCTTTTTGCAGGATTTTTTGGTTCTGAGCCAAGGTGTGCCCCGGTCGAGCGTCAGGTCTACGGCCGAACTGATGACCATGGTCAAGGTAAGGTCAATTTCACACAACTTTTTTATTTTCAATAAAAAATAAATACATCTGTATGATTTTTACCCAGTGTACTGGAAAACTTCAAAACAGATGTAGATCGTCGGGTGGAAACCTCATATGTCCAAAACGTACTTACTTTTCAGGATTCAAATTCAAAAATGGCAAAAGTAGCAGATCTACAAGCTCGTAGTTCTGCTACTTTTGATGCTTTTGTGTGACGCTGTAGTATGATCAAGTAGGCATTCATTTACTAAAAATACAAAAAGTTAAAACATGGAGCAACGAAATGTACAGTAATAGTAGTACCTCCAAATATGTTTCCTTTACAAACCTTTACATTAAATGTTGCAGCTCAACGCACAGTGAGGATCCAAACAATGGTCAGAGGTCAAACCTTCGACTGTCACCGCACTCTGTTGCAACGTGTGAGGCAGGTGGGTGGGCTTCACCTAGAGGAGACCACCAGTGGGAAGGTCGTCGTCGTCTTCTGTCCGGTTTCATCACGCAACATGGCAGACATTGAGGCAGCTATGAAAGACGTCCCAGGTAATAGCAGGCTTTGTTTTCAGTTTTCTTTTATTATCAAGAAACGTGTGTGTGTGTGTGTGTGTGTGTGTGTGTGTGTGTGTGTGTGTGTGTGTGTGTGTGTGTGTGTGTGTGTGTGTGTGTGTGTGTGTGTGTGTGTGTGTGTGTGTGTGTGTGTGTGTGTGTGTGTGTGTGTGTGCATTGGCTTCATGGATTGGCTATGTTTGTGTCACATTTGTGCCGCTTACGGGTCCATTTGTACACTCTTAGAGTTACACACCCGTAAGGGGCCATTTTATTTGGAACCCCCTCAATGAACCATGAGGGTCCCTGGACCACACTTTGAGACCCACTGGTGTAGCAGAGTGTTTGTAGTGAGCCAACATGCACAATATCAGCATCCTGACTCTGTTTGACCAGAATAGAGACACATGGCGGACTACAAATTCACGCCCACCATTGAGACGGCGCACCCACTCGAGGTCATGGAGAACGATGTATTGCAGCTGTCGATGCAATCCATATGAGAGGCATCGTAAAATACCGTGGTTTCACTGGTTGACTACTGAGGCTCAGGCTGTAGCGATTTATTTTGTGTTCTAATAAATTGTCCCATATGTTTGATTTGTCCTTTTAATGTGACATATCTGCCATCTCAATATACAACCCACAATATACTATAATATACTCCATCAGTGTGTCAAAAGACAGACAGACAGACTCTCACAAAGTGCAATAAAACTCGGTCTCACTCCCAATATAGCAAAGACACAGGGGATCAAGTGTTCGCATACTATACGTCACGGACAAATCCCTTGAGGTTTTCAATACCCAGATACGTTTGTCTCTCATGTATCATTTTTTTAGGCTATTTATTTTGAACAATTATCCAAACAGCATCTTGCAAGACTATTTGTATATTAATACTAACCTGGAGTATTCACTAAGTAGTTGAAAATGTCGGGATATGTCACTCAGGTTATTTCCCAAACTACATTCAGGCAAGTTAATACAACAGCGGTAAACCCACACGTTTACATCTTTCATGTACCGTCAGAGCTCTGCGGTTGGTAGAAAATGTATATAAGCCTATGACATGTTCAAAATATAGACATGGGCAAAGTCAGTCGGTATTGGGACGAGAATTCCCCTCTTCAACGTCGGTGCTCGTAAAGACAGTGATGTCACTGAAATGAGACTTGTCTCTCTGCCGTTTCCCCTCTGCTGTGTTAACATTATGGGTAACGCATTCAAGTGGCAAATTAAATGTGAAACACATCAACTATTGAGAAAACAAGAAGATATGTTGATAAAGACACTCCATACATTAGCCTTAATTTGTATCATCGGTAACACCTATGAGGTAGTAAGGAAGAGGCCCAATTTCTTTCCATTATGGCTGCTGTGCATAGAGCCTATTAACCATTTTAACCGTATTCCCATTCTTGGGGGAACATTTGTGAAGAATAGCCAATTTTTGGCAAAGACATTAGTGGATTAGTGGACAAGATTTTATGCTTGGCTGTGCGTGGGTATGATGCTCTGAAAATAGCCCATCTACAAGCTCACGACACGACACAGACGCATTGTAAGCTTGTAGATCTACTATTTTTGGTAAGTAGAAATCAGCTGTAGATTTACTTGACTAAAATACAACTAGACTAAAATCTAAAACATTTCAGATGACTAAAATATGACTAAAACTAAATGTAATTTTATTTAACTTTATATCAAACTTTTCTCCCCTATACTCCTCTCTCTTGTCTTCAGGAGGAGCACCTGTCATCCTGGTAGTGATGCATCACACGCACGACGGTGACTACCCACACATCACCAGGTCTCTGGGCAGTGACCACAGCTGGAACGTCGAGGACTTTGTCAACGTGCTCTACCACGAGACGGTGCCCGGCCTGCTGACGTGCCCACTTAACGAGCGGGCAGTGGCACAGCTGCACAGTGCGTTGCTGAAGCACAGCAGTGTGAGCCTTGACGCTGCCAGTGTCCGTGTGAACGGTGGTAGTAGCATTGTTGGCCCTACCGCTGCCAGTGTGAACGCTGATAGTAGTAGTGTGAGCCCTGCTGCTGCCAGTGTCAGAGAGTCTAATAGACCCGGCTGGATGGCTCGGGGGATAAATTACCTCAAGTCAAAATTCGGGTCAGATCCTGCGTCTAGGTGAGACATGACCTTTGACACAATCTAAATGTCTCAATAGGTAGACTAAATACAACCACCCCAATTGTATAAGTTATATTGTATCAACATTAACACTCTACCATACAGATTGGACAAAATTACCTTTTATTCATTAAAAAAAAGTTAGAGTGCCGCTTTAATGTCCTTATTCTGGGGGGGAAGTTTTTGCCAAAATAGCCGATCTACAGTACACACTCCCAACTTGTTGTGTTGTGAGCTTGTACATTGGCTATTTTTGGGTAAACCGATATGGTGCAGGGGGCCTGGGGGACTCCGATCAATGGACTATATAAGGTTTGAGTAGTTAACCACAGTAACTACAAGTGATTGAAGGATTTTACTGTGTGATCAGTATTTGTAGATTGGAATGGGGCTAGACCTGCCTTTTCTAATTAGAAACACCTGTGTGAGTGTGTATAGATGACGATGTAAATGTAATCTTGTTAACTAGCCCATCTTGTTAAGAGCTAATTTACAGGCAGTGCTATCAGATGCTGTTAATTGATGTTACTTTAATCTAGACGGTGGCTTGAGTTGTATTTTAATCTTTCCCCTTGTTGTGCTGTGTTTTGATTGAACACATCGTGTTTTGTTGCAACCCAAAGTGTCTGCAGAAACTGTGGATCTGAAACTATATGCTTTTCTTTGAAAGAAGAAAACAAAATGTCATTTAACCATGCATTATCAAAGGCCTTTTTGTTTTCATGGACAATGATGACAGCAAAAAGAAAGTGGTAACAGCAAAAACAAATATGTGGTAGAGACAACATTGAGTTTCAGATTGAAATAAATTCACTTCATTATTTCTTACCTTGAAATCAGATTAGGCCATAATTAACCACTTGAATCCTTACAAGTATCCCCATTCTGTGGGGGAACATTTGCCAAAAATAGATAAGAAACAAATATATATATATATTTAGTGTAAGCCTATTAAAAATACAGTCAACTAAGTATTGGGTTTAAGTGGTTAAAGCTTCTACTTGACATGAAATGCTCTTTGAGAATTTCATTTTATTACTTTCTCATGAACAGTACATGACTAGGACTCAGATAAAACAAGGGCAATACATATGTATGTCAGGAGGACAGTTTTACAACTTACATGAAAATAATATGTACGAGGTTGAATTTGTCCATGTTTCTAGGAGAATTATTGGAAGTACCACACTATGGGTGCGTTCGGAAATACAGCACTGAGCGCACTGGCCAATACAAACTAATAGGCGAGTGCGCTCCGGTGTGCAATATCCGAACGCACCCTTATGTTGGACAGGATAAACTGTTGATTAATGCTGTAAATGCACTTTATGTGAATAACACTGACAATAAATCATGTCATCTAATAAGATACCCACATCTCTCGTCAAAGTTTAATTCAAATGAACCACTTCAACTACAGCGTTCCTATTCTTGGGTAAACATTCGCCAAAAACGGCAGGCTATATTTGGTGAAAAGACTTGGCAAATAGGGGAAAAAGCTGGGGGGCTATTAGGCCTCTGGGGACTTAAGTTTTTTAATGCTATACATGCACAGCTTTATGTAAATAAATAAATAAATCTGCTTCTATATGTACAATTATTTGGAATATCAATTTCACTGTACTCATACTATTTTAATATCTGAATTATTTTTTGGTTCTTTCCTTCTATTTCTGTTCTTCTTCCCTTTCCTGAAAACTACAAATGATGGGAGCTGGTACAACAAAATGAAAATAAAGAAATTCATTATCCAGTGTTATACACCTGTTAAACCTGTCATGTAGAATTAAAGTTGAAACAGTGGAACAGTGCTGCTGCCATCTACCGGCAGAACCCTGTCACTACGGCTCCCTGTGTTCTAGTTAGTGGTTGTTTACAAACGGTCACACAGACCAACGGTCTGCCGGAGTGTCAGTAAAGTCACTGAATGAATGACTGATCACAGTGAACACATGACATCTCTGTCACCAACGCAACCTGACGTCTATTTCTAATGGATCGCCGCTTCAGAAGACGTCGATCGTGTCCACACTGACAGACTTTTTCTGCTCCAATTGGACCTCGATCATGTGTTTCTCCTTTGAAACCTCGCATGTTTTAGACAGATTATGGTAGATTAACACTGTTGATCCAGCTGGAAGGGACTTCAACTGACCCCACACAGCAGGTGGGTTTCTTAATTCTTCATCAAATCATCCTCCATAGTACATATTCCCATAATATTCCCACATATGCACGTGCAAAGTAGTGAGTATATCAGTGACAGCTACTACTATAGCATAATAGCTCTGGTCCATAGCGTTAGAAGGAGTTCTCCGTAACCGCTATGTTACTTTCAAGCCGTTGCCCGCACACCCTCTGTAGCGCAGCCTCTCGATTGGAGTCAAAATAAGAGAATACACTTTCGCTATTCACCAAAACAAAGACGGTTTTAATATGTTGAAAGCCTACTCTCCTTGGTGGGAACACTCGGAGCCCCCCACCTCACGTCTAAAATACACCTTTTGGCCAGATAAGAAAATATTCCACCGCATGGAAAAATGTCTTGGTTGCTCCACTGCGCCCCCTACAGATCTGTTCAATGCAAGTTTTCTATTGACAAGATCTGTAGGGGGCGCAGTGAAGTGTTGCCAACCGGTGGATTATTTTACATTTTGATCAAAAAGTGTATTTTAGACGTAAGGTGGGGGGCTCAGAGTGTTCCCACCACGGAAAGTAGGCTTTCAACATCTTAAAACCGTCTTTGTTTTGGTGAATAGCGACAGTGTATTCTTTGTTTTTACTAAAGACGAGAGCCTGTGTTGCCGGGGGCGTGCGGGCAACGGCTGAAAAGTACCATAGCGTTAAAGGAGAACTCCTTCGAACGCTATGGACCACCAGAGCTAAACTGACCCTCATCATAAAGAAGATTTGTCAACATTGCATCAGTGTTTTTCAAAAGCAGTCACAAGCTCACATGCTTTTTCATGTCGGATGTGTGAGCTTGCAGATCTGCTATTTTCGTACAGCCACCATACTAATGGCTTAAAAAGTGTTGCAACTCATTCATTTCATTTGTAGCCATGGGGACCGGGTCCCTCTGTAACTCCCTCAATGACCCATATGGAGGTCCCCGGACCCCACTTTGAGAAGCATTTCCTTGACATTATTGTGTTGTGCTCGTCAATAACTATAAAGGAACACTTTGCATTGATGGTCTCTGATCAATGGAGACACAGTAACTAGTTTAACAGTCAAAGTAGGTCACTAGCTGCAGCTAGCTTGTGTTGCTAAGCTAAAATGCAGTGGTGGAAGAAGTACTTAGTACTCAAATGTTTTACTGAAATAAAAGTATCCATACCACAATGTAGAAATAATCTGTTACACGTCAAAGTTTGGTATTCAAAATGTATTTTAGTCAAACTATAAAAGTATTGACATAAACATGTACTTAAAGTACCCAAAGTAAAAGTACTCATTATGCAGAATGTCCAATTTAAAGTTTTCAAATGTATAAACATCTTTTGAAAATATCATATCTACAAGCTCACAACAGCACGCTTTGTGAGCTTGTAGATAGAAGTATATAGGGCTGGAGTGGTTAATGTATGTTTTGTAATAATAATCCAAATCTACAACTAGTAACTCAAGTTTTCAAATAGAGTAGAAGTAAAAGTATTGAAAATTGAAAATACTCCAGTAAAGTTAACTCAAAATTGTACTTGAATACATGTACTTAGTTACTTTCCACCACTGCAAAAAAAAATGCATATTATGTTGTTTGTGCTTGACACATTTCTTGTAGGACACACTTGTCGGTGTGACATGCTGTTGGGTCTGGTTCTGCGGGTGACGTCCACGTGGTTGAGAAGATCCAGTGTTGTTCTGTGTGAGCAGACATTAACCCCCAGACTGCTGCTGTCTAAAGAAGTGTGCTTCACTTACTGTTACTATCATAACCTCATCAGTCCACTGAAGATATCCACAAACAGGATTACAGTCGAGGTAGCCTATGCTTTATTTATTGTGCTTTTTTAAAAGTATTATTTGTATTTTATTAGTGTGCTTATAAGCCTTTGTTGCATTGTTACTCTGTTTATTGTTTTGATGTCACAACCTTGCCTTTTCATTGTGCAAGCCCCTTGTAAACAAATAAAGTCATAGGTAATATTGTATTAATGTAATGTCAGCACTTAAATCTGAATGGCTGAGTTCCATACAGTGCATATACACATGCAAAGTATTGAGTATCAGTGCAAAGCTATAATAGCATATAGATTCTCAAACTTAGATGCTCTCATACTCAGGACCCCTATTTTGCTGTAGGGGCAGGACGGTATTTTAATGACGGCATGCGCGCATATTTGACCTTAAATTAGGAAACATGTTTGTATAGGAAATGTTTTTTAGCTTAGTTTTAGTCTTTTTAAACTAATACAAGTTCAAGGAATGACATGAATTATAGAGCTGAAACCAAAAGTTTTCATAATTGAATGAGTATCTTTCTCTTCTTCAAGGGTGGCTGAGGCATAGACCAATTATTTGTTTACTATACATTGAGACTGGACGGCCGCACATGTGATTGTTTCACGCAATCAATTCTCAACCTGTTGTTTTGGGGTACGCTGGTTTCAGCAGCACACCCCAACCCCCTCTTGTGTGTTGGCTAGTGAGGCGCGTCCTAGCGAGACCTGATAGAATGGGTTTCATTGCGCGCATACTGGTTGCACGCATACCGGTTCTTATCAGTGTGATGTCGTCTGTTAAGGGGTCTATTGCTGCGTGCAGATAGGATACTGGCAGCAGCCCTACTGAAGCCAACATGCTATGTACCGGCTCTGCGTGTAGCCTATAGATGCGAGGAGTGAGGAATCTTGAGGATACATTTTCACACTCACTTGTAAACCTGTTATGCAAAGTAGCCATTTGGGTACCTGGCTCGTGAATCGACGCGTGCACGTGCGTGCTGTGCGCTGTACCGTGCCGTACCTTGCGTTGCGCGTGAAAAAATTACTGGCCACACGCCGTCCAAATATCATCATGATTTGTGTGCGTGGGGATCTCATCTTAAACAAGCTCACTGCTTAATGAGTCTTCCAGTCTAGTAGACCTTGTATTGTGAATTTGTACTTCCATGTACTGTTGTTCTCATGTCTTACTAAATAAAGTACATCAATCAATCAATCAGTCCTACTCCCAAGACACCACTGCATACATACCTACATACACACACACAGTATTGATACTTTTTGAGTAACATTTGAGTATTCTTTCCACCACTGCTGGTTGGAGAAAACAAAAAGTATATTTTTTGTGGTTTACTGATGATGAATGTTGTGTTTGTCTTCATTTAGCTGACAGAGTGTGACATGACGCAGCCTGCCAGTGTCACCTCTGACATGGCCGCTGTGACCGACGAAGACGCCGATGAAGATGTCGCCACAGAGGCCAGGGTGATGGACGAGGACCAGGTGAGGGTCGTAGCGGTCAACACTTCCATCTACATTAAGCAGTGGTGTAAAGTAACATTACACAAGTACATTTACTCAAGTAATGTACCTAAGTACACTTTTGAGGATTTTCCATTTTCAATACTTTTACTTCTACTCCACTACATCTCAGAGGCAAATATTGTACTTATACTCCACTACAATTATTTGAAAGATTTAGATTATTATCACAGAACATACAGTATCCACTTCAGCCCTATATACATTTCAGCTTTTTGAAAATAGCCGATCTACAAGCTCACAATGGTCGCGATGCGACACATTGTGAGCTTGTAGATCTGCTTTTTTCAAGTACATTTTGATGCCAGTACTTTTGTACTTTTACTCAAGTTAAGTACATTTTGAATTCTGGACTTTTACTTGCAACAGACCATTTCTATATTGCAGTATTGATACTTTTACTTAAGTAAAAAATATTTGAGTACTTTTTCCACCAGTAGTATAATTCCATGAAATCTCTCCTCTCTTCATTAGCTCTCCAAGTGTGACAGTGTCTCCCGTGGGGCCGTGGCTGCTGCTCCTGCCTGTGATGAAGACTGTGATGAAGGTGTGGATAGACGGGGAGAGAGCGGAATGGAGGATGAGGATGTGAGGGCGATGACGATGACCGCTAGTGGCCAGGTGGATCCAATTAGCAACGAGACGCCAGAGACGGAACCCACCACCACCGCCACTGTCGCACTACCTGGCGAGTAACACTCACTTGATGTTTTTTTCCCCCTTCATCTTAAACACTTCACACTCTTATTTTCGGAATTCTTAGAAAATGTACCGCCAAAGATGGGGGAAATAAATAACCCATCTAAAAAGCTCATAATAAGCTGTGATGTGACATGTTTTGAGCTTGTAGATCTTACTGTTTTTGAAAGAAAAAAAAGAGAGAACATTTTCGATAAGTTTACACCTACAATGACGTGCCTAAGATATTGGGGATGCCAGGGGGAAAGTAGTTGAACTCTTAAGACAGCCCACCTGCGTTTTTTTTATTTCCTTACCTTGTAGATAAGGGGTCTTCAAACATTTTTCAGGCCAAGGACCCCTTAGTTGAGAGAGAGAGAGACGAAGCAGGGACTTCCCACTCGTACATCTGCTATTTTTGAACATTTTCGACAATTCTTGAAAGGGTTTGAAAAGTGTTTTGAATCATTTTAATTATTTTTTTTAACTTTTTTTAACACAAATCTTCTCTTCTCTTCTCTCTTGTGCAAATCTTGGAAAATATATTGTTTTAAAGCGAACATTTTTAACTAAAATCTTTGCTTCTGGGGGTCCCTGGAACAAAATATTTTGAGATGGGGGTCAGCGGCCAAATACATATCATTTTGGGAGTCCTTGACATGAAAAAGTTTGAGAACCACTGATTATAGCAATATATATTATTTTTTTTCAAAAAATGTCTTCTGTTTAGAAGACATTTTGTAGAATCGGCTTCAGGTCTTAATGGGTTAAAGCACAGTATATACATGGTTATGGTTGAATAGTGGCACAACTGCAAGGGTTGTGCAAATCTTGGAAAATATATTGTTTTAAAGCGAACGTTTTTAACTAAAATCTTTGCTTCTGGGGGGTCCCTGGGACAAAATATTTTGAGATGGGGGTCAGCGGCCAAATACATATCATTTTGGGAGTCCTTGACATGAAAAAGTTTGAGAACCACTGATTATAGCAATATAAAACATTTTTTTCAAAAAATGTCTTCTGTTTAGAAGACATTTTGTAGAATCGGCTTCAGGTCTTAATGGGTTAAAGCACAGTATATACATGGTTATGGTTGAATAGTGGCACAACTGCAAGGGTCGTGAAAAAATGACTGTGTGTGTTGTGTTTAGAGTCCTACCGATACCAGCATCGGAAAAGCTGCCAATACCGCCTAAAATGCTCCTATCGGCGAGTATGTGTTCTCAAACTATTTTTAATTTTATTTCAAGGACCCGCATAACTCTTGAGAGTCTATACAGACCTGTAAGGGTCTATTTGCAACCCCCTTGAAGAACCCTGAGGGTCCCTGGACCCCACTTTGAGAACCACTGTCCTAGATTATTTTTTAACCCATTTAGACCTGGAACGCATCTGTGTCACTTTTTTTAATTTGAGCTAAAAAGCATTATTTTACACTTTGGCTATTCAAAAATAGTAGATCTACAAGCTCGTAGCGCGGCACCGAGTGCCGCGCTACACGCTTGTAGATCTACTATTTTTGAAAAATCGGGAACATTTTTGAAAATCTTTGAATATATATTATTTTAAAGCGAACACTTTTAACTCAAATCTTTGCTTCTGGGGGGTCCCTGGAACAAAATGTTTTGTGATAGGGGGTCCGTGGCCAAATACATTTAATTTTGGGGGCCCTTGACATGAAAACGTTTGAGCACCACTGATATAGAAACATATAGTTTTTTCAGAATACTGTTGGGATTTAGAAGACATTCGTAGAATCGGAACCTCAGGTCTTTAAAGGGTTAAATTACACACCGGTTTCGGATCGGTACTCTGTATCGACCATTACGCAAGTTATGGTTATCGGCGACGGAATCGGTATCAGGAAGGAAAAAAATGGTATTACTTGTTGGTAAATCAGACCTTTTTCCCGGGACTGTTTGTGGCTGGATTTTTCAAGTCAGGTCAATACACACTTTGAAAGCGCAACGATAATGTCACTGTGACAAAAGCAAGTTTCTGCAAATTGATTTTCATACTGTACCGAAATGAAAGGGTATCCAGTGGCTTCATGAGAAATCAAACAACAACAACAGTGATGCTTTGGAAACGGGTCTAGGCTTGGAGCTATAGTGACACATCCCTCACACATGGCTAGAGCCTGGAGCTATAGTGTCTTATCCCTATGGTTTTGTAAATAAAATAACACATTCAATCCGGGAAACGCATCTCTGTCAGTTTAGATTTCTTTGGCTATTCAAAAATAGCAGATATAGAAGCTCATAGCGCGGCTATGAGTTTGTAGATCTGCATTTTTTTGAAAATTTTTGCAAATTTGTGCAAATCTTTGAATATATATATATATATATTTAAGCTAACATTTGTAACTCAAATATGGGAGGGGGGGGGGGTATTCCTGGAACTAAATATTTTGAGATGGGGTCGGCGGCCAAATACATATCATTTTGGGGGTCCTTGACATGAAAAACTCTGAGAACCACTGATATAGAAACATAAGTTTAAAAAAACAAAAAAATGTTAGGATTTAGAAAACCGTTGTAGAATATATTCAAAGATTTGCACTAATTTTCAAGATTTTTCAAAAATAGCAGATCTACAAGCTCATAGCGGCGCGCTATGAGCTTGTAGATCTGCTATTTTTGAATAGTAAAATAAATCATAAAAATGACACAGAAGCGTTCCCGGATTAAATAGGATAAACTACTCTTGCCTTGCCCTCTCACACATGGTTAGGCCTTTAGCTATAGTGTCATATCCCTCACACATGGCCCATCACGAGCTGCAGCATCATGGGAGATATTAAACACAAGACAAGAGGCTCACCAGGCCTCCAGACCTAACCTTTTCCACCACCGTCCCAGAACAACATTTTTAAGTGCTCACATTTGTTACTACCCTATTGTAGCAATAGTCTGTTACAAGTACAAGTTTGCTATTAAAAATTTACTCGAGTACAAAAGTATTGGCATCAAAATGTGTTTAAAGTACCAAAAGTAAAAGTAAAGTACTCATTATGCAGAAGGTCCCATTTCACACATTTTCAAATGTATAAAATGTATTTCGTCCTTTTGAAAATAGCAGATCTACAAGCTCACAGCGCGTCGCTTCATTTTGTTGACAGGCAGATGTTGGTACCTCTGCCTGACGCACCTCCGACGGTGCCTAAGCAAAGCACCAGCTGTAGGGTCTTCAGCTGTGAGCCATCCTGGCCTGGTAGTTTTTCCCCTTGCTCACCAGGGAGTGACCCTGGACTCTGCACGGCAGGGAGCGTCATCCTCCCTGAGCCAGGCTTGCACCTGGCCGCCAAAAAATAAAATAAAATAACTGTAATACCTGATGGTTGAATATTTCAGGTTGATGTTGGAACCTCTCGGGGCATTTCTGTCAGACCTACTTCAGCCGGTATCTAAATTCTTCAGCTGGGAGCCATCCTTCACTGATGTTTCGCCCCTTAATCGCCAGAACATCTCAGGGTGGTGGGGGCAGCGGCGGTCAGGGACGTCTCCCTGCCGCTCCCTGCAGCTGGATTTTCTCAAAGTATATAGCAGTGGTTCTCAAACCTTTTCATGTCAAGGACCCCCAAATTGACACTTATTAGCCCGCGGACCCCCATTTGAAAAGATATGCCAGGGACCCCCCATAAGAGACGATTTTTACGGCTCTAGTGATTCTCAACCATTTTAATTTCAAGGACCCCCAGTTTGACATGCATTAGGCTACGGACCCCCATTTAATGGCATTTATTTCTCTGGGTGGGACCCCAATTCATATTGTAAAATCAATGTTAATTTAACTCTGAGAGTGTCCAAATGGAACCAAATGGACCCGTTAGGGTCCATTTGGTTCCTATCCATCATTTAGCTGGGGACCCCCTGGAACTCCCTAAAGTACCCCTGGAGGTCCCCGGACCCCACTTTGAGAACCAATGGTATATAGGTCTGAAGTGGTATTGTAATTATAATCAAAATCTACAAAGTAACTAGTAACTAATGTTTTCAAATAATTATAGTGGAGTAAAAGTCCAAAATTTGCCTTTGAGATCTAGTGGAGTAGAAGTGAAATTATTGCAAATTGGAAGTACTCCAGTAAAGTAACAAGACCAGGAGACCTGGTTCTGCCAGACCCAGAATGAAGCTGATGAGCTGATGAGCTTAACTCTCTCAGTGCCACGCCCCGAGATATCCCGAGTTTTTCCCGAGTACCCTCAGTGCCAGCACGAGAAATCCCGAGTTTTTACTTTTGACTGTGGTCGCGCTATTCTGTTTATTTTTCATGATCACTTTCGCTTCCTGACTCCTTCAGACTCACCCGGAGCCGGATGTAAAAAAAAAAAAATCATTTCCGGGTCACGTTGTTTTTCTCCGGTGATTTTCGGCCAGAATAGGGAAAGTCACGGTTTTTCACACGGTATAAAAAGCGAACGGAGAGGTCCACGTCTACTCTCTTTGGTCTGGGTGACGATCAGTCATCGTAGTCGTGTATCGCATCGTAATTTAGCGCGATCAACGATTGTCGAAAATGTCAACATCCGGTTATGACCGGATATGACGTGAGCCTGTTTGGGAGGGGGTGAGTGAGCCAGCGAGGTCATCAATGTGTCGATTTGTTGCTCTCTACTGGTAGAACTGTATTATGGGTTTAAAAACCCAATCAGATCATTTATTTGAATGAAAAATTACAAAATTAAAAAATAAAAAAAAACGCAAATTGCTGGCACTGGGGGAGTACTTTATGAAAATACTCTTGGCACTGAAAGAGTTAACTTAAAAGTTGCGAAATATGCGATGCGAATCGCATATTATGCGATGCGATGTGCGTATTATGCGATGCGCACATTATGCGATGCGGCCTTTTTGAAAAAACGTTACCCCGCATAATTATGCGCCATTTTGCTGATTATGCGGTAAATTCTGCGATCGCATAAAGGCATCTTTCTGGAGGGTCTAACTAGATCATCATGGTTATTTAAGGGGTTAGGGTGAGCGACCTCCGTATTTGGGCAACTCAAGATTCCATATTTGGATGAACGTGGTTGGCTTCCAACCACGTTCCATTTATGGTCATGGGCCCCTAGGCCGGGCACAGGCGTCACGGACCGACTCATTCGAGACTGGCGTCATGAACAGACTCGGCCAGATCGGACGTCATGTACACCCTATTTAGGGCGTAGATGATGATGGATCTCCATATACGGTTATGATTGATTCGTCGCGACATCATCAGGATGATCTGAGCGGATACGCATATAAGAACCGCATATAAGTTCCCAACTCAGAGCGGTTCTGGCACCAGTCACCGAAGTTGGAAGAGCACTACGGCAGAGCTTTCACAGAGCAGACCCAGGAGGCTATTTTTCAGTGGTGTTGGTTTAGGAAATGTTCCACTGGGTGGTCCATCTGGCAGGAGGACCAAACACACGCGGTCATGCTACTGTAGCTGTGGGACACAAGGTGTACTTCTTTGGAGGGTACTATTACTATGGGACTTGTTTTAACAACAGCAATCAGATTGTTGTGTATGTCTTTGACACAGTGACGTTGCGCTGGATGAAGTTGCCCCAAGTGAGGACACTTGTAATACGTCGCGTCGAGGTTCCCGCCGCGCTTGAAGGCCACACGGCCGTGCTGATAGGTGGCGATGTCGTCTACATCTGGGGTGGGGTAGAGGTCGGCTGTGGCGAGGTAGAGTACCGCGACGTTCTCTATGCATTTGACGTCAACACCCAAAGATGGCTCGAGCGCCAGGTATCTGGGTTTGTTCCGGAGGCGAGGCGCGACCACTCAGCCTGTGTCTTGGAGAAGGTCATGTTTATCTATGGAGGAAGCATCCCGAATCGGAATCAGAATCCGCTGACTTTTGAACCCAGTGAGGACATCTACAAGTTGGACACCACCACAATGGTCTGGACTTTAATTAGCACTCCACCACTTTCTTCATTTCATAATGAGACTGCCATCACCATCATCGGAACAAAGATATTTGTATTTGGGGGCCAAGGGTACCAGGGGGGCCATGGGTACCAGGGGGGCCATTACTACAGCAACAACATCAGAGTGTTTGATACAGAGACCAACTGCTGGCTGACGACGCCTTCTGCACAGCTTCCAGAACGACCTGAGGGTCATGCAGCCTTTGCCTACAATGGAGAGCTGTACATATTTGGTGGCGTCAACCGGAATTGGACCTTCAATGATCTTTTTAAATTCAATCCAGAGACCTTCTCCTGGACAAAGGTTGAAATCAAGGGGAAAGGCCCATGTTCAGGGATGTTTAATGTGTGTTGTTGCATGGTGGGAGATCGTTCCATCCTCTCTGGAGGACGGTACGCACGCGATGACCTGTACATCTTAGACGTAAGTCCTAGTCTGAAGACTTTATGCAAGCTAGCAGTTATTCATCACGGTCTCGAGCAGTCGGAACTCCCACACAACATCAGGTGGGAACTGGCAGCCATGACCACCAACAGCAACATTCAAGGTTAAAGGAGCTTCATTGTCATTCCATTACAGAACGAAATGTGTTCCCCATCTCCTAGTCATGGAGATAAATAAAAGAATAAATAAAATACACCTAAACACGACAAAAACAAAAAACTGTGCAATAACAGTATAAAAAAGAAGCAATTATTGTGTTCAGTTCACAGTTCAGTTCTTAGTGCAGAGTTCACAGGTGATTTCACAGATCACCTGATCACCAATGTGATGATCACAATTCAAGGTCAAGAGTTCATAATTCTCACAGCTTCGGGAAAAAAGCTTTTTTTTAGCCTGGTGGTACTGGCCTTGATGCTACGCAGCCTCCTGCCCGAGGGGAGGGGGTCAAACAGACCATGAGCAGGGTGGGCATCTTTCATAATACTGGTAGCTTTTTTCCTACACCTGCTGGTATAAATGTCACTGATGGCAGGTAGGCTGCTTCCGATGATTTTTTGATGATTATGCAAGCTAGCAGTTACAGCATTTAGTACGGTCTGGATAGGTTGGAACTCCCACACATCAGCTGGGAACTGGCAGCCATGACTACCAACAGCAAAAAATAACACAGCCCACTAAAAAAGGAACAATGACTTTCTGCACTCTGCACAAAAACAAAATCCATTATTTTACAGAGCACACACAAAATGTCTATTTGTCTATCTGCGGGTCTGTATGTCTGACAGACAATAATAATAACTTATATAATTTAAGTTGTTATTAAATGCCTTGAAGTCATATTCGACCTGTAGGCATATATTGCATTTTGTTATTAACCTGCTGTAGCCTAGGGAATATTAATATGTTGTATTGACAGGCTTACACAGGAAAAGAGTCGCAGAAAAGTAGTAGCATGCACAATAGAACTCTAAAATATATTTTTTTAACTCATTCAGTGCCCGGCTTATTTATGGCAGTTTGGCTCTGAGTTAGGGTTGCCAACTTTCAGAAATGGAAATACGGGACACATGCACGCGCGCGCACGCACAATTTTTTTTTTTAATACTTTATTTCGGTTGTTAGGGTTATTTAATTCTTTTTTTGGGGAGTTTTTTTGATACTTTAATTCGGTTTTAGGGTTAGGGTTGTTAGGGTTATTTAATTCTTTTGGGGGAGCCAGCCCCCCAAACTCCTGAAATGCATAGAAATCTATGAAATCTAAATAAAAAAAATCTATGAAATTTATATTAATTATATTGAATTATTATATATTAATTATATTCTTTATGTATTTATTAACTGTTAATCCATTATGAAGAATTCCGTTTTCCAGATGAGCATAACAACATAAGAGTTATTCTTTAAATGGGCACACTATTTAATTATATTGATTAATATATATAAGAGTTATTCTTTAAATGGGCACACTATTTAATTATATTGATTAATATATATTAAATAAATGTTTATTTATTAGACTTTAAAAACTCAACATTAATAAACAATCAACCATATTAGTCTACTGAAATAGCCTAGACTATGCCCACATCAGCAGCCAATATGTAGGCTGCCAGGGCAGGTAAATAGAAATACTGACATCTTGCTAAAAAACACAACCAGATAAATGAGATGTAATATCCCATACCGAATCGATCTCAGGAGATGTTTTAGTCATGAAGAAACTTGTCACAGGCAGCGCAGGGCAGAACGTATCCTAGCAACGTGAAAGCGCTAACTCTCATTGGTCGTGTTATGAGTAATGAGCCAATGAGCTGCTGAGCGCACTCCCAGACAATGGCTTCATAGCCAGCGTTGCCAAGTCTGCTTATTTTCCCGCAACTTCCCTGGAACAAAATTTGGCTTGTTTTTGGCTTATTTTTGTAGGTCGGCCTGGCTCATTTCTCTCACTATACTTGGCAACACTGTCACTGACTGACACCCGCAAGCTCTCAGTCACACAGAGAAGAGACAGAACGGCTGCCCCGTCTCGTTTGTGTGTGTGCGTGTGAGTGAGAAATACTCTCTCATATAAAAATCGCGCCGTCATTCCACGACCCCAAAATACGGAACATAGTGCGTCCTGTAACAGTTCAATACGGAACACGTCTTTTAGTTTCCAAATAAGGAACGATTCCGTATTTTACGGGACGGTTGGCAACCCTACTCTGAGTGCCACAGCCAAAATTCATTCTAAAAAAAAAGTGCTTAGGAGCCGAGATACAGCCTTTTTCAGTAAGAAGTTAAACAAAGAGTGAATGGAGCAGAATATTTTCAAATCATGATATCTTGGGTTCTAAAAAAAAAAAAGAAAAAAATAATCATTGGACGTCTTAGACGTCCAGTGGCACTCAGGGCTTATATTAGCGGACGTCTTAGACGTCCAGTGGCACTGAATGAGTTAATTACATACTTGTGACATAATAATGATGTCATGAATAGTTCGTGACGAAAGGGGACGAAAAGGGGACAGACTTTTTTTTTGGCTGGGGCCGGAGGACAAAGTGACTTTTTTTTGGCTGGGGCCGGAGGACAAAGTGACCATGCCCATGTATGGACGAAACAGGTACAAAGCCTCATGTAAGACCGGCCCCTTGGGTCTGGCAAAAATACCTCAAACTTGTACCTAAGTACAGTACTTGAGTAAATGTTCTCGGTTACTTTCCACCACTGATTTGAACCGTTCCAAAGTGAATGCAATACGACCCAAAACTTGTGAATTGTGTTACCAATGCATGACCACGGGCGGATTTCTGGTAATCTGAAGTGACAGCATGTTATATTTTCCGTTTCGCTTGAGAGGGAGAGTCGGACCCCGTGGCTTGTAGAGACACTGCAGAGCTTTCTTTTTTAAGGCGGTCTCTGATCTGTTATTGAGAGAGTTTTAATAAAAGACCATTATTGGAGGCTTATGCCTTAAGTCCACTTTTAGAGGGGCAAGTTATAGCGTCACTGCCCGGAACTCTGTGGAATCAATGCCAGCCTGGATGACTCATGGCTTTAACCCATTAAGACCCGGGAAACTCATCTGTGTCATGTTTAGATTTCTTATCTGCTATTCAAAAATAGCAGATATACTGTACAAGCTCATAGCGCAGCACAGAGTGCCGTGCTATGAGCTTGTACAGTAGATCTGCAATTGTTTTTGAAAAATCATGAAAACGTGTGCAAATCTTTGAATATATATGTTTTTAAAGCGAACATTTTTAACTCAAATCTTTGCTTCTGGGGGGATTCTACAAACGTCTTCTAAATCCTAACAGTTTTTTTAAAACACGTATGCTGCTATAATTTCAGTGGTTCTAAGTGCCCCCAAAATGTATTTGGCCGTGGACCCCCATCTCAAAATATTTTGTTCCAGGGACCCGCCAGAAGCAAAGATTTTAGTTAAAAAAGTTTGCTTCAAAAATATATATATATATATTCAAAGATTTGCAAACAAATTCATGATTTAAAAAAAATTACAGATCTACAAGCTCGTAGCGCGGTACTCTGTGCCGCGCTACGAGCTTGTATATCTGCTATTTTTGAATAGCCAAAAGTATAAAATAATGGTTCAAGTGGTTACACAGATGCGTTCCCGGTTTTAATGGGTTAAATGTCAAAACACATCCTCTTGTATTTGGGAGTATTATGGGTTTTACCCCCGGATGCCAAAGGTGAAACCTTTAAAACGATGGATTTAATAACAATGTGCCCACTAGTGATGTGCGGGTCGGGTTTTTTCATGACCCGCCCCGCCCCGCCACGGAACCCAACCCGCCCCGCGAACCCATGTATAAATCTATGGCTCAACCCGCCCCGCGACCCGCGGTAAAAAAACGGTAAAATCATGAAGGAAAATAATCTTCAAGTATACACCCCAAGTGTATTCAAACTGTTTTATTGTTATTATTCTTATTAGGAATAAAGACAAAACAAGAGCATGTGATTTATTTTATTTTTTTTGCGTGTGAGAGCGGCTGACCCGCTCACCCGTAGCCCGCATAATTGCCTCTGAAATCCTGACTCGACCCACCCGCGCCGCGGGTTGACCCGCGGGTTACGGGTCGGCCCGCTCATCACTAGTGCCCACTATTCAAACAACAGTTCCTTGTTTTCCATGTCTGTGTTTTGGTGCGACAATCTCACAGCATCATGTTAGGTTTAAAGGGATGGTTCACCCATAAAATAACTTTTTTTCTATCGATTAGTCACCATTTTTTAGTTTTTGTCACATTCCTGAGACAATAATATGATGACCGCCGGTGGCTCCGGTAGGAGACTCAAAGTGTCTTATAACTGAAAAAGGCTGTATCTCGCTTCCTAAGCACTTTTTTTTTACTTTGAAAAAAAAAAAAAAATGCTGTATGAACATATTTTTTTTATTTAATTGGCACTGAGAGAGTTAAGACCTGGAACGCATCTGTGTCACTTTTTGATTTGAGCTAAAAAGCATTATTTTACACTTTGGCTATTAAAAAATAGCAGATCTACAAGCTCATAGCGCGGCACCGAGCTTGTAGATCTGCTATTTTAGAAAAATCGAGAAAATTTGTGCAAATTAACATATTTATATTATTTTAAAGCGAACATTTTTTACTCAAATCTTTGCTTCTGGGGGGTCCCTGGAACAATATATGTTTGAGATGGGGGTCCGTGGCCAAATACATGTAATTTTGGGGGTCCTTGACATGAAAAAGTTTGAGAACCACTGATATAAAAACATATGTTTTTCAGAAAACTGTTAGGATTTAGAAGACATTATAGTAAGAATCGGCCTCAGCCAGGTCTTAATGGGTTAAGTAGACACTTTTGTGAATGGAGATGCGATGTGTCGATCCTTGGAAAGGAGACTGACGGCAAGGTTCTTTATATTAAAGGATATACACCATGAATTAAAAAAAATATATATATATTTAATATCATATTGATTATGTCCCTCAAATGTTTTTTCAAAAGGTTTGAGCCTAAATCAAGCCTCAGATATACTCATTCCAACTAACTTCTCTCTGGCTTATAAAGCACTTTCACCTGCAATACCACATTGTCCTGTTTGGCACGGGGCGCTATTGAGCCAGTTTGTATGCATGTTATCTCCTGGTTCTGTGTGGAAAAAGTAAAAAGAAAAAACAAATGTTTTTGGAACTGAAAAACGGAAGGGACGTCACGTCGGGGTGCAAATCAGTTTGGCCTGTTTTGAGACCAATTTACAGAAAACCCCAGATTTGCTGTGAAAGCCTGAGTGTTCAAACTGGGGTATTTTTGGGGATAGAAGAGGTAGGGGAGACCAAAAACACACAAAAAATAAGAAAATGTTAAAATTCATGGTGTAGTCCCTTTTAGGTCTACCAGAGCTTGTAGATTGGCAGATTTTTTTGGCTAGGGTTGGTTTAGGGCTGGACAAAGTAACCGAAAATATATCAAAACCGATATTTAGAACCAATAACTGATGTATTCTTGCTCATGTAAGTTAATTGAATAATCGAGATGCAGGTTTTTTGTTATGTTGTTTTTTATTTAGTATATATCAACAAATCAACACCACATTTTTGTATTCGTATTTGTGCATTTAAGTCGTTGTTTTCCTGTTTATGTCCATACTAATGTTGTACTGTGTGTGTGTGTGGTGTGTGCGTGCGTGCGTGCAGCTCCAGACAGAGCGAGAGAGAGGAAGAGGAGAAGAAAGCTGAACAGGGAGAAGAGGAAGATGATGATGAAGAAGAACAAGCCGCCCCCGGCTGGAAGTTTAGACAGTCTGATGTCGGAGCTCCCGTTCGCCTTCGCCAGCTCCGCCGTGTGGAACGACCTGGGATGTACGTATAACATCAGGACTGTCCAAACCCTTTTTTTTCCAAAGGTTTATTAATGTTAATTAACCCATAAAGACCTGAGGCCTTCTAAATCCTTATAGTTTTCTGAAAAAAACCTATGTTGCTATATATATATATAATATCTCGTTGCTGTCAGGCAGAAACCTCTAACTTTTTCGTAAATTAATGCCCTACTTGAAAAAAAATAGCAGATCTACAAGCTTGAAATGCCGTGCGAAGCGACACGTTTTGAGCGTGACACGGAACCAAATATGAGAAGAGAATACAGAGTTCAATAAATTGGTTTATTCAGAGAATGCATTCTGAGACGCACAGAGTCAAGCAACAGTTTATTGTACATACAGGGATTTAAGTCACTCCCCTCAAGGGAGGGAGAGAGAGCTTGGTACATATCATTAGAGAAAAGAGCCCTGTGTTCTGACCTTATCTTTCCGTACCAGGCACCTGGGCAGCACAAGGTTGCCATATGATCCCATCTTTTTGTAAGTTGAAAAACACAGTTTCAGTTTAAGGTCATCGTGACACATGCAAAGTAACTGCAATGGAAAACTCAAATGAGATAATGAACTTATATGAACTGTGTTATTAATGACCAGACAATTCTTTAACGCATTCAAACCGGGAACGCACCTGTGTAACCACTCTATCCATATTTTATACTTTGGCTATTTTTTAAAAATCTTGAACATTTGTGCAAATATTTGAATATATATATTTTTTTTTCAATGGAAACATTTTTTTACTCAAATCTTTGCTTCTGGGGGTCCCTGGAACAAATATGTTCATTTTGGGTGGTCCTTGACATGAATTTTTTGAATAGCCAAAGACATCTTAAAATGAGTAAATGACACAACTGCGTTCCCGGTCTTAGTGGGCTAATAACACTCCAAACATACACATGATAAAAATACAAGATAAAATTCCATTTATCAGGGGAGACTCCTGTTACTGAACAAACACTATAGCAACGAGTACTATCAGAATAGTATATGAACCTAAACAAAGTTTTATTTTAATCAAACTAATCAATTTAACCCATTATGATTATAATCAATCTTAATAAAATAACATGTGTTTAAATACAGTAGCATAAATGGACCGTGAAAGTGCAGTACATCTGCAATAGTTACTGATTTAGTTGATTGTAAGTAATCAGCAATTAGAATTCTTTCACGTTGATTCATCACACACACACACACACACACACACACACACACACACACACACACACACACACACACACACACACACACACACACACACACACACACACACACACACACACACACACACACACACACTAATCGATAGTTGCAGCCCTGGTTAGATCATTGTTTTACATGATGGGAGTGCCTAGACCTTAACTGGCCAACTAATTGATTAGCTGTCTTGACTGCTAATCTTTAAACTATAGCAGCTGGCTGATTGACTAGGCTCATTACTGCCTGAACAATTAACGCTATTTGGACGTTTGTTCATTATGTTGGTAATTAAATCACAGTGCTTTCTCTCTCTCTCTCTCTCCAGTTGTCCAGGGTCCAGAGTCAACCGAGAATAAGACGAGAAAGAGGAAGAGTGGAGACAGCGGAGGGCGAGTGGATAGCGAGGAGGACGCCGAGAAAACCAACAAGAAAAAGAAACCGAGCCAGCGTCCCAACTACTTTGTGTCCCTCCCCATCACCAACACACAGGTGACACATTGGCACAGTTCAATAGTTTTTTCAGACAGTACAATATTTAGTCAACTTGACAGTTGGCTCTGTACTTGGTCTGCTCTTTGTCCCTCTACGCCAACTCTCCGAAAATAGCCGATCTACAAGCGTTGTGAGCTTGTAGATCTGCTATTTTTGTTCCCCATCACACAAATATTTGGCAGACCCCCTGTTGTTACTCTGAGGACCCCGTAGCGGTCCCAGACCGCCTGTTGAAGACCCCTCGTCCAGAACATTAGTAAAAAAAAAACCTGGTGGTGATTGACTGCCGTCTTGTCCAACCACAGATCAGCTCAGCTGTGGCCGAGATCCAAGAGGCGGTGCTTCAGCAAGAGCCTCGATTGGCCAGAGCCATGATCCCCGTCCCCAGCCTGCACATCACCCTATTGGTCACTCACCTCGCCAATCAGGAGCAAATAGACATGTGAGTGGATCGTACGCACGCACGCACGCACGCACGCACGCACGCACGCACGCACGCACGCACGCACGCACAATCATAAAGTCACACTATGTAACTTTTTTAATTAAACCAGTTATTTTTCACAATAAAGCATTCCACATACTGTACATGTGTTTTCTGACAACTTATCGCTTTGGAACCAGAAATACATTTATTTTCAACCCAATATGTAACATCAGTAACCCTGTGGACGATCCACAGGGTGTGTTGCAGAGGGTACTGCAAGATATATAAGGACTGTATTTCTGAATAGGCTGGCTCTTCTATTGACCGCCGCGAATGACTGACGGGGGCCCGGATTGAGATAGATCCTTAATCACACACCTTAGATATGGTGAAAGGGCCCTGGTATTTATCTAGGTATTATTACTACAACTACAACTGCCGAACACTATCCTTTCAGGGAGTCGCAATATTTATGGGTACGATATGATGCCATGCGGTCGTAAGACGACGTCACGCTAGCGTTGTGTCCATATACGGGCGTAGTACCGGATATCGCTGTCCTTTGTAACAGGGTGCCTTTAACTTTACCCCCCTGGTAATTTCTTTTTTTTTTGGTATAGAGAACAGGATTACTGCATGTTTTTTGTGAGGGTACCTACACTAGGGGACACACTAGGGGAGAACATGCAAACTCCACACAGTGTATTTGTGTGTATTTCCCCCCTGTACTGTATATTTCTGTACAGACATTATAATTTTACTTACAATCCCATCCATACACACACACACACACCGTTTGCTGTCTGGCAGAAACCTTTGTCTTGCCATATATCAGTCTTTTTGTGTTTTTCATAAATGAATGCCGTATTATTATACTTTGTCGTATGACAGTTTTCTTCACAAGAGTGGCGAAACCGGCCGATTTACAAGCTCCCAAGTGTAAGCACAAAACGGGGAAGCCAGGTTGAAAGTGGTTGTACATTATATGTTTTTTTTGTAAATATTGAACCAATGAGAACAACAAGAGCTTGTGACTAAATAATAACTACATTGGATCCATTGGAACACATGGTTATGTCAGGCCATTTCCTGAAAAGTGACAGTCTTGGACATCCAAGGTTTCCACCTGACAGCGACAGTAGATTGCTCTCACACATGAGAGTGTTTTCTTGTTTCTTCCCCCGTTGGCTGGGAGGACACTCCCGGTGTCCGGGAGGACACTTTGGTCCTGTTGCAGAAAAAGAACCTCCTGTCCTTCCTGGATGCTATCTCTTCCTCTCACGGTTCTTCCTCATCAGGATCCAGCATCAATTATTAACTACGTTAATCCTGCCGTCCCGTTCGTCCCTATTTTTGGGCATGTCATTATACAGTGTGCAAAAAATAGCTGATCTACAAGCCCGTAGGTCAGTTATTTCAACTGTGCGACTCCGTTGTATGATGAAGCATAAAATAGGGCTTCAGTGGTTAACCACATATGAACCCTGCTAACCTTAAAAAAAATGTGTTGTTTTTAGGACAATCTCTCTTTTTTTCTATAAATATTTTTTTATTTCCTTTTTTAAAAATATTTTTCTGTTAGCAGATCTACAGTACAAGCTCACAGCATGATGACACGAGGCATAGATTTGCTATGTTCGTATTGCCAAAGTATATCGTCTCTGTCGGGGTGAAAAAAACCTCATACGTTCAAAACTGTTACTTTTCAGGATTCAAATGAAAAAGCGTCAAACGTAGCAGATCTACAAGCTCAAAACGCGGTGCGAAGCTTGTAGATCTTATAGAGCGTCGCAGTTCCCGCCCACTTCCTGTTTTTTTTGGTGCCGGAAGAAAAAACTCAATGCATTTTTCCATTGACATTTCCAAAAATATTTATATCTATTAATTTAAGCCTCGAATCAAGCCATCATGACATGACATGAATCATGACCATAAAACGTTTTTTTCTGTGATTTTTATTTTATTTTATATTTAATTATATGATATACTATATTTAATAAATACCCTTTGTTTTGCCGTTTTCAACAAAAAAAAAATCACAGAATCAAACGTTTATGGTCATGATTCATGTCATGTCATGATGGCTTGATTCGAGGCTTAAATTAATAGATATAAATATTTTTGGAAATGTCAATGGAAAAATGCATTGAGTTTTTTCTTCCGGCACCAAAAAAAACAGGAAGTGGGCGGGAACTGCGACGCTCTATATGGTTAAAAAGGAAGCATAATGAATAGACTGAGTGGCCCAGAGTCACCCTCTGATAAGGTTCCACTTCCCTCTGTGTACATTATCTCAACACCATCCATCATTTGGGTGTGGGGGCTTGTTCCTGGCGTTAGGAAGACATGTACTAACTGTCCTTTAACCACTGAAGTTGAACCCTAGCATCCCTTTTCCGGGCATGTCATAGTAGGCCAACATTTGACAAAAATATTCCAATCTAACGTCGGCTGTTTACCCCAAAGACATTTAGTGTAGAGGGGAAACAAAAGGAGCTGGCTAAGTATAGAGCCCTGGTGGACCCCCGGTCAATGAAGTAGACTACTGTTTGAACTGTTGTTTGAGTGATTAATTGGGATGAAACGGCTGAATCTTCTGCTGTATCTCGTATGTTTCCTCTCCACCCTTCCAGGAAAACAAACCGAGCCCCCAAAATAGTCTAATCCTAGATTATTCACATCTAGACAGCGATGATGAACTCTAAACATTAATTTTTTAACAACAACACAGAACAGACGGGAGTGGGGATCAGTTTTGTTTTGTGTCAACAATGCTTTGCCGTGAAGAAAAAAAAAGTGACAGCTATTTTCTTTTGGCTTTGTTTTTAATCAGATTAGAAACGGCGCTAACAAACCGTTCCAGTGAATGTCAAAAGTTAAAATGATTTGTTATGTCTAGTTTTTTTTGTGTGTGTGTGTGTGTGTGTCTGTGTGTGTCAGTTTTAACCCTCCTGAGATTCCTTTTAGGAGGGCTTTGGAAGGCCCTGGTTGTTCACGTGACAATAGTGGTGTTATACCCATTAAAACCGGGAAAGCATCTGTGTCATTTTAGATTTTAGCTATACTGTAGCAACATTCGTTTTTCAGAAAACTACATTTGCTATTTTTGAAAAAAAAAATTAAAATCTTGGAAGTGTTTTAAACTTTTTTTTTCTGATTTAGAAGGCATTTGTAGAACGGGCCTCAGGTCTAAATGGGTTAATAAGCACTAAGTATCAGACACGTGTCGTTATAAATCACTAGATTCACTCTGATGTAATATGAGAGCGAGACGGAGGAGTAGGCACTGCACCCAGGTTTATGTGTATATCGGAAACCTTGTATCTCCATGTTTATTTTTTATTAATGCCATACTTTGTCATACAAGAGTGTCAAGTAGAGAAAATAGAAGATCTGCAAGCTCATGCGTTTTCAATATTTTTGAAAAATGTTGAAAGTTAAAAGTTGTTAAGTGTTTCTGTGGGGTTTATACAAATAGCCAATGACAATAATTAACACGAGCTTGTGATATAAATAATGACTTGGAACTCCTTTTTTCTCTTTTTTTTTCTTTCTGAAAAGCGACAGTTTTGGACATACAAGCTTTCCTACCGACACAGACATATGTGTATAATGTGTATGTACGTACTTTACGTGTGTGTGTGTGTGTGTGTGTATGTATGTGTGTGTGTGTGTGTGTGTGTGTGTGTGCGTGCACTGATGTGCCTTTTTTTCCCCATCTTTTGCAGGGCGGCAGCAGCGCTGGCTCAGCTGAAGCCCTCATTGGCTGAGCTGCTGTGCGGGCGGGACCTGGCGCTGTCCTTCTCAGGGATTGGTCACTTCAGGAAGGAGGTGGTGTTTATTGGTATGGTGCCGGGATGGCACAGAGACACACTGGACAGACTGGCAGGTCAGTGACTGTTCCTTCATCTATTCATGCTTAGACACTGTTCCTTCATCTATTAAGGCTTAGACACTGTTAGATACCGTAGCTTCATCTATTAACACATCCACTGCCAAGGGCTAATCTCATAATGTACTCACCAGTGCCAAGGTGTTTTTGTTGTTTTTTTGTTTTTTTCATGTCGCCATAGATCTTGTTAAAATCCTTAAGATTGAGCGCTACACGGTCTGTTTACATCCGCGCGATCTCCCTGTATCTCCCAGTGAAAACCACGTGTCAAACGGGGCATCCATGTTTGAGTTAGAGCGGATTACGTTAAACAGTGAAATGCGAGGAGAAAAAACTACAGGAAGAGAATTGAGTTTCAGTTTCGTCTGTAGAATGGGAGCGGGCGTGAGCGTCAAAACCGGATCCCAAATAATTCTATTTCCTGTCATCAAACCGGAAACGGAAGTGGATCAAAAAAATTCCGAAAGTGCACCCGGACCGCGCATGCGCGAAAAGACCGCAGCCCGTAGGGCTACGGTCTCGGCGCTTAACAGTTGGATTTAACGGCCCGTAGGACTACGGTCTTGGCAGTTAATGTGTTAATGCTTAGAAACTGTTAGTTACTGTTCCTTCATCTATTAATGCTTAGACACAGTTAGATAATGTACCTTCATCTATTAATGCTTAGACACTGTTAGATAATGTACCTTCATCTATTAATGCTTAGACACTGTTAGATAATGTACCTTCATCTCTTAATTCTTAGACACTGTTAGTGACTGTACCTTCATATATGAATTCTCAGACACTGTTAGTGACTGTACCTTCTATTAATTCTTAGACACTGTTAGTGACTGTACCTTCTTAATGCTTAGACACTGGACAGACTGGCAGGTCAGTTACTGTAGCTTCATATCCTAATACTTAGACACTGTTAGATATGGTACCTTCATCTCTTAAATATTTCTACTAGCTGCTTACATGCCTACATTGTAGTAATTGGACTTGTATTGTCACTTCTATTTGCCGTTCTCTGTTCTCTTGTCTTTCTACTGTAATGTCTTTCATCTAGGGCTTTAATTTTAATAGTCGTTCATTGATCGTAATCGAGGCCAAAGTTTTAAACAATCGTGATATTGATTTGAAGTCATATCACCCAGCCCTACTGGCAGGTTAGATACAGTACCTTCAGTGGTGGAAAGTAGTTAAGTACATTTACTCAAGTACTGTACTTAAAACATACTGTACATTAACCACTTCAGCCCTATATATATTTTGGCCATTTGAAAATAGCCGATCTACCGCTATTTTCAAAGGATCTGCTATTTTCAAAGGATTCTGCATAATGAGTAACATTTTGAACACAGGCCTTTTACTTGTAACAGAGTATTTTAATATTGTGGTATTGCTATTTTTACTTAAGTAAAATATCTGAGTACTTCTCCCACCACTGGTGTTGACCATGGGTCAGAGCAGTCAGACAGTCGGCCATCAACACAGGAAGTAGCCGTAGTTAACCTCTGACCTCACCAGAGTGTGCGTACACTCTACTTCTCACATATTATGATTTACATTACTGTTCGTTTTTTCCATGTCTTCATTTAAAAAATGATATTTTCCGTGCGGAAAATCGCACCCTGTCTGCAAAGGCCTTAAGACAGGAGAGTCCAGCTGCCTGCCGTGTATCCAATCTACAATACACTTAACCCATTAAAACCAGGAAAGCATCTGTCATTTTAGATTTCTTTGGCTAAAATAGCAGATCTACAAGCTATACAAGCTATTTTAGTAAGTAAGCTATTACTTACTAAAATATTTAGTTCCAGGGACCCCCAGAAGCAAAGATTTGAGTTACAAATGTTCACTTTAAAACAATATATTATATATAATATATTCAATGATTTGCACACATTTTCACGATTTTTCAAAAATAGCAGATCTACAAGCTCATAGCTATGAGCTTGTAGATCTGCTATTTTTTAATAGCCAAAGTATAAAATAGTGGATGAAGTGGTCACACAGATGCGTTTCAGTGGCATTAACACATTCCATGCCAGAGTTTAATCTCATAATGTACTCACCAGTGCCAGCGTTTTATTGTTGTTTTTTTGTTTTTTTCATGTCGCCACAGACCTCGCTAAATAAGTTAAAAGTGCGCGTTCATTTGGTTCTAAACACACGGTGGATCCGTGAGAAACGGCCAGCGAAAATAGTTTCCAAATCCGTGCCGCCATCTTGAAGATACAGCCGATCAACCATAAACAGTGATCAGCGAGGAGAAAAACAACAACCGAGAAAATCGAGTTTTAAACAGGATCCCAGACAGGAAGCGGATACGATCGAAAAAACCGGAACCCGAATAATTCTGTTTCCGACCGGAAACCGGAAACGGAAATGGATCAAAAAAATTCGGAAAGTGCACCTGGGGCAAAATCAATGGGAATCGGCGGTTCGCGTAGATCTACGCGACTGGCACGCTGCGGCTTTAAATAGGTTCGCGTAGATCTACGCGATTGGCATTCAATGTGTTAAGAGGATTCTCTTTGCATTTCTCTGCTAATGCACATGGCGGGGTGGCCATTTCCTTTTATTAATGCACATGAACCACTCTGATCAATGCACGTTGTGCTCTTCAGATTGAAACATCAATGCGACAATAACTGTCTAATGGCTGATTCCAGACTTGTTTTTATTTACATTTCCTTTATTGAACATGTATTTGAACAAGCTTCAAAGGGATAGTTCACCCCCAACATCTCCATGGGGTGACTAATCCATAGACTAACTGAGGATTTAGGGAAAATATGGGAAAAAAATTGCCAGACAGCAACAAATTTGTTTACCACGTGTACAGCACTTTGGTTCAACGCTGTTGTTTTAAATGTGCTCTAAAAATAAAGTGGATAGCATCTCCTCTCCTCTCTCCTGCTTCCACTGACCCCTGCCCTCCTTTTCTCCTGCTCTCCTCCCCTCTGCTGGTCTCGCTCTCTCTCTCTCTCTCTCTCTCTCTCTCTCTCTCTCTCTGTCTCTCTCTCTGTATTGATTTAATACTAATCTTTCCTTCTAGAGTTGCCGTTCCAAAAATATCTGTTGTTTTCCTCTAAACCTTATCAGGTGTGTGTGTGTTTATGTGTGTGCGTTGCAGAGTTGTTGCGGAGCTGTTTTGAAGCACAAGGTCTCATGCAAGGATACCAGCGTGGATTTGAACCCCACCTCACCATCATGAAGCTCTCCAGAGCACCCAAACTCCGCTCACAGGTATGTGTGCACGCACGCACGCACACACACACACACACACACACACACACACACACACACACAGCAGAAATGAGAGATGCATGAGAGAGAATAAATCAGAGATGAGACGGAGAGAGAGGGACAGACAGGAGATGATGAGGTGGTAGGAGGAGGAGACAGACAGACAGACAGACAGACAGACAGACAGACAGACAGACAGACAGACGGTAGGAGGAGAAACACAGGAAGGACAACAATCTTCAGTCATCTTCTCTCTTGACACCTGATGACATCACATCCTGTCTGTCTGGCGCCGGCCAGAGGGCAGGGCGCTCTTCCTACTGTGTGTGTGTGTGTGTGTGTGTGTAGAATGTATTGTGCATGCACATAAACACGTGGTAAGATGTAACATCATCGCTGTCAGGCATACGTTTGTAGTAACAAGAGCTTGTGACTAAATAATAACTACGGTACATTGGATCCAACGCAGGTTCTTTTTCTTCCATTTCCTAAAAAGTAACAGTTTTCTGACATTTTCTGGACTTTGTGACGATATACAACAATGGCTGCTAATATTTTAAAATACAATTACAAAACAATACAAAACAAATGTTTCAATAACTACATGATTTCCTCCACTCTTATGTCCTCGTCTGTCACTCTGTACTCCTCTCTCTCTCTCTCTCTCTCTCTCCCCCTCTCCTCTGTCATTCTATCTCTTTCAGGGTTTAAAGCGTGTCGATCCAGCATTATACTCCAGCTATACTGACAGGTAGGAGCTCTCTGTCTGTCTGTCTCTCTCTCTCTCTGTCTGTCTGTGTGTCTCTCTCACACACACACACACACACCCCCACACACACACACCCCCCCACACACACACACACACACACACACACACACACACACACACACACACACACACACACACTGACATTGTGTTAACTCTAGTGTTATTGTGTGTTAACTCTCATAGTGTTATTGTGTTAACTCTCATAGTGACATTGTGTTAACTCTCATAGTGTTATTGTGTTAACTCTCATAGTGACATTGTGTTAACTCTCATAGTGTTATTGTGTTAACTCTCATAGTGTTATTGTGTTAACTCTCATAGTGTTATTGTGTTAACTCTCATAGTGACATTGTGTTAACTCTCATAGTGTTATTGTGTTAACTCTCATAGTGTTATTGTGTTAACTCTCATAGTGTTATTGGGTTAACTCTCATAGTGTTATTGTGTTAACTCTCATAGTGTTATTGTGTTAACTCTCATAGTGTTATTGTGTTAACTCTCATAGTGACATTGTGTTAACTCTCATAGTGTTAACTCTCATAGTGTTATTGGGTTAACTCTCATAGTGACATTGTGTTAACTCTCATAGTGTTATTGTGTTAACTCTCATAGTGTTATTGTGTTAACTCTCATAGTGTTATTGTGTTAACTCTCATAGTGTTATTGTGTTAACTCTCATAGTGTTATTGTGTTAACTCTCATAGTGACATTGTGTTAACTCTCATAGTGTTATTGTGTTAACTCTCATAGTGTTATTGTGTTAACTCTCATAGTGTTATTGTGTTAACTCTCATAGTGTTATTGTGTTAACTCTCATAGTGTTATTGTGTTAACTCTCATAGTGATATTGTGTTAACTCTCATAGTGACATTGTGTTAACTCTCATAGTGTTATTGTGTTAACTCTCATAGTGACATTGTGTTAACTCTCATAGTGACATTGTGTTAACTCTCATAGTGATATTGTGTTAACTCTCATAGTGTTATTGTGTTAACTCTCATAGTGTTATTGTGTTAACTCTCATAGTGATATTGTGTTAACTCTCATAGTGACACTGTGTTAACTCTCATAGTGTTATTGTGTTAACTCTCATAGTGATATTGTGTTAACTCTCATAGTGACACTGTGTTAACTCTCATAGTGTTATTGTGTTAACTCTCATAGTGATATTGTGTTAACTCTCATAGTGACACTGTGTTAACTCTCATAGTGTTATTGTGTTAACTCTCATAGTGTTATTGTGTTAACTCTCAGGTGTTTTGGAGAGCAGCCGGTGGAGAGGTTAGACCTGTGCTCCATGCTGAAGAAGAAGCAGCAGAATGGATACTACCACACAGAGACGTCACTACAGCTCGGTGAGTCCATCGCTCGGTGCTCGCTGGCAACCCTTTCTGTGTGTCCGTTTCACTGTTTCTCTGGAGCTAGTGGTTCTCAAAACCGGTGGTTCCGGAGGACCCCCTGGGGGTCCTTGAGAAGTTATTGGTCTGTAACGCATGGATTAAAGTTCTCAGTCGCCATGACTGATCTCAGTCAGATTAACCTGGTTCGCAGTATGTAGAGAACAGCAGGAACACTATTACTGGAACATCATTTTTCATATTGTGTTAATTGTTAAGGAATCAACGCTAGTGT
Source organism: Gymnoscopelus braueri (assembly GCF_963280865.1). Taxonomy (NCBI): domain Eukaryota; kingdom Metazoa; phylum Chordata; class Actinopteri; order Myctophiformes; family Myctophidae; genus Gymnoscopelus; species Gymnoscopelus braueri. Next base: position 43,651,339 of record NC_137616.1, on the reverse strand, counting down.
GTGTGTGGGGGGGGGCTCTCGGTCATACAAACATTTTCAGTCGGGAGATTTTTTTTTGCTTTGATCCATGGTAACTCTGAGAGTGTCCAAATGGACCCTAATGCTGCGTTCACCCTGGCAGCTATACAAAAGCTACAAAGGGACGCAAGCGTATCTGTCGCCGTGTCGCCGTTGAAGTGTTTGATCGACGCGGCCGTGTGTGCGTCAGACGAGAGAGAAATATGAGGAAAATATAAAGCCTGGAGTTAAAAGAACACGGAACTTGCGGACGGAAATAATGAGTTTCCATTACAAGCAGGAATAGTTTGAGTGAGAGAGAAGAGAGAAAGTGAGTGGAAATGGTTAAACAATATTTAGTGGTTTTGTAGCTGCGGTTGAAGCCATGCAGCTCAACCTGGATGTGTTGCTTTGTAGACTTTGTATCGGCTACAGACGTCGGATATATCTTTGTATCTTCATGTCGCTGGATTCCATTGAAAATGAATGGTAGCTTGTAGTTTTGTATCTTCATGTCGCTGGAAAATTTGTGCAAATCTTTGAATATATACATTTTTAAAGCGAACATTTGTAACTCAAATCTTTGCTTCTGGGGGGTCCCTGGAACAACATATTTTGAGATGGGGGTCCGCGGCCAAATACATATCATTTTGGGGGCCCTTGACATAAAAAGGTTTGAGCACCACTCATATAGCAACATAGGTTTTTTCAGAAACCTACAGTAGTTAGGATTTAGAAGACATTTGTAGATGCGTTCTTGGATTGAATGGGTTATTTTGGCTCTTATAGGGTTATCGATTCATCGAGAAGCAGGTTTTTTTGTGAAAATGTTGTTACATTTCTTATACATTCAACGAATCGACACAAAGACATTCTCATAGATGTCTTTTTATTATCGACTGAATCGATCAGTCTTATTAACCTCTTAAGCCCTGCTATTTGCGCTATTTTATCGTTCATGAATTGCAATCGACGCAATTTAAAATCATGATTTGCACAGCCCTAAAACCAACCTATTTGTGGAGAAAAGATGGAAAAGGCAGATGGTATCTCTGTCTCATGTTATCGTTGCTGTCGGGCAGAACCTCTCACTCATCTCCATATTTCAACTTTGTTATGTTTTTTTAACGTCCGACTTCATCATACAAGACCGTCGCACAGAAGTAGTGAAAATAGCCGATCGAAAATAGCTGGAAATAGTGAAAATAACTTGTAGATCAGCTATTTTCACTATTTTAACCCATTAAGACCTGGAACGCATCTGTGTAATTTTTTGATTTGCGCTAAAAAGCATTATTTTACACTTTGGCTATTCAAAAATAGCAGATCTACAAGCTCATAGCGCGGCACCGAGTGCTATTTTTGAAAAATCGTGAAAATGTGTGCAATTCTTTGAATATATATATATTTTTAAAGCGATAATTTTTTAACTCAAATCTTTGCTTCTGGGGGTCCCTGGAACAAAATATTTTGAGTTGGGGGTCCGCGTCCAAATTCATATCGTTTTGGGGGTCCTTGACATGAAAAAGTTTGAGATCCACTGATATAGAAACGTGTTGTTCAGAATACTGTTAGGATTTAGAAGACATTTGTAGAATCGGCTTCAGGTCTTAATGGGTTAAAAATGTTTTTCAAATAATAATAAAAGGAACGGTTTTGGACATACAAGGTTTCCGCCCTGATGGCGACCGTTTGTTCTATTTATGGCCGTATGGATTCTATTTATATGCTGCTCTATTCCTGTTCTATCAGTCCCCCAAGAGCTGCTCCTTCACAAAGAGCCTTATTTTCTTCTGAATCTCATTATGTTGTATGTGAGCCTGTGGATGTGTGTAATATCAGTGCTTCTCAAACTTTTTCACGTCGAGGACGCCCAAAATGATTTGGTCGCCGACCCCCATCTCAAAATATGTTGTTCCAGGGACCCTCCAGAAGCAAAGATTTGAGTTACAAATGTTCGCTTAAAAAATGTATATACTCAACGATTTGTAAGCATTGTCATGATTTTTCTAAAATAGAAGATCTACAAGCTCATAGCACGGTTATGAGCTTGTATATCTGCTATTTGAATAGCCAAAGTATAAAATATGGATAAAGGGGTTAAAATAATTGTGACGCTTTATTAACTAATTTAGCTGGGGACCCCCTGGTAGCCCCCCAAGGACCCCTGGGGGTCCCCGGACCCCACTTTGAGAACCAATGGTGTAATGTAATGTAATGTATGTATGAGTGTGTTTTAAATGTCATTATATATTGATGTGTGGGTGCGCACTGTATGTTTGAGTATGTTATGCTGTACACGTATATGTGTAAGTAAGTAGCCTTGAGCCATGTAAGTCAGGAGCCTATCTCCTGTTTCTGTAGCGTGAGCCACTACAACCCCTGGACATGACTTGGATTGATTGACTGAATACTTTATTAGTCAGAAATGTAAACGGCACGTGGTACAGTCAGACATTAAGGCTAACAGGATAACGCACAAAAAAAGTCCTGGGAACTTTCCATTGTGGTCCTACGTGTTCAATTCATCAACATAGCATAACAATAACACATTAATACATGCCATCTACAAATACAAACACTATACTGTATGAACAAAGGAGAAAAAGGAAAAGCGTCGGCAGTGAATGACACCTCCTTTCTTTGAAAAATTATTGGGGGCTTTTATGCCTTTATTGATAGGATAGTAGTCTGACAGGAAATGGGGAGTGACACGCAGCAAAGGCCGTCGGGATCGGGACTCGAACCCGCGACGCGCTGTCAGGCTACATAGAGCCTACATAGAGCCTACATAGAGGTCTACGCCAGCGGTCCAGGCAGACACCTCCTTTCTATGGGAAATTCCATTTACCTCCCCTTGCGGTCTCCTAATGGATAGTTTTTTCAGGCTAGTTTTGAAAGAAGCCAGTGATTCACTTCCTTTAATGCAGGGGTCTTCAACGTTTTCAGGCCAAGGACCCCCTAGCTGAGAGAGAGATGAAGCAGGGACCCCCTCTATATTGTATAAAATTGTGTTTCAGATAAACTTTTGCTGCGAGGCGTTGTGGAAAACAAAAATGTGAAGAAAAAAACACAAAGATTTGGCGGACCCCCTGTATTAACTCTGAGGACCCCCTAGGGGTCTCGGACCCCCTGTTGAAGACCCCTGCTTTAATGGATGGTGTCTGTCAGGGCATTCCACACTTTGGTGGCAGAGTAGTAGAATGACAATTTTCACATATTTGTTCTATATTTGGGTGGTACCAGATCATTGTCACTCCCTCTTGTATTGGCTCCCTCTAATATGACACTATAATGTCACGTGACGTACACTACACCCCTTGGATATGACACTAGTATGTCACATGATGTGCTGTTCAGTATGTCACATGATGTACTGTTCAGTATGTCGCGTTCTTACCCCCAATCCAAACCTTGATGCTGAGCAGCGAGGCATTGGGTTCTATTGTATAGTCTTTGGTATGACCAGGCCAGGGATTGAGGGCAGAGTAATATTTGCTCTAGTTCTTAAGTGTGCGTGCGTGCGTGTGTGCGTGCGTGCGTTAGGGCATTCACAACTAATGATTTGTGTGAGTCGACTGTTTTGACCAATTAGTAGTCGACTAGTCGAAATTAACATTAAAAAAAAAGTTTTTTGTTTTTATTTTATTTTTTTTAGGGGGGGCATTGTTTTAATGCCATCCTACTACTATATTACTATTATTATTATCCTCCTGCCCTTATTTTTATGGCGTTTTAAGGGAAGCGCTTCTGGCACAGCAGCACAGCACCTCAGCAGCGTCTCCAAGGATCCCCATTGCCCAATAATAGGCTTTTATTGGGCATACTTAACCCCCTTTTGATAAAAAATAAAGTCAGGAGGATAATAATAATAGTAGGACGGGCCATTACTATGGCATTAAAAAAAAAAAAAAAAAAAAAAACCCTTTTTTTTTTTTTTTTTTCAACTATTCGACTAGTACCAACAGAGTCGACTAGTGGTTATACTAGTCGACTAGTCGACTAGTTGGTGAAAGCCCTAGCGTGCGTGGGTGGCAATTACAATTTAGGTATCCAGCAGACACTATCCAGAGTGACTTACAATAACCAGGTCAATAATCACATACATAGATGGAATACAGAGAGAGACAGTGTTGTGCCTTAAGAAACTATGATAGGATAGCATCTGTCTTTCTACCCCTGGTAAACAATATGCTATCTAAGTAACAATCTGTGCATTGAATTTAAACTATAGGGCACTGTGTAAACAATGAACCTGGCATCTGTCTATCAACATGCTATCTGAATTACATTAACATTTGTGGTCAAGGAAAAAACAAACCTAAGAAACAAAAGATGAGAACCAGGTTTTGTGTGCAATAGTAGCCAGGTCTTGGTCAGTCTCTGGAATCAATCGAGATTAACCCATTCAATCTGGGAACGGATCTACAAATGTCTTCTAAATCCTAACAGGTTTCTGAAAAACTTCTGTTTCTATATCAGTGGTTCTCAAACCTTTTCATGTCAAGGACCTCAAAATGATATGTATTTGGCCGGGGACCCACCATCTTAAAATATGTTGTTCCAGGGACCCCCCAGAAGCAAAGATTTGAGTTACAAATGTTCACTTCAAAAATATTTATATTCAAAGATTTGCAGTAGTTTTCACGATAAAAATAAATAAATAGCAGATCTACAAGCTCATAGTGCGGCACTCATTATGAGCTTGTAGATCTGCTATTTTTGAATAGCCGAAAGTATAAAATAATGGTTCTAGCTCTATCTAAAAATGACACAGATGGGTACAAGTACAGGTAGCTGGCGTATCTGTACCACTAGAGGGTGCTGTGAGCTCACACATACAGGCTGGATGTGATTCTCCATCTCTGCTGTTGCTCTAAAGTGCTGCATGGCACTTTGAATGAATGCCCTGCTTCATCATCATGCAAAGAGTCTCAACACCAAGGTAGTGAAAATAGCCGATCTACAAGCTCAAAGCAACGCCATGTGAGCTCACAGCTGAATAGATATCATTTGCTGCGTCCTCGACATGGAAATGTCAAAAATCTTACAGCACAAGTATGAATGAATCATGTCTCATTTACATAAATACATATTTACATAATGGTGAAAGGAAGGACATAACCACGATGATGGTTTTAGGCTCTGTGTCATTTTAGATTTTTAGCAAAAAATAGCAGATCTACAAGCACGCAGCACGGCACGAACATCCGCAATTTTTTTTTAACACTTTTGAAAAATCTTGAAAGTGTATTTAATGCAAATCTTCTCTTTTCTGAGGGGGGTCCCTGGCAAAATAAAATGATAAATGATAGGCCGAATGCATATCATTTTGGGGGTCCTTGGCACGAAAAAAAAAGATTGAGAACTACCGATTTAGTAGGCATTTGTAGAATCGGCCTCGGGTCTTAATGGGTTAAGTCCAGGATACTCAAATAGCTGAACCTGTGGGCCACATTACCAAAATGGCCAGGGGCCAGGGGCCAGTTGATAGAATGACAACGTTAATGATACTTGATAACTTCTCTCTTTCATTTGCTTTATTTCCACAAAACGTATCAAAAGACAAGTGCAACGTGCATTATTTTATGGCTTGGCATTCCATTTATATTCTGTCAATGACACCATTTTGTAATCAAAGGAATTTGCTAAATTTCTCTGCAATTAGCACATTCAACACAAACAACTGTTTCCATAAAACATAACATGTACTAATGTACATGAGGAGGTATTTGTCTGTCTGTCTGTCTGTCTGTCTGTCTGTCTGTCTTGTCTGCTATCAAGTGGGTTTACATTAAAGATAGCTGAGCACATCTCTCTTTCAATTGCTTCACAATGTAATTTATGACTTGGCCCACATTCAACACAAGTGACTTTTTCCATAAAATAAACTTGGGAAAATAAATAGTCATGGCTAAGGAAAATACAATAAAATATAAAACACAATCTACCTGAAAATAGATTACCCAGCTTTATGTCTGTTTAGCTACCAAGTGGTTAACATTAATGATACAGTAGTTAAGTTCTCTGCGGGGGGCGTCCTGCTCCTTGAGCAACGTTTATAAAAAGCTGCAAACTTGACGTTGAACGGATATGGTTCACCGTTTTAATCAGGACGTCCATGGTTTGTTACCAGACAGCTTTGCACACAAAACAGTCTGATGAATGATCATTCAATGTAGTGAGTCGACAGTGGGATGTTCTGCTGCTACACGCCACGCAAAGCCCTTCTCCTTTACGACCATAGATGGCCCTCCGTCGGTAACGAGAAGGTTGATTTTTCACGAGGAGGTCCAAAGAATTTATTTAAAAAAAATCTTCACAGCTGCATAAATCACCTCTCCAGACTGGAAGAATTCTGTGAAGAATTATTTTTTAATGAAATTTGGAGACTCCAGTTGTGTTAGTTGTCAGGGGCAAAAGGCACAGTAACTCAAAAGGCACAGTAACAGTTATCAGGGGCAAAAGGACATCGCATAATTTACCGCATAATCTGCAAAATGGCGCATAATTATGCGGGGTAATATTTTTTTCTCGCATATTTCAATATTTCGCATATTGCCGCATATTTCACAACTTTACGCATAATTTGCAACTTCCTGCAATTTCACTGCATAAAATTGCAAAAAAACCCCGCATATTTCATCGCAAAATCAAGGATTTTAGCCCGCATAATCCTGAGTTTTAGCCTGCATAATCAAGGATTTTTGCCCGCGTCTTTCTGGAGGGTCTTAAGTAAAGGCACATGTCCATCAAAGTACCTTACAAATACAGATAACTGAGCTGATCCGTTGACTCATCCACTGCAATGGACATACATTCCAACTCCTCTGATTTCAGATTTGACACCAAAGATGAAAAGCTGTTCTTCTCATACATAAAACTTCAACCCTGGGCATCGCGGGATGAGTCAGATAGCTGGACAGTTCTCACACGGTTGATGATCTCCTCCAATTCTGTCTCTCCCCAGCATAGAATTCCTCCACCATGCCCAACACTAGTGTTGATTTTGACAGCAAATTTTGATTCAGTTTTAGTCATAGTCTTTTGAATAAAATTCCATTTAGTTTTAGTCATATTTTAGTCATCTGAAATGTTTTAGTTTTAGTCTAGTTTTAGTCGACTAAATATCATAGGATTTTAGTCGACTAAATCTACAGTTGATTTTGTCGACTAAAATGTAGTTTTTATTTGTTGATGAAATTGTCAGTGTATTTAGTCTTCGTTTCCGTCATCATAGCTTAGCTTTGATTTAGTTTTTATTTAGTTTTCGTCAGTGAAAAAAGGTTGTCGACGGACATTTTTTTGTCATAGTTTTAGTCGACGAAATCAGCCTAAACGTGCATCGTTTCACCAGTTCTGCGTCCCAAAAAATGGCTTGCATTCTTTAACTGGGTCCCAAGTCATACGTAGTGAGGCCGCGGTGGCCTTTTGCGTTGCTGTTGTAGCTGTTGTTATTATGGTTGTGGAGCCGGTGTATGTAGTTTTCTATTTAGAAATCTTTTTCTTGTCTGGCTTGTGCTAATGAGGGGGAGAATTTAGTGTGGAAGTCTGCATGTTTCCTTTCATAGTGGCGCCTTATATTGTCTATCTTAACACATTGACTGCCAGAGTTTATTCATAATGTACTCACCCCTGTGCCAGCAATTTGCGTGTTTTTAAATTTTTAAATTTTGTAATTTTTCATTCAAATAAATTCTCTGATTGTGGTGTTAAGCACATACGACAGTTCCACCAGTAGAGAGCAGCAAATCCACACATTGATCACCTCGCTCGCCCCCTCCCAAACAGGCCCACGTCATATCCTGTCATTCACCGGATGTTATGTTTTCGACAATCCCTGACCCGCTGATCGACCTGAAAACGATGTGATACACTACGACGATGACTGTTAGTCACCCGGACCAAAGAAAATAGAAGTTGAGCTGTCCGTTAGTTTTTTATACCGTGTGAAAAACCGTGTTTTTCCCTATTCTGGCCGAAAATGACCGGAGAAAAACAATGTGACCCGGAAATGATTTTTTTTTTTACATCCGGCTCCGGGTGAGTGACGTAAGTGGAAAACGAAAGTGCTGATGAGAAATAAACAGAGCCGTGCGATCACAGATTAAACAATGAAAATTCAAAAGAACGCATCAATGCGTTCTTTTGAATTGCTGGCATGCAAGCGATGGATTTGAAAGAACGCATCAATGCGATCTTGGCAATCAATGTGTTAACAACTGACACTGTGTTCAGGCAAATTAAACATAGTGGGTATGTTGAATTTTTATGAGATGGTAAAATGAAAGCGAAGGCATCCGTCCAAGCGACTTTCAAATCAAATCAAATCAAGCTTTATTTATATAGCACATTTACAAACAGGCAAGCTGAACCAAAGTGCTGTACAGGCAATTCAAAAACATCAATGCAAAAACGACAGAGCAAGTTCACAAAACATTTTAGAGCAACAAAGGAAGACACTTTAAAAGAGGGGAGGAGAAAACGTATAAATAGTCATTACAAATAGGCTAAATACTTAAATAATACGTACATAGACATAATTATGAATAGGCAAAGATAAAAGCAAAATATGTAATTAAATGCTATTTAAAAGCGAGGGAAAAAAGATGGGTTTTAAGTTTTGCCTTAAAAACACAGATCGATTGGGGGGATCGGATGTGGCGGGGCAGGCTGTTCCAGAGCGGGGCCGTGGCCGTGAAAGAGCGGTCACCACCTGGTCTTTTTGAATTTTCGGGTTGGAACCTCGAGCAAAAATGTTGTCAGCAGACCTCAATTCCCTGGCTGGGACCGTAGGGTTTCACAAGTGCGGAGAGGTAGGATGGAGCCAGCCCATTTAATGATTTGTGTATAAATAACATATGAATCTTTGACTTTGAGTACCTGGAAAAGCGCTATATAAACCGTATGTGTTGTTATTATTATTTTGGGTTAAAGTGCCGGTTCTCTGCATCAACTTTTTGGTGCTTGCTGAGGCTCATCCTTGCTGCTGCTGCTGCTCTGAATGGGGTTTGGGAGGTGAGTCCGAGGTGACTTGACGTTCCGCTCCATGGTTCCGCTGTGTTGAATGAGTGCACGCAGTTTGTTTTGCCTTCTTGGACGATTATTCATGTAATAGTAATGTAGTTAAAGAGAAGATAATTCATTAACCCATGAAGACCTGGAACGCATCTGTGTCACTTTTTGATTTGAGCTAAAAAAAGCACTATTTTACACTTTGGGCTGTTCAAAAATAGCAGATCTACAAGCTCATAGAGCGGCACTCGGTGCCGCGCTATGAGCTTGTAGATCTGCTCTTTTTGAAAAAATCATGAAAATGTAATGACATTCTTGAATGCAGGCGCAGGTTTCAAGGGTTTTTAATAAAGTCCAACAAAGGTACAAGTGGGAAAGGCAAAGTTCAGAGAAACTATAAACAAGGGCAAACACGGACTGGACTGTGTGGAGCTGCTAGTGTCTAGCCAAACAATACTGCCTGCTGGCAGGGTGGAAGAGGGGGGTAGGAGTGGACTAATAGTCAGGGGATATTAGCAGAAAATTTTCCAATCTTAATAAAAGATTAAATTCCTTACCAAAAAAAAATCTTCACCAATGTGTTTGTAAAAGTGTCTAGTAACACAACTCACAAAGACTGAAATGCAGTTTCCCTAGGGGAATTTTTGACAGATGCTGAAAGTTGGGGTACCCACCATAACCTTATGCAGGGAAAAAAAATATCGAAATTTAATTCTGTTTTAAGTAGCATGTGAGGGGTCAAACTAGGGTGTTTTTATGATTCTGAGCATTTGTTTTGCACCAAAACCACTCCTTGGGCTAAAAATGGCCCAATCTCAATGGGCTTTTTACACAAAAAGTATACCTGGAAAAGGATGGCCGTTTTTAGCCCAAGGAGTGGTTTTGGTGCAAAACAAATGCTTGCAATGGATTCAGAATCATAAAAACACCCTAGTTTGACCCCTCACATGCTACTTAAAACAGAATTAAATTTAGATTACTTTTCCACGCATAAGGTTATGGTGGGTACCCCAACTTTCAGGAGCTGTCACAAATTCCCCTAGGGAAACTCCATTTCAGTCTTTGTGAGTTGTGTTACTAGACACCTTTACAAACACATTGGTGAAGATTCTTTTTGGTAAGGAATTTATTCCAAGATTTTTTTTATATCCCCTGACTATAAGGAGGAACAGGTATGTAAAGTTAATAGGCTGGAGATGAGGATCTCTGGAATGAGGGCGTGGTCGTCACAGAAAATGTGGCCAAATTCATATCGTTTTGGTGGTCCTTGACATGAGAAAAGTTTGATCACCACTGACGATAGTTTTTCAGAATACTGTTGGGATTTAGTTGTAGAATCGGCCTCAGGTCTTAATGGGTTAATTCTGTCTAAAAATAATTATATATATATTTCTTTTGATTGATTGATTGATTGATTGGCGGGCCAATATCACTGGGTTAAGTCCTCGTCAGCATTATTCCCTTCTGACACACAGATAACATTTAATTCTGTTTTATTACCATGGAAACGCTATTAGGCTTAATACAAACGTAGCAGGTAAAAGGATTAGAGTGTGTGTGTGTTACCTTGTTTATTGTAAATGTGTGTGTGTGTGTGTGTGTGTGTGTGTGTGTGTGTGTGTCATGGCATCTCATAATCGTCTATGTCTGGTGGAAACCTTGTATCTCTAAAACTGTTCCTTTTTATTATCGTTATCAACATGTCGCAATGTTGCCAGTTTGTAGATCAGCTGTTTTCACTGTCTGACACCTGTGTATGACAAAGTAGGGCGTTCATTTTTTTATCTTATAAAAAGTTGAACTATGGAGATATGAGGTTTGTGTCCGTGAGCTAAATGGAGAGTCCTGTATTGTATGAATATGCATATCTGCAAATAATGTGTCTCAACGTCAGTGCATACGTAAACACACGCTCAGTGTTTATCACCATGATGGCACAGATAGGCCTGTCGCAATTATTAACATAATCGCCTGGGAACAATTATGTGAGATGAGCGCAATTATTTGACATAATCCTCATCGTTTCCAATGTTGAAAAAGTGTTCATACATGTTCTACCATTTTCTAAAGAAATAGCAGATCTCCAAGCTAACAACGGGTCGCCACGCAACACGCCGTGAGCTTGTAGATTGGCTACGATCCAGTTCCACTGTTCAAGAAAGGTTTTTGAAAGTATAAAGTTGTTAAATATTCATATCTTTGTATGCTTAAGTCATTTGTCCTATCTGCCCCGTGTGGGTTTTGTTTACAAAGCCTGAAAGCCCAACAGAAGTTGTATTTTTGTATTGTTTTTATTATGTAAATGTATGTATTAATAGTAACATGTTTATGATCAGCAGCACAGCACCAACGCAGAGGAAAAACCTGACAGCATCTCTCATGTGTTACAATAAGTGTAACACACTCTCACACACACACACACACACACACACACACACACACACACACACACACACACACACACACACACACACACACACACACACACACACGTCCTCCGAGCATTTACCAAACATTAATTACTGTGTATGTGTGTGTGCGCGCATGTCTTTTTCAAGCTGAGGCTGTCTGTGTGGGTGGATCTATGCTGTCAACACGTTTTGTGGATCATCAGGCGTGTGTGTGTGTGTGTGTGTGTGTGTGTGTGTGTGTGTGTGTGTGTGTGTGTGTGTGTGTGTGTGTGTGTGTGTGTGTGTGTGTGTGTGTGTGTGTGTGTGTGTGTGTGTGTGTGTGTGTGTGTGTGTGTGTGTGTGTGTGTGTGTGTGTGTGTGTGTGTGTGAGAGTGAGAGAGAGGGGGGATGTGTCACACTTGTTGAAATGCTTTTTTGGAGAGTTTTTTTCTGTTTCCATAATGCCTCAAATGGAGCAGGGTGTGAAAAGCAGAGAGTGAACATTCACATCACAATGTGATGTATATCTACTGTTACTGAAGGATCGTGCACTTTTGTCCACTCACACACGCATGGATTCAAGTTCTCAGACGCCATGCGACTGATGTCAGTCATTTGGATTCCGTAGAACCAGTGGTGTAAAGTAACTAAGTACATTTACTCAAGTACTGTACTGTACTGTACTGCTTTACTGGAGTATTTCCAATCGTCTATACTTTTACTTTTACTCCACTAAATCACAGAGGCAAATATTGTACTACAATTACTCCACTACAATTATTTGAAAACTTTAGTTACTACCGTAGTTACTTTGCAGTTATAAATGATTACATTATAAAACATAACATAACATTAACCACTTTAGCCCTATTTTATACCTAGGCTATTTGAAAATGGCAGATCTACAAGCTCACAACGTGTCGCATCGCGACGCGTTGTGAGCTTGTAGATCTGCTATTTTCAAACATTTTAGTACTTTTACTTTTGGTACTTTAAGTACATTTTGATGTACCAATACTTTTGTTCTTTTACTCAAGTACATTTTTAATTCCAGACTTTTACTTGTAACAGAGTACTTCTACATTGCAGTATTGATACTTTTACTTAAGTAAAACATTTGAGTACGGTACTTTTTCCACCACTGCGTAGAAGTCAGCCATGTCTTCTATGGAAGTGTGTCGTGCACCGAAAATAGGCTTATCTACAAGCTTACAACACATGTTGTAAGCTTGTAGATAAGCCTTTTTTTAGTTATTTTAATCCATTTTGACTTTTTGGCTATTAAAAAATAGCAGATATACAAGCTCACCGAGTGCCGCGCTATGAGCTTGTACATCATCTATTTTTTTTTTTTTTATCGTGAACATTTTTGTAAATCTTTACAAAATGTCTTCTAAATCCTAACAGTTTTCTGAAAAAAAAAAACTTTCAGTGGTTCTCAAACGCTTTCATGTCAAGGACCAACCGCAATTATATGTATTTGGCCGCGGACCCCCATCAAAATATGTTGTTCCAGGGACCCCCAAAAGCAAAGTTAAAAATGTTGTTTAAAAAAATGTATGCATTAACCCATTGAGACCTGAAGCCGATTCTACATGTCTCCTAAATCTCAACAGTTTTCTGAAAAACGTATGTTTCTATATCAGTGGCGCTCAATCTTTTTCATGTCAAGGACCCCCAAAATTATATGTTTTTGGCTGCGGACCCCCATCAAAATATCTTGTTCCAGGAACCCCCCAGAAGCAAAGATTTGAGTTAAAAATGTTCGCTTTAAAAATATATATATTCAAAGATTTGCACACATTTTCACGAATTTTCAAAAATAGCAGATCTACAAGCTCGTAGCGCGGCACTCGGTGCCGCGCTATGAGCTTGTATATCTGCTATTTTTGAATAGCCCAAAGTGTAAAATAATGCTTTTTAGCTCAAATCAAAAAATGACACAGTTCCAGGTCTTAATGGGTTAAAAAAATGTGCACAAATGTTCACGATTTTTTGTGTGCACGGCTGTAGGTCACGTATCTCGCGAACCGTCTGACCGACCAACTTCAAACCCGGGGAATAAAAGCATCAATAAATCAGATTCACAAGTCCAAAATCCCATGTGTGCTGCATACAAATAGCATGTGAGATTTGTCATCAGCCAGACATTCCCACGAGCCAGCCTTATTTTACATAGATCTGCTATTCTCAGCGCACAGCACTGTTAAGCAACTACTGTATAAATCAGGCACAAGGATGAACCAATGAGCAGTGAGTAAATCTATTCCATAGGGGGGGTATGTGTGTGTGTTGTGTGTTGTGTGTTGTGTGTGTGTGTGCGTGTGCAACACCCTGTATAGTGGATAATGCTGGCATATATCCCACTTCTCATTTTGGGATCTCATATCGTCTGTCAGGTGGAAACCTTGTATCTCTAAAACTGTTCCTTTTTTATTATCGTAAAGAAAATAGTCGATCGTGTGCGTGTGTGCGTGTGTGTGTGTGTGTGTGTGTGGATACTAAAGCACCAGTCTGACACACCCGCCGTGCAAACATGATGGAGATAAATATCCTCTCCTCTCGTCCTCTGTCTCCTCCCTTTACACACACACACATTCTGTCCATCTTTGACCTTGAAATGGAACCCTCGGGGGACTACACACACACACACACACACACGTGTGCGCACACACACGTGTGTATGTGTGCGCGTGCGCACACGCACACATATACACACACACACGTGTGTGCATACGTGTATGGTGTTGACACCAAGATCGATGCAGGCTAGACTAATAGTCTCGGGAGGTGTCACAGGGGACTATACACACACACACACACACACACACACACACACACACACACACAGACAGACTCACAGACACACACATGATATGTATTTGGCCGCGGACCCCATCTCAAAATATGTTGTTCCAGGGACCCCCAGAAGCACTGATCGGAGTTAAAAATGTTCACTTTAAAACATATATATATATATATATATATATATATATATATATATATATATATATATATATATATATATATATATATATATATATATTCAAAGATTTGCACACATTTTCCACGATTTTTCAAGAAATAGCAGATCTTCAAGCTCATAGCACGGGAGCTTGTATATCTGCTATTTTCGTATTTGTGAGCTAAAAGGATAACATTTTATGTGTATTTCTGCACTGTTCGCACAGAGTGACCTCGGTATGTAGAAACACTCTACAAACAAACAGCAACTACACATTAATAATACATTACAACAATTTGCTGCGATTTGTCCCAGAGGTTTTATACCAAGTGAATACAAAACATTACTGCTGTCATTTTGTTTCTAAAGTGGATCCCAAGCTAACCTTTCCTATGTGGATGGATATTTCTGACAGAAAATGCAACAATTTGTTTTAATTTAAATAGTTTGTACACACACACATACACACACACACACACACACTCACAGACTCACAGACTCACACACACAGACAGACAGACAGACAGATTTGTGTCAAAAGATTGAAAATGATTCAACATTCTTCAAACGCGACGCATTGTGAGCTTGTAGATCTGCTATTTTCAAAAGATTTTTATACATTTTGAAAACTTGAAATGGGACATTCTGCATAATGAGTACGTCTGATACTTTAAGTACATTTTGATGCCAATTCTTTTGCACTTTAACTCAAGTAAATTTGGAATTCCGGACGTTTAACTTGTAACAGAGTATTTCTACATTGCAGTATTGATACTTCTACTTAAGTAAAGCAACTCAGTACTTTTTTTTTCCACCACTGGGACTTACAAGGTTTTCCACCCCGACGGGTGACAACATTGCTATCAGATTGACAGAGCGCTAAGGCAGGTGAATTGAGTGTCGTTTTTTTTAGGTTGTAATCGCCTGTGATATATTTACACGGCTGCCGGGGGTGATTATCCTGTTCTGTCCGGAACGGGCCGGTGGGTCTGTCGGTTCTCACCACTCTGGTGTTAATACTATGTTACAATGTCAATCTGACATTAATCCTGACAACCAATCCACCGCATCCAACAATCCTTTGGATGGGGAGAGAGCGCCATGGGAGAGAGACAGACGGTAATCATCCACCATGATCAGAGAGAGAGGGAGGGAGGGGAGAGAGAGGGAGAGAGAGAAAGCGACATCAGAGACACATGCTTCCCACAGATGACATGACTAATGACAAAAAAAACGCCCATTCAGTACGGGAACGCATCTGTGTCATTTTAAGATGGCTTTGGCTATTGAAAAATAGCAGATCTACAAGCTCATAGCGCGGCACTCGTGTTGTTGTATATCTGCTATTTTTGCAAAATCGTGAACATTTTTGCAAATCTTTGAATATGTATATTTTTTAAAGGGAACATTTTTAACTCAAGTCTTTGCTTCTGGGGGGAGAGTCCCTGGAACAAAACATTTTGAGATGAAGGGTTCACGGCCAAATACATATTTTAAAAATGTTTTCTAAATCCTAACTGTGTTTCTATATCAGTGGTGCTCCAACTTTACCATGTCAAGGACCACCTCAAAATGATATGTATTTGGCCGCGGACCCCCATCTCAAAATATGTTGTTCCAGGGACCCCCAGAGGCACAGATCGGAGTTAAAAATGTTCACTTTAAAACATATATATATATATATATATATATATATATATATATATATATATTTTTTTTTTCAATGATTTGCACACATTTTTACGATAAAAAAAAAAATTGCAGATATACAAGCTCATAGCGCGGGAGCTTGTATATCTGCTATTTTCGTATTTGTGAGCTAAAAGGATAACATTTTACATGTGTATTTCTGCACTGTTCGCACAGAGTGACCTCGGTATGTAGAAACACTCTACAAACAAACAGCAACTACACATTAATAATACATTCCAACAATTTGCTGCGATTTGTCCCAGAGGTTTTATACCAAGTGAATACAAAACATTACTGCTGTCATTTTGTTTCTAAAATGGATCCCAAGCTAACCTTTCCTATGTGGATGTATATTTCTGACAGAAAATGCACAATTCTTGTGCTTTTTTAAAAATAGTTTTCCCTAAGGTTGCAATGTAACACAGCTCTGTTTACAAAACATATTTATTCCAATTTAATTGTGCATATATTGTTTAGTTTTCTTACGAACATTTGTAACATAAATCTTTGCTTCTGAGGGTCCTTGGCACACAATATTTTCAGATGGGGGTCCGCGGCCAAGTACATAATATGATTTTGGGGATCCTTGACATGAAGTAGTTTGAGAATGGCTGTACTAGAACAACTGAAAATGTCAAAGAACAACATGGGTTACTGTTCATGGAGCATGTCACAACTCACTGTCAATGGACTGGGCTGGGACCTTTGACCTCTCTCTCTCTTCCCCTCCCCCTCTCTCTCTCTCTCTTCCCCTCCCTCTCTCTCTCTCTCTGTGCCAGTGTTGTGTATGTGCTGAGATGTCGTAGGAAATCATCTAAAACAAGACTATTTCAGCCGGCTCTGTCCATTCCTATTTACACTGACGGACACAACACCACTCACATCTAGGTCACTGGGAGAGACACACACACACACACACACACACACACACACACACACACACACACACACACACACACACACACACACACACACACACACACTGTATATTTATTTATTTCTCTCTTTCTCTCTGTTTTGTTTGCTTTGTGTTGAAGAAAGAAAAAAAAGATGTGTGTGTGTGTGTGTGTGTGTGTATGTGTGTGTGTGTGTGTGTGTGTGTGTGTGTGTGTGTGTGTGTGTGTGTGTGTGTGTGTGTGTGACTGTGTGCACGCACACCGAGGAGATGAGTCTCACATGACTCACTATGTTGTTCTCATGTATAAAATTGAGGCAAGAATGCTCTCTCTCTCATCTCGTTCTATTTTCTCTCACTCTTTTTCTCTCCCCCTCTTATCTCTCTCTCTCTCTATCGTTATATTTTTCTCTCTCCCGCTCTGTCTCTCTGTCGTTATCTTTTTCTCTCTCCCCCTCTTATCTCTCTCTCTCTCTATCGTTATATTTTTCTCTCTCCCGCTCTATCTCTCTCTGTCGTTATCTTTTTCTCTCTCCCCCTCTCTCTCTCTCTCTTTCTTGTTCTCTTCCACCCCCTTCTCTCTCTCTCTCTCATTACACAATGGTAGATATATATACCACAAGCCTGCAAGCCGTTAATGGCCGCCTTGGTGTTTGAACAAACACGATGTAAACAGTCCTAATGGAGGCGTTTTATTTATGGGCAGCTGAACAACTTATCTCCTGTTTTATGTCACATGTAGAAGCCTCAGGCCTAGCTAAACGTCATAGTATGTATGTTGTATGTCACATGAAAAAGCCTCAGGCCTAGCTAAACATCATAGTATGTATGTTGTATGTCACATGTAGAAGCCTCAGGCCTAGCTAAACATCATAGTATGTATGTTGTATGTCACATGTACAGTAGAAGCCTCAGGCCTAGCTAAACATCATAGTATGTATGTTGTATGTCACATGTAGAAGCCTCAGGCCTAGCTAAACATCATAGTATGTATGTTGTATGTCACATGTTAAAGCCACAGGCCTAGCTAAACATCATAGTATGGCTACTGCAGCTTTAACTTCATGTCCTTTACAGTGGTGGAAGAAGTACTCAGATGTTTTACTTAAGTAAAGGTAGCAATACCACAATGTAAAAGTCCTGTATTCAAAGTGTTACTTAGTGTAAGTACAAATATATTGGCATCAAACTATACTTACAGAACCAAAGTATAAGTCCTCATTAGGAAGGGACACCACTTCAAAGTGGATCTACAAGCTCACAATGCCTCACAATGCAATGACTACGGTATTTACGAATAGCATACTATACTATAAGTGTGCATTTGGGCTTAATTGGTCAATGCATTACACAAAAGCACGCACGCATGCATACACACACACACACACACACACACACAGACACAGACACAGACACAGACACAGAGACAGACAGACAGACGACGGTATAAATCTGTTCTGTGACATTTAACGTCATGGCTGTATAAAAGGGAGATGAATATCATCCCTTGGAAACCTGCTATACAGCCTCTGCCTGGCCCTATTGCCATTTGTAATGGACACACACACACACACACACACACACACACACACACACACACACACACACACACACACACACACACACACACACACACACACACACACACACACACACACACACACACACACACACACACATGGATGGATAAATAGCTACATGCACAGACAAACCGCCACACATTAAGCCCTGTGTCTCCAGCTCCTTAGTGAACAGAACATATTTTCTTTCCGGTCAGGATACCAATTTTTATCCAGTCAGGAGAGCGAGAACTCACAGATAATTTATCTGCTTCAGTTTTACACTGCTCCAGTTCCAATTCTGTCTGCTAATTTTTATGCCATTGCTATCTAGGAGGCTAGCCGTAAATATGAGGGTTGGTCTGCGTGTGTGTGTGTGTGTGCGTGCGTGCGTGCGCGTGCTTTACTATACTTGTGAGTATAGCAGAATATGAGAAATAGACATTATGAGGGCAATGTTCCTGGTCCTCACAAGAGAAATGGTTGTTTTATGGTTAAAACAGGTGTTTTTAGTTTGATGATTACAATTAGGAAAAGTTTCAGACCTTTAACAGGTCCATTTGGATACATGTGTAAACTCTCAGAGTTATATGAATGCCGAGGATATAGAAACAACGTATTTGTTTTAACAAACACAACTACAGCCCCTTGAACCCGATGTATAGCAGAGAATAAGAGGCTTCTGGAACAGATGGAGGAAGGAGATGAACAGATGACAGGAAGAGAGAGAGAGGGGGGAGGGGGGGGGGCTGGAGGATCATGATGTTTGATGAGTGTGAAACACAGCTGTAAAGAGTGATAAGTGTGAGAGAGAGAGAGATGTGTGTGTGGCTACAGTAAGTTGCAACGTTAGACGGCTCTGTTTAACCCCTTCAAATCGGGAACGCATCTAAAAATGTCTTCTAAATCCTAAGTTAACCACTGATATTATAGCAACATATTATAGTTGCTATAATATCAGTGGTTCTCAAACTTTATCATGTCAAGGACCCCCAAAATTATGTGTATTTGGCCACGGACCTCAAAATGTTTTGTTCCCCCCCCCCCCCCAAGTTACAAATGTTTGCTTTAAAAATATATTCTAAGATTTGCAAAGAAAATCACGATTTAAATTATTATTTTTTAAAATAGCAGACCTACAAGCTCATAGCGCGGCACTCGGTGCCGCGCTATGAGCTTGTAGATCTGCAATTTTTTCAATAGCCAAAAGTATAAAATAATGGTTAAAGTGGTTCAAATCTAAAATGACAGATGCTTTCCTGGTCTTAATGGGTTAAAGATAATGAGAATAAAGAAGACGTGTAAAAGGCACGTCTTAGTCTCGATTGTTTTTATTTGACACCTGCTTGGGCAGTGTAACGGGTATGTTTTCCCTCACACCGACGAGGCTGAATTTAATTGAATTTAATTGATATAAGGTGATGTTGGAAAGAGGAGGGGCATGGACGGAGGCAGAAGAGGGGGGGGGAGGGGGGCGGGGTTATGGAAGAAGGGGAAACGAGGCAATCAGCAGTGGTGTAAAGTAACCTAGTACATTTACTCAAGTACTGTACTTAAGTACAATTTTGAGGTACTTTTACTTAACTGGAGTATTTCCAATTGTCTATACTTTTACTTCTACTCCACTACATCTCGGAGGCAAATATCGTACTTTCACTCCACTACAATTATTTGAAAACTTTAGTTACTACAGTAGTTACTTTGCAGATATACATTATTACATTATAAAACATACATTAACCACTTTAGCCCTATTTTATACCTCGGCTATTTGAAAATAGCCGATCTACAAGCTCACAACGCGCCGTGAGCTTGTAGATCGGCTATTTCAAAACATGTTAGTACTTTCCCTTTTGGTCCTTTAAGTACATTTTGAGAGAGAGAGAGAGAGAGAGAGAGAGAGGTGGAAATGGGAGGATGAGAGATGCGTGGAAATGGGAGGATGGGTAGTGTGTGTGTGTGTGTGTGTGTGTGTGTGTGTGTGTGTGTGTGTGTGTGTGTGTGTGTGCGTGCAGCAGAGAGAGGAGGGGGCGGGAGCCAGCCAATACATTGCAGTCCCTGAGGTGCTTGTGTGATAGCAGATACAGTGACAAATCAAACACAATGCTCCTCTCAGAGGCTGAGGGTTTATAAGCACATTAACCCTGTCCACCCCCTCTCTTTTGGCCCTGTGCCGTTGGAGGCCAAAGTCCTAGAAATACATCAGTGCAGCTGAAACCATAGTTTTCCCTAATGGCCCTGGTGTGCCGTGCGCTCTCCTTTTTTTGGTGTGCTGCACGTCACATTTTCTTTTAGACACGCATAAAAGCTTTTTTCAGTTTGCAGTCTGCAGCCAGTGCCAGCATTTTTTACTAACCTTTCAAGAGCCACAGAATATTACGCTCCAGGACGATCGACACACAGAGTGTCGCAAAAGACGGAGGAGTGTATCTGCTTCCATCGCAGAGAGAAAAAAAAAAGCGTGTCTCCATTCCTTAGTTGGCTGCTGAATATATAGCTTGTTCTCACTTGATTTACTTTTGTAAATCCTTATAACTCTTTAAGACCTGAGAACGCATCTGTGTGTAATTTTTAGATTTCGTTGGGCTATTCAAAAATAGCAGATATACAAGCTCATAGCGCGGCACCGAGTGCCGCGCTATGAGCTTGTAGATCTGCTATTTTTGAAAAATCGTGAAAAATGTTGTGCAAATCTTTGAATATATATATATTTAAAGCGAGCATTTCTAGCTAAAATGTTATTGCTTCTGGGGATTCTACAAATGTCTTCTAAATCAGTTTAAAACAGTTTTCTGAAACACTTATGTTGCTATAATATTAATGTCAGTGTCAGAGCCCCACAACGATATGTATTTGGCTGCGGACCCCCATCTAAAAAAACAAATAATTCCAGGGACCCCCAGAAGCAAAGATTTGAGTAAAAAACAATTGCTTTATAGATATATATTCAAAGATTTGCAAAAAAATACACAATTTAAAAAAAAATAGCAGATCTACAAGCTCATAGCGCGGCACTCGGTGCCGCGCTATGAGCTTGTATATCTGCTATTTTTGAATAGCCAAAAGTATAAAATATGGATAAAGTGGTTACACAGATGCGTCCCCCGGTCTTAAAGGGTTAACATTAGCTGGGACGGGGCTGGGTTTGTTGTGATCACGTTATTCCCGGGTATACTCTTCTCCAGAAGTCATAGAATTAGGGCCGGGACTTTATCGCGTTAATTTCGATCGATTAATTACAGAAAAAATATCGTGTTAAAAAAATGCATGCATTTTTTAATCGCACCTATGTTTGCACCGCGGAACGTTTCTCACTGGACGAGTTTCAGACGGACCGATCATACCAGCGCACCAACCCCAACAGTGGTTCTCAGACAACAACAAACTGCAGCCAGCACGGTGCATGAAAACATGAATGAAGATGGGCCCGCATAGCCTGCTTGATAATGTTGGCTGGGCAAATCAGAATCTGTAATGGATGCCCCCCCCCCCCTACGCGTTCGCCCCGGGTCACATGCGCGCGATTTTTATTAATAATTAATTAAACTACTATAAAACAACAGTAACAACACACTCTACCAGCCTCCAGTGGTGCGAAATAGCAGATCTACTGTACAAGCTCACAATGCGTTGCGCTTGTAGATCTGCTATTTTCAAATGGCTGATATAGGGCTTAAGTGGTTACTGTATGTTTTGTAATAATAATCGGAATCTACAAAGTAACTAGTAAATTAAGTTTTCAAATAATTGTAGTGGAGTGAAAGTACAATATTTGCCTCTGAGATGTAGTGGAGTAGAAGTAAAAGTGTTAGAAATTGGAAATACTCGAGTCAAGTGCAAATACCTCAAAATTATACTTAACACTTCGGGTGCCAGAGGTTTATTAAAATATTATACGTTGAGTGCCGGGATTTTTTACCATTTTTGAACCTTTTTCAAGTAGTCACAAAATATTTTCAGTGATCACCGTCCTCACGGTGATCCCCTCATTACACACATACAGGTCTCGTACAATCGGGGGGAAAAAATTAAAAACATTCGGTAATCCGTTCCATAGTTGCAGCCAGTTGAAAATAGTCAAAAATGCATTGTAAAAAAAAAAGTACACAGGAGCGGGGTACAGGCTTTTGAAGTCATAAGTTAACCAGGAAGTGGATTGGAGTCTAAATCTTCGAAAAATGATATCTCCTGGTGCTGTGAAGGAAAAAAAAAATATATATATTGGCACTCAGAGGGTGAATTTTCAAAAACGTATATATACGTTTTTGGCACCCAATGTGTTAAGTACAGTTCTTGAGTACATGTACTTAAAGACGTATGCCAAAATCCATTTGAAACAATTGCTTTTCTGAGTTCTGTTCTCAGGTAAAATATTGATATGCGATTAAAATGCGATTAATTGCGATTAATTAATTACAAAGCCTCTAATTAATTAGATTGATTTTTTTCATCGAGTCCCAGCCCTACATACTGTAGAATCACTCGTAGGTCGGCGAAGAGCGCCATCTAGTGAATTCACATCATCGTGTCGTCTTCTGCAGACGTTTTGCAGAGCCAATCAGCGATCTGCTGCGCTCAGAGCCCTGTGATTGAGGCTGATTGTCTCTTCCAATTGTGGGTTCCTGCAAAACG
This sequence comes from Gymnoscopelus braueri, assembly GCF_963280865.1. Taxonomy (NCBI): domain Eukaryota; kingdom Metazoa; phylum Chordata; class Actinopteri; order Myctophiformes; family Myctophidae; genus Gymnoscopelus; species Gymnoscopelus braueri. Next base: position 43,628,194 of record NC_137616.1, on the reverse strand, counting down.
TCCATACACAGCGCTTGGGGGGCCAAACCGCTCTGCAGAAAGACACGATGATGATGTGAATTAACGAGACCGGGATGGTTTAACCAGGCTGATTGCACACCAAGAGTAAGAGCCTCATTAACCCATTCAATCCACGAACGCATCTGTGTCATTTTTAGATTTCTTTGGCTATTAAAAAATAGCAGATATATACAAGCTCTCTGTGCCACGCTATGAGCTTGTAGATCTGCTTTTTTTTTTTGAAGAAGAAGAATCGTGAATATGCGTGCAAATCTTTGAATGTATTATTTTTCAAAGCGAACGTTTGTAAAATAGTTTGTTCCAGGGACCCTCCAGAAGCTAAGATTTGTGTTCAAATGCTCGCTTAAGAAAAATAAAAATATTCAAAGATTTGCACAAAAATAGCTGATCTACAAGCTTGTATAGCGCGGCACTCGGTGCCGCGCTATACAAGCTTGTATATCTGCTATTTTATAATAAGCCAAATAAATCGTAAAATGACCACGGAATGCGTTCCCCGGTGTTAATGGATTAATGCACCATATGATTGCTACTGTAGGCCTGGAAATGGGGTAAAAAAATGCTTTGGAAAACATGCATTGGTAAAACATGCGTGGGAGCCCTGGGTTTTGATGCCAGTAGATGTGATAGGAACGGTGTGGGACCATGGCAATTGCAGATGGAAATTTGATATCAGACTCAACGTCTGCTTGAGCCAATTTCTCCCCCGTGATTCACGTATTTGATCAGTTGATTACGCTCCACAGGCTGTTTTTTCCCCCCGATGAGCGTTTTTTTGGGCAAAGGCATGTTTTTGAAGCATCTGTGTCTGCAGTGATGTGTCTCAGTGTGACTGTAACCTGTTACAAGAATAGAGTCGCTGTCGAGCCGAAACCTCTTATCTCCATATTTTAACATTTTCTGTTTTTTTGTGAATGAACACCATCTGCTGTTTTTTTTTTACCTTTTGATTTGACTCTGGGGGGAGTGATTAACTAGACCTATGCTGACTGGAAACCGGGGTTTTTGGTCTGCCTTCAGCCCTCCACTTCCGGTGGTGCGACTATGTTTTCATTCCCACTAATTAGGCCTGTCCCCGACTAAGGATTTGTTTAGTCGAATCTAATTGGCGACTAATTGCCAATAGTCGACTGGCAGTCGACTAATGCAAAAAAAAAAAAAAAAGTGTTATGCAATTCCATTTGGGCTGTAGGGGTGCTTAGTGTCTGATTTAACATACTATTGGTTTCTCCCAATAAATCATGACGTATATCCTATTTTTAGCAAACTATAGTTAATTAATATAACAAACTAGGCCAATCTCTCAGTCAAATAATAAAAAATAAAGTTACTAGTTTTTTCGACTAGATTCGACTAAGAGACACGCAGTCGACTCGGACCCCCGCGACTAATTAGTCGACTATTCGACTAGTCGAGGTCAGGCCTACCACTAACAATATTTCTCCACGGAACACTTAACACCACTTCTCCCAGAGAACATGGTTATAAGCCCACTTGTTTCTATGATGAAAGAGCAAGTTAAAATGTTACTTTCCGTGGTTTTTTGTCGGCTCCAAGGACACTATTGTTAAATGAGTTTCGGTTTGTTTCCAGTGGGAAGCGAACGCACAGATGTAAATCCCGCCCACTACATTTGATTGGGTAAAGCGCTCTGAAGGCACGCCCACTTGTAGGCTAACGCTCACACGTTCTGAATGGGGCTCCCGACAGATTCAGTAGCGCAGCTCTGAATCTGTTCTTGAGAGATTACACAAAATACAGCATAAGTAGAAGATCTACAAGCTCGAAACGCGTCGCTTCGCACCGCGTTTCGAGCTTTTGCTGTGTTTTTAATTTGAATCGTGAAAAGTAACAGTTTTAGACATATAAGGTTAACACCCAACAGAGATGATATATTTAGGGTAAAAGAAAACCCTATGAAAATGGATGGATGGCTGCCATCAGCTCACAGCTTACAGATATAAATAAACGAGCAACAAAACTAGCAAAAGCTATATTTGTATTCCATGTCATTAAAAGCTCTAGGAACGTATCGTTTTCTTCTTACTGTTTGTTCTCAGACAAATGTTATCTATATATCCTTTTAACCGCATGAACACTATAGCGTCTATTCTGGGCATGTCATAATAGGCAAGCATTTGATGAAAATGGGCAAACATTCAGCAAAAAAATAGCAGATCTATGAGCTTGATTGATGGATTGAATACTTTATTAACCTGCTTATTAACAGTTCAGGTTAGTACAGACAAAGGTTATGCTAAAAGGACACAAAAAGCCCCAGGGGGCTTGACTCCATTGTGGTCCTTTGTACTCAATTCATCAGTAATACATTACTGTGTAATACGGAGAATACAATATAAAATATACTACGACGCGTCATGGACTAAAGCTACGTAGAATCATACAGTATATTTACAGAGAAAGGAGGATTCTACAAACGAGGTGTTCAATGAGTTAAACTATGATCACTTGTATTTAGACGAAACACGATGTGCAGTGAGCTGGTAGATCAGCTATTTATATTTTTTTAAAAGGATTTGGTGTAGAGGAGGCGGGGGGGGGGCAAGTATAGACCCCTGGGGCGCACCCCCGCCGATAAGGTGGCTTAAGTGGTTTAATAACATTTTGTACCAGTTGGTGGCTCACAGGTGATGATTTTCTTCTTCCTCCCGTGGCCACGTTGGTTTCACTCTCCGGCTAACACGCTTTCAGTGCCCATTAAATAGCTCCCAAATGCTGTGTGTGTGTGTGTGTGTGTGTGTGTGTGTGTGTGTGTGTGTGTGTGTGTGTGTGTGTGTGTGTGTGTGTGTGTGTGTGTGTGTGTGTGTGTGTGTGTGTGTGTGTGTGTGTGTGTGTGTGTGTGTGTGTGTGTGTGTGTGTGTGTGTGTGTGTGTGTGTGTGTGTGTGTGTGTGTGTGTGTGTGTGTGTGTGTGTGTGTGTGTGTGTGTGTGTGTGTGTGTGTGTGTGCGTGCGCGCGCGCGCGCGCGCGCGGCGCGCGCGCGCGCGCGCGCGTGCGTGCGTGCGTGCGTGCGTGCGTGCGTGCGTGCGCGCGCTGACAGCTGGAAGCCGGCCTAGGCAGAATGACGCATTCTGACGATGAGAGAGAATGCTGGCAGCCGACTCTTTCCAGCACCAAAGCTCTCAACACACAGAAAGCGTTGGGAAGTGTTAATGTCAGACTTTCACACGGCTTCAAAGACAAACACTAAACGGGGGAATTGTGGAAACGCTTTTCCCTAGCACCTGAGTGACCATTTCATCCCCAGATGCACACAGATCCAGGAGATCACGTGATCCCAAGATTTACTGCTCCATTGACTTCCTGTTTAACGTCTGTGAAATCGTCTGTATCTCGCCTCGTGTTGATTTTGTCAGCAAATTTAGATTTTGTTTTAGTCATAGCCTTCTGAATACATTTTAATTTAGTTTTAGTCATATTTTAGTCATCTGAAATCAACTAAATATCTTAAGATTATAGTCGACTAAATCTACAGTTGATTTAGTCGACTAAAATGTATTTTGGCGGTGCCTTGATGGCGTCGTAATGGCTGATTTTACACTTGGTTGCACGCTGAAAATAGCCGATCTACAAGCTCACAACGCGTCGACGCGTTGTGAGCTTGTAGATCTGCTATTTTCAGCGTGCAACACCCGAGCGCAACACTGGATCTCTTCTCCACTCTTCCCCCACTAACATTTTAGTCTAGTTTTTATTTGTTGACGAAATTGTCAATAATATTCAGTCTCAGTTTTAGTCATCATAGCTTAGTTTTTATTTAGTTTTTATTTAGTTTTCGTCAGTGAAAAAAGGTAGTCGACGAACATTTTTCGTCGTGGTTTTAGTAGACGAAATCAACACTGATCTCGCCTCCTGTGTTTTACTATGCATTTTGGATGAGTCCTCCTATTTTCAACGGCCTCTAACAAGCGTACGGGGGGTGGCGATGACATTCATTTTTTTTTGCGGAAGCACAGTGAAACCCCCAGTGATTACCAACTATTAGGGGATTGATCATACTGGAGATATTATTAATATTCTGTGACTACTTGAAAAGGTATGAAAATCGAAAAATTGCTGGCTGTGGGTGCACGCAGCTAGCCTGGTAAACCCTCCCTCCGGAAATCTCATTTCCATTTGATTTCAGAAGTGAGTCTGGCCTGATCGCCCATTCTGCAATATTGGCTGTGGGCTGGAGTTGGGCGGGAGTAATACCGTTGACTGACAACCCCTTCAGCCAATGATCGTTTTTCCCCTTCAGCCAATTGCAGTGCATTTTTACCACCTCCGCGACTAATGTGACGCAACGGGACTTTTGAGATGGCCATGCCCAAAATAGGTTGCCTTATTCGGATACATAGGTATCACTGCCCGCCCCTGCCGGTTCTCTGAATTTTTATTTTTAAATAGGCTCTGTCATGATTAATTGACCATACATATGAAGTTAAACAACTAAATTCTATCCAAACGAGTAAATTACGTGCCTCAAAAAATTAGTTTGAGAGCGTTTTATAAACGAAAGTAAGAAGTGAAGGCACTCGCACAAACAACAATGGCTGCCGTTCGTCTTTTGTCGGCTGCACTCAGGCTGCACTCGGCTTCATTCGGGCTCACTCGAACTCGCCACCTGATTGGCCAACTGTCGCTGTCAATCACAGAACGATGAGCAACGACGCTGATAGGCTCGGTTTTTTGGTAATGCGCTAGAAACGCCCATACAAGCCATCAGGCCAGACTCACTTCTGAAATCAAATGGAAATGAGATTTCCGGAGGGAGGGTTTACCAGGCTAGCACGCAGCCAGAAATAAGTCTGGCAGTGAAAGAGTAAAAAACATTTTCAAAAATTGCAGATGTACAAGTGACCCGCTGAGAGCTTGTTGATATGCTAATGTTTGCAGCGACTCTCCAGCACCAAAGCTCTCAACACAGAAACCATTGGGAATTGTTAGAGAGTCAGACTTTCACACCCGCTTCAAAGACTAAAAACAAAACGGGGAATTGTGAATTCCCTGACACACTAATTACCTCAGCATCGATTCATTGAAACAAAAGGGCCTTTTCTCGAGACAAGCCGGGGCCGTAAAGTGACTCTAATGGTTGACTTGTCTTGAGAAAAGGTCCTCGCCATCAAAGTCTTATTTGTCTTCCATAAATCAGCGCGGAGGTGGAACCTGCGTGGGCAGGAATGAAGCTTCTTTTTCGGTGATAATTGGATCTTTGAGGTGATTCGATTCACTGCGCCGCGGAGGAGATCAAGCAAAGTGTGTGTGTGTGTGTGTGTGTGTGTGTGCGTGTGTGTGTGCGTGTGCCCTCACACGCATGTGTAGGTTTGGGATCCTTTGGGATTTTAACGATTGTGGCTCCTTAACGATTCCCTCTTAACGGCCCGATTCCTTAGCGGTTCGCTTTAATGATTCATAATGATTCTACATAATAATCACCCTCGTCATGATTTTTGATAAACACAAATTAAATCGTACATACAGTATTGCAAAAGCATTATTGTTGTGGTTCTCAAAGTGAAGTCCAGGGACCCTCTGGGTTCCAAATGGACCCTTACATGTCTGTAACTCTGAGAGAGTACAAATGGAACCAAATGGACCCTTATGTCTGTAACTCTGAGAGAGTACAAATGGAACCAAATGGACCCTTACGGGTCTGTAACTCTGACAGAGTACAAATGGAACCAAATGGACCCTTACATGTCTGTAACTCTGAGAGAGTACAAATGGAACCAAATGGACCCTTACATGTCTGTAACTCTGAGAGAGTACAAATGGAACCTAATGGATCCTTACATGTCTTTAACTCTGAGAGAGTACAAATGGAACCTAATGGATCCTTACATGTCTTTAACTCTGACAGAGTACAAATGGAACCAAATGGACCCTTACATGTCTGTAACTCTGAGAGTGTACAAAAGGAACCAAATGGACCCTTACATGTCTGTAACTCTGAGAGTGTACAAAAGGAACCAAATGGACCCTTACATGTCTGTAACTCTGAGAGAGTACAAATGGAACCAAATGGACCCTTACATGTCTGTAACTCTGAGAGAGTACAAATGGAACCTAATGGATCCTTACATGTCTGCTCTGAGAGAGTACAAATGGAACCAAATGGACCCTTACATGTCTGTAACTCTGAGAGAGTACAAATGGAACCTAATGGATCCTTACATGTCTGTAACTCTGAGAGTGTACAAATGGAACCAAATGGACCCTTACATGTCTGTAACTCTGAGAGAGTACAAATGGAACCTAATGAATCTTTACATGTCTCTAACTCTGAGAGTGTACAAATGGAACCAAATGGACCCTTACAGGTCTTTAACCATTTTGTTCCTGGTCCTCACAAGAAACATGCTTTTTGGGCGGTGAAACCGCCCCTATAAGTGAGGTTTGGATATTTGTACAACAAATCCTGCGCTGTGATTGGCCAAACATTTACCCCGCTTAACCCTGCACCGTGATTGGCCAATCACAGTCTATTCAGGACTGTGATTGGCCAGTGTCACATGACACATGTGCCCTATATAAGAAACCATAACTTTAAAAAAAACATAAATTGTTTTTTTTTAAGTTATGGTTTCTTCCATCATAAAGAGTGTTTCAATAAATGTATTTATTGTTTGTACATGATTGGTTGACTCCATTCAGTATTGTGATTAGCTAGCAAGACACCACCCACTTCACACTGGGTGTGATTTTTATGATACAAAAAATGTTTTTAGAGATATGTTTACAATTAGACAAAGATTCATGTTAGGGTTGATTTGGATTAGACATTTAGAGGTTGGGTATAAATCGTGTATAAAACACCATTCATACATAAATGAGTTGTGTGCCAGTGTCATGCACCGTAGATGTGCAATTATTCAGCTCTCGGCTTACAGTTAAAAATGCCCCAAAAATGGTAAGAATGGTAATAAAATCGTCGTCCTAAAATGCTTATGGCCTCACAAGTATAGTAATACAAAGGTGTGTGTGTGTGCTTGTGAGAGTCACATGGACCTTTTTTTATTGCATGTGTGTGTGTGTGTCCTTCTGTGTAGTTAATTATTTATACAGCAGTATTATGACAAATAGTGGCCATATCACTGGATAGGAGATTGAAGTCCCTGTTATCTACACCCTGCAGCTGTGTGTGTGTGTGTGTATGTGTGCGTGTGTGCGTGTATGCGTGTGGCTATGTGTGTGTGAGGGGGGGTGGTTGTATGCGTGTGTGGGGGGGGTGGTTGTATGTGTGTGTGTAGTACCTTTTTTGTGAATTGGGAGGCACTGTGTTTAAGTGACCTTCGTCCGAAACACAAAGTCAACCCTGTTACAGCTTCATCCTCTCTCTCACTCTCTCTCTCCTCTCTCTCTGTCTCTCTCTCTCCCCTCCCTCCCTCTCTCTCTCTCTCTCTCTCTCTCTCTCTCTCTCTGTCCCAGTGCCATTCACAAAAGCAGGAAAATGTCTCAAAGGTCTAAAATCTTTGCTAATTGCCAGAATCAGAATCTGAGTGTATTTTGCATTCTATTCCATATTCATTTATTCACTCATGAATAATGGTGATGGGACTCTGTCTCTGGTGTTTTAAATGGAACTCTCTGTTCCGTCGTTAAGAGGCAGCTGTTCTTTTTTTTTTAAATATGTACTTCCATGAGATTTTAAATCGTTTATTTTATTCATGGTCAATCCAGTGTGCATATAAAAGAAAAATACAGTCTGCACACTGGGTCATGTGTCAAAAGTTTTACATAATGTATTACCATCTAGTATGTATTATGAATGTCATTATTTATTAAAAAATCACACCCAGTGTGAAAAGAGTGGTGCCTTTCATGAGTTCATTTCATTAGTTACTTTTTACAGACTTTGATGACTTCAAAGTATTTTTACTCATTTTAAGTACTTTAAAATATTTTTACAGATTTGTATGTTTTTACTCATTTTAACATCTTTTAAGTATCTTACTCATTGTAAGTATTTTTACTCATTTAAAGTATTTTTACTCAGTTTAGGAACTTTAAAGTATCTTTACTAATATTTAAGTATTTTTACTAATTTTAAGTATTTTTTACTAATTTTAAGTATTTTTACTCAAAAGTGTGTGTGTGTGTGTGTGTGTGTGTGTGTGTGTGTGTGTGTGTGTGTGTGTGTGTGTGTGTGTGTGTGTATAATTAGTGTAACTGGTTGCATCTTTGTGTTGCAATCAGCCGCAGCTGTTGAGGCTGTGCTCAAACATACAGAGAGGCCGTGCTCATGGGGACGGACGGACGGACGTACGGACACACAGACAAAGTCATTCCTTGGAGTGGCTAGCACCACTCAAAAATAAAGGTGGTTAAAGATATAAATCAAAGGGTGCTCAGGTGGCGCAGTGGTAAAGTGCCTGCCCACCACCACGGAGGTTGTGGGTTCGAATCCACCGTGGCGCAACCGGCTTCGTCGAGCGTCCTATGTGATCACAATTGGCGCCGTGTTCGGGGGAGGGGTGATAATTGTCACTGCATGTACTCCTACGGGCTGGGGGCGGAGCCTGTCAGCAGGGAGTGTTGGGCGGGAGGAGGAGGGACGAAGGCTCTACGTCCTCCCGGTTGGGGCTCCTCACTGGGGGGTGAGTATAGGAGGACACAACAGCAGAGACAACACACACAACTACCACTAAATTGGGGAGGAAAAAAAAGGTAAACCGCACCAGAAAAAAATAAAATAAATATTCTCTCTCTCTTTCCATTCCACTTTATCTCTTATCTCTCCATTTCAGTGTTTGGGTTGTGTAAAAGCTCTGTCCAGTCATCAGACTTACATAATGCATGGTGTTGTTTAGTCCATTATGACCTGAGGCCGCGTCTAAAAAAAATCAAAATCCTCAAAAATGTTCGGAAAAAAATATCAAAAATTAATTTTCACGATCTTTTAAAAAATAGCAGATCTACAAGCTCGTAGCGCGGCACTCGCGCTATGAGCTTGTATATCTGCTATTTTTGAATAGCTAAAGAATTCTAAAGTGACACAGATGCGTTCCAGGTCTAAATGGGTTAGTCAGCAAGCTGCAGCAGCAGCCGAAGCTATTTTCTGACACATTCCAGTCCAACATTGCGGTCGAATTAGACTCTGAAATCCTCAGTGTTCCTTTGTTTTCCTGGCTCTCAAACTTCCGAAAACAAACTCCCCCGTTGCAGTTAAAAACTGCAGACTCACCTCACCACTCCATCTTAGCCCGTAGCACTTGACCTATAGCCTTGACGACCAATGCAGTCTCATGCCGCATCCTCCCATAGAAAACATTACAAAAAAGGTTTATTGTTATACAGTTAAAGCTCTATATTCTGAGAGCAGTCATTGCTGTAGACTGGAACCCGTTGCAACCGCGTTGCCGTAAGCTACGGACGTCTGTGTGCGCCAAAAGCAAACGGCGGTTATTGGTGCTTAACCCAGTAAGACCTGAGGCCGATTCTACGAATGTCTTCTAAAAGTTCGAAAAGTTTTCTGAAACTGGACCCCCATCTCAAAATATTTTGTTCCAGGGACCCCCAGAAGCAAAGAATTATAGTAAAGAAATGTTTGCTTTAGAAAATATGTGTATTCAAAGATTTGCACAAGTGTTCACGATTTCTCAAAAATAGCAGATTCTACAAATATGAGCTTGTATATCTGCTATTTTTGAATGGCCAAAGTACAGTATAAAATAATGGTTAAAGTGGTTAAAATCTAACACAGATGCTTTCCCGGTTTGAACGGGTTAAATCCACCAATTAGAGGTTTGTTTATGAAGGCTGTGACTGGTCAATGGTCATGATTAACGACATTGGCATTTCAATGCAAACCTCCCTGTTTTCCATCTGCTGTTATAAGCCACGTTCTGAAGGAGTGTGCGTGCGTGCGTGCGTGCGTGCGTGCGTGCGCCGTATTGACAGTCTAGCATCCATTAGTGCTTGTCCATGGCAAGCTTAAATACCACATATAATAACACGGTCATCATCACACCTTGTGTGTCCTTGTAAGATAATTGTGTCGTATGTTTCTCTCTCTCTCTCTGTGTGTGTGTGTGGCAGCTGTGTGGTGAATCTTGCCAGCGTAGATAGGGCTCCACTGTCTACTTATACAGCTGAGGTGTGTGTGTGTGTGTGTGTGTGTATGTGTGTGCGCGTTTATCCACCTCACAGCGCTTTTCCTTCACCGGTGTATGAGTAATGTGGTGAAATAAAATGCTTGGTAGGGTTTGGAAAAAGGTAGTTTTCTTGTAAGACATTTTCAGAAAAACAAAAACACTGACGACGAGGATAATTAAGGCCAGTGTAAAGGGCATTACCATCAGTAAATGGATGCTTTAAATGCCAAGTCGAAGAAATATGTCAATACCCCCCCCAGCTGGCCAGAGTGTTAGTCAATCGATACACTGAGGTACATAATAACTCAAACATAACTACTGGTTTACACCGAGTGCAGTCTAAACAAGGAGTGATTGAAATTGTGTTGTGCAAGCTTGCTACGGCTGCAGTTACATTGGATAGAACAGTGGTTCTCAAACTTCTTCATGTCAAGGACCCCCAAATTGACACACTTATTAGCCCGCGGACCCCCATTTGAAAATATATCTGCCAAGGACCCCATAAAAGAAGATATTTTTAGGGCTCTAGCAGTGATTTTCAACCATTTTAATTTCAATTTGACATGCATCATTAGGCTACGGAGTCCGGACCCCCATTTAATTGCATTTCTATCTCTGGGACCCCAATTCATATTCATAAAAATCGATGTTAATTTAACTCTGAGAGTGTACAAATGGAACCAAATGGACCCTAACAGGTCCATTTGGTTCCATTTGTACACTCTCAGAGTTACAGACCCATAAGGGTCAATTTGGTTCCTAACTATGATTTAGCTGGGGACCCCCTGTAACTCCCTCAAGGACCCCTGGGGGTCCCCGGACCCCACCTTGAGAACCATAGAAGAGTAAGACTACAGAAAATGTGTATAACTGGTATCAAGGTATTTATACAGGCACGAGAATGGTGCTGAGGTTTTTAGTGTTTGTACTTGTTTGCACGTGTAAATAAACCGTCTATTGTGCTTATTATCAAACACTCAAGGTCGACGCCCGTTTGGAACGCATACCGCATTTAATACCCATTATAACTGTTGTCAGAGTACCTAGTGCAGTACCGTTAACCGGTACTACTTGGACGCCAGCCTATGATGTTACAGTTAGTACTGTGTCCCTTTTATGCCCATGCATGGGAGACAGACAGACAGACATAATGAGAATCATCTTTGTCACAGCACAGGTTTACAGTTGTAAAACAGGTGAAATTTGTTTTTAGACAGACAGACAGATTCAGAGATCTCCATATATGGGCATTTAAAGAGACATAGACAGACGCATACAGAGATTTTTAGATTTTTTTTCCCTCGGCTATACACATTTGAAGGCAATCGGTCGGACGGCGGTCGACAGAGATCTCCATATATGTGCATTAAATGGGAGACAGACAAACAGACACATTGACAGATTGATGCATATACTTGTAAGAGTTGATATCAACGTGAGGGTCAACAGGTCAATGTACCTGTGAGGTGCAAAATAGCGCACGGAGAAAGAAGATGAAAGAGATTTAATATGTACAGGTATACAGACCATGTGGCAGGGCTCAGCATTTGTTCAGCAGCCTAATGGCCTGGCTGTCATTATACGACGGTTTCGCGTGCCAATATCTTAATAGCCTATATCTATCTACAAGCATGCGGCAAGTACAAGCGGCTATTTCAGAATCAGAATCAGTTTTATTGTCACATCACAGGTTTACAAGGTAAAAAAGTGGGTGAAATTCGTTTTTGTACATCATTCCCATCGCAACGTTAGTTCCATAGAAAGAAGAGGGGGGGGGGAGAAGAAGAGGGGTGGGGGCAAGTGGGAAGGAGATCAAAAACAAGAGAACAACAGAAGGCCAGACAAGTTATCTACATATTTACAAAGTACCTGAGATAATAAAAGATAATAAAAACTATGGCTATTTTCCACGAGTCACACCGTTGTACCGCGAAGCATAAATCAGGCTTCAGTCTGTAGGTGAATCATTTGCGGTATACTGCCTGGCTGGCGGTACAGCAGCATGAACACAACTAAAATGTTCAGCTTTTTCGTTTTTTTCTCATAAATCAGTGCTATTGAACACCCTTTACGTCTGCGTGTTGGTTTAAAACATATTGAACCAATGAAAAGTATTAAAAAACGCTTCTGACAAAACCAGCTTAACTCCATTGGATCCTCAAACTTTCTGCTAAACCAGCTAACTCCACCAACGGGGGGGGGGGGTGGAGTTAGCTGGTTTAGCTGACTCCAGGCTCCACTACCCTTTTGACCTCCTACTTCATTGTGAGCTTTGAGGTAGAGCCCTGCGCCGGGAGTATTTTCTTAATCCCGCTCCTCCCCGCTCCCGTTGGCTTTCTGACCATTCCCGCCTGCTCCCGCGGTGATTTCATTTCTGACCTGCTGCAGTTCATTGCTGTCCGCCGCTCCCTCCCGCTGCAAAAAAAAAAAAGCCATTTAGTCCCGCGGCACTCCTGCGGGCGTGCGCGAGAGAAGGTCTGTTTATTAGTGAGGAGTTTCTCACAGATAGAGGGAAAGTGTTGATATTGTGACGGGAAATAATATTATATAGGTATATTATATTGTGACACCGTCACAGCATAAGAACGAGAGAGAGAGAGACAGAGAGAGAGAGAGAGAGGGAGAGAGAGACGCTTGCGTTGTAACTTGTCCGCAGCACAGAAGGGGAAATTACGTTCTCCTCTGCATCTAGACATATTCATATCTTGCTAAAGTATATATATATAAGCTCTATATCTGGTTTATTGCGGGAGGATGCAGGATTTTGCGGGGCCCCTAGGTTTTATTTTGACCGCCTATTCCCGACCGCGGGTATTTAAATACCGCCCGCAAGATTTGCGTTGGGACCTGCGGGTACCGCGGGATCCCGCTCCCAATGCAGTGCTCTACTTTGAGGTCCATTCAGCTCTTCTTATCAATGACGAACAAAACCTCCACTTTTTGTTTAGTTTTTGTCATTTCCCGAACATTTTTGGAGTTAGCTGGTTTCTTCCCGACAGCAGAGACATACTGTGAACTTCAAGTTCCCTCGAGAAAGACTGCAAGTTGGAAACAAAGTGTACAGCATTGAAAAGTGAGTCGGAGCCCTTCGTTTTGTCCAGGATTTTGCTGCCCTTGCAGTTTGGCTCGGCGCCGAAGTTGGAGGAACGTGCGTCATCTTTGTCTTTAAATATTTATCGCCCACAGAGTAATGCATCGATTTATTCTTATCTATTTCAATCATATGGTCGACTGCAGCTCAGCACTTTTATAGGAATAAACATACCTTGCCTGATGATGACACTATAGTTACCATGGCGATCCAGGTGGTCTCAACAGAGATGATGTGGGGTCGTGACACACTGGTAGATGTTGACTAAAATGATATTGCAGTGTTGTAATTGGAAGAAGTAATCTCAAGAGAAAGTTATACAGTATGTGGCTATGATTTCATGACACACCGGGAACAACCTCTCCGTGCACGCACACACACACACACACTCACAGCTTGAACAACGCTCTATGCAGCTGTGCACGTGCAAATATGTGCGTAATAATGAATCAGTCACTGAATGATGAATTTTTGTGTGTGTGTGGTAGTGCATGCAAGTGTGAGTGTCTGGCAGTATTATGTATGGGTGTGAGTGTGTGTGTGTTTGTTCCCCAGTAACAGCAAGCACCGCCACGTGAAGCCTTGTCTAATCAGTTATGGCTGACTACAGAGACACACACACACACACACACACACACACACACACACACACACACACACACACACACACACACACACCTCCCTGTCTTAGACGGTTAGCCTGTTGCAGAGCCACAGGGCAAAAATAAGTAAATCAATAAATAAACTAAAGAGACACAATGCGAGATGACCTGAAGCACATGGGTCAGGCCTGTGTTGACGTCACAGGGCAGGGGGTAGAGCACTAGTTTGACTTTAATGAGCTGCAGTAGGGATATAGCTGAGGCAGGATCTAAGTCTGTATATAGCTCGTTGGGACCACTATCAATTCCGCTAAACAGGAATGGATCGGTTGGCGCATTATCAATTCAGTTTAACAGGCATTGATTCCAGGGGAAGCCATCTGGCCCGCCTTGTATTGATCCAGGGATGTGTCCTTTTTGGTTTCAGAGCCAAACACAAGCACCTGAATCACCCCAACAAACACGATGGGGACGGAAATGTACAGAGAGCGACCTTACAATCTAGATCTAGGCTCTATGCACAGCAGCCGTATTAGAAAGGAATTGGGCCTTATGTTTCCTTCACAGTAGGGGTGTGCCGATATATCGTCCCGCAATATATCGCGATACGTTTTCGTGACGATATGTATCGTTTTGAAAAAAAAAAGAAATATCGTTTTAAATTTTTGGGTGAAAAGGGTGACAACATGTTGTTTTTTTTTCGGGTCAGGTGTCACACTATTGCCCTATTTGGATTCAAAACGGCTATTGTAGCTGAAAAGCTACAAGTTCGCATATCTGAATAATGCAAAAACTTAATTATTTGTTTGCATTTGCTTTTTTTCTCCCCCATATATTTTTCATAATAAAAAAAGTGCGTATCGTATCGAAGTTGTGAGCCAAATATTGTATCGTATCGTTTGGTGAAATTAGTCGGCACACCCCTACTTCACAGGTGTTACCAATGATACTAATTAAGACTCTGTTCCATTTAACTCAAATTACCAAAGCTGCCAAGAATGTAAAAAACGTAATAAAATTTTCCTCACACAGAACCCAAGATATCGTGATCCGAAGATTTGCTGCTCCATTCACCTCTTGGTTAACTTATTACTTAAAAATCCTGTGTCTCGGCTCCTGTGTACTTTTTTTTTTACTATGTATTTTTGGTCAAGACATGCTATTTTCGAAGGCAGACAATTAATGTCAACGAGGTCGCGATGACCTCGCTCACATTTGTGAAACCACACAGTATAACCCTCAGTGATTAGCAACCATCAGGGGATCGATCATAAATAATCTGTGACTACTTGAAAAAGGTAAGAAAATCGAAACATTTTAATTTCAAGGACACCCGTAACTCGGAGAGTGTACAAATGGAACCAAATGGACCCGCACGGGTCCATTTGGTTCCATTTGTACACTCTCAGAGTTACACGCCCGTTAGGGGCCATTTTGGAACCCCCTCAAGGAACCATTGAGACCCACTGGTGTAGCAGAGTGTTTCCAGTGAGCCAACGTGCAACAATATCAGCACCCTGACTCAGAATGGAACAGAGCCTTCATTAGTATCATTGGTAACACCTGTGAAGGAAGTAAGGAAGAGGCCCAATTGCTTTCCAATATGGCTGCTGCGCATACAACCTTTACACGCCAGCAGATACACGCCAGTAGATCAGTAGAATGTTCAACGACCGAAACACAATTCAATCGTTTATCGCAATTATTTGCGCGACAAGTAATCATCGAGCTAAATGTCATAATCCTGACAGCCCTAGTCTTCTCTTCAGTGTGATTCACATTCTGATTCTTCCGAGTCTGATTCAGATTTTTATCAATTCAGATTCTGATGATTGTGTGTGTGCGTGGCATCGTACGGTACAACACTACAGTACGTGACTGTCCAGACTTTGTAATGGAAAAACAGGCATACAGTAGAACAGTGGCAGCCAGCCAGCTAGATGTCCTCTGCCCGCACCCGGGTCAACTACAGCCCAGTATAAATGAACATGTCTGAGATGTTGATTCACTGTGTGTGTGTGGCTGTGTGTCATGTTGGGGTTAGGTTCAGGATTAGACATTTAGAGGTTAGATTCAGGGGATGGAATGAATTAGTCGAACGTGATTTATACTAAAGGTCGTTTCAGAAGGGGAGCGGCCGACGCGCCTATGTAATTCATTTCAAAGAGAGGCGGGCGATTTAAGGCTGCGGAGAAGTTGAGGGGCGGAGAGGCAGGCGAAGAACCCCTGCAAGAACCCCTGCGTCAACCACTCCCCGTCTGTAACGACCCTTATTTGCGTGCCATTGTCAAATTACTGATCTATAAGCTCGGCTTTTTAGGCTTACGGTTAAAAAATGGCATTCATAAAATTGCCGTCGTTAAAATGTCATTGTCCTCACAAGTATACGTTGTAATACAAACCTGTGTGTGTGTGTGTGTGTGTGTGGGCGCAATAGTCATTATTTTCAGTGCCCTCCTCCAGTGGAAAGGCTACAGTTCCATTAACCGCTGTTAATGGAACTATAGTGCCGTTTAAAGTAATTCAAGACGAGAAGGCATTAGCATGGTCATATATTGTGCCAGCAGATCCTATGTTATTTATTTATTTAGTTATTTGTGAAGTGATATTCTTTTGTGGCCAAAAACGTTAAAGCTCTAAATTCCGATCACTGCTATAGTGTTTATTCAATAACCGAACAAAGATTATTTATCAGCTTACATTTTTAGTGTTCCAGTTCTGCTCATTTATCAGCTTCAATATTTATAGTGTTCCAGTTCTGCTCATTTATCAGCTTCGGTTTTTATAGTGTTCCAGTTCTGCTCATTTATCAGCTTAATTTTTTATAGTGTTCCAGTTCTGCTCAATTTTCTCCCTCATAACAGCCAGTGTCACTTGAAAATATAAAAATGTATATAGCGTCTTTATCCAAAGTGCTTCACAATGTTCATCACATTCACATGCAAGGCACCCACCTGCTCATCGGGAGCAATTAGGGGTTCAGTGTCTTGCTCAAGGACACTTTGACACTAACTCTGGGGGAGCCCATTGAACTGGGAACCTTCCATTTCCCAAGCGGCCGTTCTACCTCCTGAGCCACTGCCGCCCACAGTATGAGGTCTTTCTCCTGATTGGATACAATTGGTATCCTGACCTGACGCTGCATTTTTTTCTGTTCATGAAAGAGCTGGAAAAACAGGGAGACTCCTGTTACTGAACAAACACTATAGCAATGAGTACTACCAGAATATAGAGCTAACACTTATGGATTATTTGGATTGTGGATGTGAGACTGGAGAAGGCTAGCCTCGATCTCCAGACTTTTATTGTTTAGTGTTGCTAAAAAATAAAAGCCTGGCCCAGCGCGTCGGTGTACTCGGTATAAGGAAGTGTTTCACTTCCCAACCAACCAGAGTGCAGTGGGCGTCGCTCGTAATGTTGTGTTAACGGGGCGGGGGTTGACGGACAGATCGGTGAACCAATGGGATCAGCCGCAGTCTCTCACCGGCTCTTTACACCCACCCCTCTATACACGAAATCAGGGGCGTTGGGGCAGTCTAGGAGAAGGCCCACTGTGAGAGGAAGATATTTTACTCACTGCCATCATGAACAATGCTGTAAAGAAACAAACAAATGAGAAAAGTAAGATGCATGGTGTGTATAAATACCTCCTGTTATTACGCACCGACCGAGAGAAGGTGACGCAGAGACAAACGATGTCTACAACACACTAGGAACCTTGCACATAGACATAGACAAAACTAAAACGGGCGGGGGAAAAAAGCTCATATATCTGCCTAAAACTATTTTTGGGGGAAGGACGCAGTACCCTTGTTGAGGAACATCTCTTTGCTGTTTAAAGGGGAAAAACCAGGTTTTAATGTGCATTTCAGTTGGTCATAACAATGTTTATGTCGACTGTTATGTTGGTTTTCACGCTTGTACATCTGCTATTTTTGAACTTTTTTTAAAACAATCTTGAAAGTGTGAGAACTTAGTTTACTCTGTACTTATTCTCTACCCGTAGCTGTGTCTTTAGTTTCATGTTTCTTTGTTGTGGTGCTGCTGCGACAAGTGAATCCACCCCGGGATCAATAGAGATAAACATCTGATCCGTCAGTCTGTCTGCCTTGTCAGACAGACTTCAGCTAAAATGCATTAGGCTCTGTCTGTGCACTTTCCACTTTCCACCAATGGACAGCTTCAAGATAGAAGACACAAAGGCAGCTTACACAACTCACTCAAATTAGCCCATTATAAAGACCCGAGGCCGATTCTACAAATGCCTTCTAAATCAGTCGATTCGTGTCAAGGACCCCCACAATGAAATATATTTGGCTGCGGACACCCCCCGATCTGAAAATGGTTTGTGCCAGGGACCCCCCAGAAGTAACCTGGCATGGCCAGACTAATATCACTGCGTATTTATTAGTCTGGAATCTCTGTGTGGAACCTGCAAATTCAAAAAAATCTCTCTGGTGATAAACCCACCACATATTTGCATACTGGGCCCTGATTGGCCCCTCACAACTTCGGAGGGAGAGAAATCCAATCTCTATTGAGAGGGGGCAGACCTAATCTGCCAAGGGCATTTTTTTTTCACAGTGGCAGATTTGTCTGGAACCAGGCTACCCCAGAAGCAGATGTGTTTTTAATTTAAACATTTTCAAAAATGTTCAGCTTGTACTGTACATCTGCTTTTCTTTTTGAGAACCGCCGTTGTAAACCACTGTTCTAAATACAAAAACTAAAAAAACATACGTCGCTACTCTTTTTTTACGTGTTCTCTCATCACTTGGTTCGAACCTGGCAAGCAGCCTCTGGCCAGACCGAGAGCGTTCCCATTATTTGGTTCAAGTGAGGTGGAATTATGGCCACGGGGAAAAAAAGCGAAACATTTCTTGATAAGTGCTGTCGAACCGCAACCGTGCTTTCTCAAGCGCGGTTTGCACGGCACACATTTAACTCCAGTGTGCGGTTTACACATGAGCCACTTTTATTTCATTCTCAACCTAATTGAATTACATTAATCTGATGATTCATGTAGAAGAGCCCTGATTTATGTGCTGTTTATCTCCACGTGATATTACTGTTTCTGACGTGCACAGAACAAACACAAGTTTTTTATTAGATTATTATAGGCTACTCCTGCACTTACTGTATGTTATTAAATACACATCACAAAGACTGAACTCTGAAGGCAGAGCTTTACTATAGCCCTACCAACCACGATGGAATGGATTGGAAAATTATACTTTCCCTCGTCTATGACGTGTTCTGGGCTTTGAGACAATAGAGAAAAGTAATCGTTGTGTGAGTAATGCTGATATGATTTAAATATGACAACTCTCTGTGGCCTAATGCCAGTGGTGGAAAAAGTACTCACCTTTTTTACTTACCGTATTTTCCGCACTATAAGGCGCATCTGAGTATAAGGCGCACCTTCAATAAATGTATTATTTTCATATATAGGGCGCACCGCATTATAAGGCGCATCCGCACTATAAGGCGCACTGACGGTGCGGCTTATAGTGCGGAAACCAAGGGAACCAATATTGATACATATATAAGGCGCATCGGATTATAAGGCGCATCCGCACTATACACTGACGATGCGCCTTATAGTGCGGAAAATACGGTAAGTAAAAGCAGCAATACCACCATATAAAAATACTCTGTTACAAGTAAGAGGCATGTGTTAAAAATGTTACTTGAGTAAAAGTGCAAACGTATTGGCATCAAAATATACTTAAAGTACCAAAAGTAAAATTAATAAAATGTTTGAAAATAGCCGATCTACAAGCTCTCAACGCGTCGCATCGCGACACGTTGTGAGCTTGTAGATAGCCTATGTATAAAATAGGGCTAAAGTGGGTAATGTATGTTTTATAATATAATAATTTATATCCGCAAAGTAAGTTTTCAAATAATTGTAGTGGAGTAAAAGTACAATATTTGCCTCTGAGATGTAGTGTAGTGGAAATACTCCAGTAAAGTAAGAATACCTAAAAATTGGTACAGCACATGAGTAAATGTACTTAGTTATTTTACACCGCTGCCTAATGCATATCAAAATGGGGGTTGCTTGGAAAGGTGGAGAATATACTGTGATAATACTGTCAGTTTTATGGTTACTAATGGAGCATTACGTAGCGTAGCCACAAGGCCACTAGCAGCAGGCTGCTAAAGGGCTTTGTTCCCCCCCAGACGATTAGACGCACGAACGAGCTAGCCAACGCAAAGCTAGCCAAATCAAAGCTTGGGGAAACGCTAATAGCAACCCCCCCCCCCCCCCCCCCCCCGCTGACACACACTGGCACATGCTCAACAGTATATGAGACATGTGTAAACATAGTATGTTTACACTAGATGTTGATAATGCTGGGATTAAGTGGCACAGTCTTTACAGACTGCTGCATGCTTCTTCTGCCATGCTCATAATTATGTTTACTTTAGATTTAGATTGTTGATAACCTAGGAGTAACTACAGCACTAGGTGCACGGCACCTTCAAGTACATAATGCACTAAGTGCTGGGACTTACTTATACATTTTTTTCCTTATTACTGGCCTTTTTGTCTTTTTTTAATTACTACTTACAGTACGCTGCCTCAATGTCTGAGTGAGCCGAACAAAAGTACATTTATTTTACTCTTACTTAACTCATTGAGTGAGTCAGCCAGTGCCAGCGTTTTAGAGCCTTTTTATAACCTTTCAAGAGCCACAGAATATTTCGCTCCAGGACGATCGACACACCGAGTGTCGCAAAAGACGGAGGAGTGTCTCAGCTTCAACCCTATATATATATATATATAGAATATAGCTTGTTCTTGCCAAAAACGCTGGAGAAAAAAAAGAAAGCAGAGAAAATTGAACATTTCTAAATCCTTTAACACTAGATTGGACGGGGCTGGGTTTGTTGCGATCACATGAAAACACTGTTCTGACGTGTCTGGAAAGAATTGCTGTGTTACACGTCATTGGCACTGAATGAGTTAACTGTACTGTCTATATAGATGGCATACTGTATATCTATCTCTCGATGCCCCTGAACACATCGTCAGTGATGTAACCAAAGGGGGGCATTGGGTGTTCCGTGGTCTTTCAACATCAGACCCCTGCCGAGGCGGATCAGACCCTGACGTGTGTGCACTGCAGATGGCGTTCGCTTACTCCCCATGGATCTCCTCTCCTAATCCACAGCCAGGCTTTCTCCACCACCTCTGTGATGTCCTTTCCTTTTCATGCTCCCCCACAGGGAGGATGCAGCGCTTCCGTCCAGTGGTGTAAAGTAACTATAAGTACATTTACTCAAGTATTGTACTATTTTTGAGTGGTGCTAGCCACTCCAAGGACTGACTTTGTCCGTGTGTCCGTCCGTCCGTCCGTCCGTATGAGCACGGCCTCTCTGTATGTTTGAGCACAGCCTCAACAGCTGCGGCTGATTGCAACACAAAGATGCAACCAGTTACACTAATTATACACACACACACACACACACACACACACACACACACACACACTTTTGAGTAAAAATACTTAAAATGAGTAAAAATACTTAAATATTAGTAAAGATACTTTAAAGTTCCTAAACTGAGTAAAAATACTTAAAATGAGTAAAAATACTTAAAATTAGTAAAAAATACTTAAAAAGATATTAAAATGAGTAAAAACACGTACAAATCTGTAAAAACATTTTAAAGTACTTAAAATGAGTAAAAATACTTTGAAGTCATCAAAGTCTGTAAAAAGTAACTAATGAAATGAACTCATGAAAGGCACCACTCTCTTCACACTGGGTGTGATTTTTTACTTTACTGGAGGTTTTCCAATTTTCTGTACTTTTACTTCTACTCCACTACATCTCAGAGACAAATATCATACTTTTACTCTAGTTACTTTGTAGATTTTACAAAACATTACCCACTTCAGCCATATATGCATTTTGGCCTTTTGAAAATAGCCGATCTACTTTATTTAGCTGAGCCACTGCAATCTATACCTCCCTTCTTAGAGATAGTACAGTCTTTTAGTAAAATAACTGGCTATAAGCTTAACTTGAAGAAAGGTGTGCTTTTCCCTATCACCCAGTCTTTAGATGATGCTCAGTTTGAGCAATCATCGTTCAAAGTGGAAAAGACGGCTTTCAACTACCTTGGTATAAAAATTACTCGTCCTTTTAAAGATCTGTTCCAAGCAAATTTCAAGGTGCTATTGGAACGTACAAAGCAAGATTTAACAAGACGGTCATCCCTTCCCATCTCACTAGCAGGCCGTATAAACTCTATTAAGATGTCAGTGTTGCCTAGATTACTTTACTTATTTCAGATGATTCCAGTCTTTATACCAAAGTCATGATTCCCTGCAGCCTGGCGCTGCGACGCGTTTTGACCTTGTAGATCTGCTATTTTTGCCCGACAGTATATGCAATGTGGCCTTCTGGAGTGAGTGTGGAAATATAGTGGCCCCCTACATCATCAAAGTTGCCCACCTCTGGTGTAGACGCTCGTCAAAGCCGGATGCACCGCGGCGGGTTTGGAAGCGCATAGACTCCGCGGTGGCCTCCAGCGCTGTCTGTGACAGTCGATGACCAGATGTTGGTATTTCGGTCTTTTTTCCTCCAGGCGGTCCTCCCACGACACTGTCAGTTCCAACCAGGCGGCAAGGAAGCTCCGCTGGATTTGAGGCCAAATAGGAAGTCATTATCGGCATGCAGTTCTTATTAATAGCCCAGCAGATGTCGCTATCTCCCCTCCAAGCTGGCTGCAGAAGCATTTGTACTCCATTCCGAGTGAATGAGGTTTTGGCCGGACTTTATACCAAGGGGCTAGCATCCGAGTTGTGAATTGAGGCTATATAGGAAGTGACAGTTCATATGAATGGCCTGTAGTCTCGCTGTTTCACCCCTGCTGGTGTCAGAAGCAATTAGGCTCCATTCAAGCGGATGGGTTTTTGCCGAACTTTACACTTCATTGTATAACCTTAATAAACAGTGTCATAAACACTATATGCTTCCAGTCGCTAGTTTAAAGTCTTCATTCAATCATCATGATATGCGTTTTGGTAAACTATGGTCCCATTTATTTAAAAATTGATGTAATTGAGTAAGGTATGCTGTAGGATGGGCTTCAACTGGTTCTACCAAGTGAAGATTGGGTTGCACTCAATAGCATAGTAATTTCCGTCGTTTGCTTTTCGGGACTGGAAGTTCCAAGATATGGGATTTGAATTCGCCGATATTTTTTTTTACAGTCTATGGTTGGAACATGATGGTGTCTTTGGTAAGCCCTGGGCCCCAGGAGGATGTGTGTCCTCGGGGCGGTCGTGACAGGTGTGCCGTGGCATCTTCAGCTGTTTCTCCAGGTCCACACAGAGGGCCCGCCGGTCTCTTGCGCTGTTGCCAGCATCTCTGACGGGTTCTTGGCTCCTGTGGTTCTTGGCAGCTCCTCTCCTTTCACCTTCACAAAGGCGGCCATCTGGTATAAAGACCACCTTACCTTGAATATCGTCCTATAACCTCCTATCTCCATATTTTAACTTTTTGTGTTTTTTTTCCGTTCAGATCGTTCAGAAATGAGTACTGTTACTTTTGGTACTTTAAGTACATTTTGATGCAAATACTTTTGTACTTTCACTTAAAGGTAGGGTAAGTGATTTGCAATTATTCAAATAATTGCGAAATGGGTCTATGTTCTGATAGTGCTCGTTACTATAGAGTGTCCTGTCCATATAAGGAGTCTCCATGTCTCTCCAGCTCTTTATAAAACAGAAAATGCATTTTCGTTTCAGTTTCAGTTTCATTTCCAATTTTATCCAATCAGGATAGAGAACTCAATCAGGATATAGATTAAACAAGTGAAATTGGAAGTGATGACACTAAGGAATGAGCAGGAAAAATTTGAACTGGAACACTATAAAAATTAAGCTTAAAAATTGGTACTTTCTCCTGATTGGCTGAGATTTTGACACCTACCAGAAAATGTATTTTCTGTTTATTAAAGAGCTGGAGAGACGGGGAGACTCCTGTTACTGAAAAAACACTCTATAGCAATGATTACTATCAGAATATAGTGCTTTAACCTTTTAACAAAATACTTTTTGTTTTAACCCAAAAATATCACTTACCCTACCTTTAAGTCAATTTTGAATTGCAGTATTGATACTTTTACTCTAGTAAAAAAATCTGAGTACTTTTATTCCACCACTGAATGGGGGCTAACATGAGTCATGGAGCAGAGAGCCATGCGACCTGTGAATGCCTTCCAGAGACCGTCCAGAGATGACAGAATGGCCTGAAGATGTAGGAGTAATGAGAGGGCCTTGTGCAAACAGAAATAACTGCTGTTTCTAATCACAGCCGCCATTAGTGGGTTTTTAAATAGAAAAAATAAGCAACTTGTGATGCCGCTCCTTTGTAATTCTACTAGTTACGTCTTAACCCATTAATACCTGGAACGCATCTGTGTCACTTTTAGATTTCTTTAGGATATTCAAAAATAGCAGATATACAAGCTCATAGCGCGGCACCGAGTGCCGCGCTACGAGCTTGTATATCTGCTATTTTTGAAAAATCGTGAAAAAATATTTTCCAGATTTTTTTCAATTTTTTTTTGAGATTTAGTTTTTTTTAAGAATCGCCTCAGGTCTTAATGGGTTAAAAAGTTTTACGGAATTTCTACTTAGCATCACAGGCAGTGGCGGAGCGTCCGGGGAGGCCAGGGAGGCGGCCGCCTCTGGGCCCGCGGCCCAGGAGGGCCCGGGCCGTCAGATAATAAATCGGTAAAATCAGGCAAAAATAAGAATTAAACAACATAACCCTAACCTAACCCTACCCTAAACCCTAAAACCGAAATAAAGTGACAAAAAGCCCCCCCAAAAAGTGACCGAATCCGCCGAAAACCCGAAAAATTTTGCACGTGTGTGCATGCGCAGGGGAAAAAGTTTGAGAACCACTGATAATAGCAACATATGCTTTAAAAAAAAATATTTGAGTTAAAAATGTTCGCTTTAAAAATATATATATATTCAAAGACTATTCAGAGAATTTTCACAATAAAAATAGCAGATCTACAAGCTGAGCTTGTATATATGCTATTTTTTGAATAGCCAAAGAAATCTAAAAATAACCCAGATTCTTTCCCAGTCTAAATGGTTTAAGCTAATCTCTGCTTAAAGTCATGGAACTAATTGACAAGGCAGTTTGCGGGGGGGGGGGGGGGGGGGGGAGTTCGATTTGCTATAGGGCTGAAAAGCAAAGCCGCGAACCACTCAGAATATTCAATTACTACCGTATAGTTGTTGTCGGGCAGAAAGCTTGTATCTCCATATGTTTGTCTTTTTTCGTAAAGTAGTGCCCTACTTTGTTGTATCAGAGCGTTACGCAAACGCAGCGAAAACACTCGATCCACAATCTCTTAACGCGTTGCATCGTGGCGCGTTGTGAGCTTGGAGATCGCAATTTCCCAAACATTTTGATCTCTTGTCTGTGGGGTTCTATAAATATTTAACCGATATTGATTCAATCGGAACATTTCCTACCGTTTGTAGTGAATCTCTGAAATAATTCAACTGCACTGGATGTGTGCGTGAGGCATAGCCAGGGAGGCCATTCAAATCGGATGCTGTAAGGAACTCTACAAATAAATAAAAAATAGATCATATTCCAGCCAACCAGAGAGCGGTATTAAATATGTATGTCTGAAATGACAAAAATGTGCACAGCTACAGTCTGTATGGATTATGAACACATAAGGACCACACCCGGTGAGCATTTATTTAATGCGAATAATGTAGTAAAGTAAATTTGTACTCAAAACGAGGTCGATTTTTCATCATGAATAAAATCAATAAATGCATCGACCTCTTTCGCTCTTATCGATCAATCAATCATATTCCAGCCAACCAGTGAGAGAGGTAAATATGTATGAAATGACAAAAATGTCCACAGCTACAGTCCGTATGGCTTTGAACACCTTGGACACATAACGACCTCTTTCGCTCTATCGATCAATCAATCAATCAATCTATGAAGTATGAAGTAAGATCAAAATGGCTGCTATAATGTGAATATGGCTAAAATGAGCCGATCAGAAGCACTGATGAGTGTTGTTTTGACCCTGTTTTGTTCTCTAAGACAGGGATCTTCAACGTTTTCAGGCCAAGGACCCCCTAGCTGAGAGAGAGATGAAGCAGGGACCCCCTCTGTATTGTATAAAATTGTGTTTCAGATAAACTTTTGCTGCTCTTTTTTCCCTGTACACACCTATAACTCTCAAAAGTAGATCGGCTCAAAAATAGCCGATCTACAAGCTCACAACGCCTCGCGCGTTGTGAGCTTGTAGATCTGTTATTTTTGGAATAGAAAAGGGATACTCTAGGGTTCAAGTGGTTAATGTAAAAAAAAAAAATCATATCACAAAAAGATTTGGCGGACCCCCTGTAGTAACTTTGAGGACCCCCTAGGGGTCTCGGACCCCCTTTTGAAGACCCCTGCTCTAAGATGTTAGTGCATGTGCACGCGCATGCGTTAGGCCTGAATCGCTGTTGAAATTGCAATCACCACCCATTCACTCCAATCGGGTTTCTTGGGATTAACCCCACAAGTTCTCACCCTGCCTACAGTATAATGCTTAACCATTAAGCATATTAAGGGGGTATTGTACGTGTGTTGTAGACTGAACACAAATCACTCTGTATACACACACACACACACACACACACACACACACACACACACACACACAAGAAGCAGTGGGCTACGGGCTATCCTGCAATCATTATTCTATGATTGTGAGAAGGGTGGGGCTTTACTACCCCACAGCGCGCACACACACGCACACACACACACGCACACACACTCCCTCTCTCCCACACTGACGCTCAGTCTCACACATACACACACACACACACCCCTTCTCCTCCTCCTCCCTCTGTCGGTGCAAAGTAGAGCGAGAGTATGAGAGAGCGAGCGGTTCATTGGCTGCTCTGTTCTCTCTCTCTGTCTGTGTGCCGGGGCTGTGTGTGTGTGTGTGTGTGTGTGTGTGTGTGTGTATGTGTGTATGTGAGTGCGCCGTGCGCCACGGAGCCGAGCCAAGGCGAGGGGAGAGGGTTGTATCTATCGCTGCCATCCAGCTGTTCCTCTGACAGCTACACACGCTGAGAACAACCACAGAGAGACAGGCAGAGAGAGAGAGAGAGACGGGGAGCAAAGGATCAGAGCTCCTGCTCCATCTGCCAGGGAGAGAGAGAGACAGAGAGAGAGAGACAGGGAGAGAGAAAGGAAGGAAGAAAGAAAGGATAGCGGAGACGCGTAAGAGGAGAGGAGAGCAAAAGGAGGTACCATGGGCCAGTTGTGCTGTTTCCCCTTCTCCCAAGCGGAGGAGAAAATCAGTAAGTGTCTTCACTGTCTGTCTCGTGTCTCTCTGTGTGCGTGCGTGTGTGTGTGTGGGTGCGTGCGTGCGTGCGTGCGTGCGTGCGCACACACACTGAATGTAGAATGTGTGAGATAGGTTTGCAGTGCAGATGTATGAAAGCATTGTGTGTGTGTGTGTGTGTGTGTGTGTGTGTGTGCATGCGTGCGAGTGTGGTTGGATGATTGTCTTTATTGGGTGGTTTTTCCTGATAATTGTGGTCAATGTCCATTGAGATACTGTGCGTGCTTGTGTGTGTGTGTGCGTGCGTGCATGCAATAATGCATGTAGCATGGTGTGATGGTGCAGATGTATGAAATGAAATCATCATTATGTGTGTGTGTGTGTGTGCATGCATGTGCTGTCTAGTAGTCGTCCATTGTCTGACAGTGTGAGTGTCTGCCATGCTGAACGCACTACTCGGTGACTTTGCCTCGTCTTTGGGAACCATCTGTGTTGTTGGTTCACTCTCTGGCTCAACTCTGAAACACTCCTTGCTTACTGATCTGATCCACACAAAGAAAAAGCCCAGGTTTTAATCATGCAGTCCTTTTTCACATTTCCTTCTCTACGACCACTAATCCTTAACCACTGAGTGTCTGTACTGGGCATGGTACAGTATTATAGGTGGGAATTGTCACGCTGTGACGCATTGTGAGCTTGTAGATTGGCTTTTTAGATAAGCTGCTGGCATCGGCCCATTCCTACTAAATCAAGTATGGTAAATACACAGTATTATGACTGTATAATGTATGTCATACACTGTAAATCTTGTTTTATAGGACAATGGTGACTATTTGTCCTGCTTCTATAATAATAGCTTGACGTGGGGTCATTTTTGGTCAGATTTGATGCTGATATGATGCTGTTCATTACAGGGTAAGGATAATTATTTAAACCAAAAAGTCTTTAATTCCCCCATGGTCTCCTATAGCAGTGATTGTAGAGTTCATGGCCATGGTCAAAGCACAGAGTGCTGAATGACACTCTTGGCCCAGCCTGTTAAAAGCTTTGTGTAACTGTTACAAAGGTTACTTCTCAGAGGGCTTGTGTGTAGTAAAAGCCCAGTGATTCTCTCAGCCTTTTAATTTCAAGGAAACCCCAGTTTGATATGCATTAGACCCCCATTTTATACTATATAATATATGTTATACTATATACCAGTGGTAATCTCAACCAGTGGTCAGGGGACCACCAGTGGTCCTTGAGGGGGTTCCAGGTGGTCCCCAGCTAAATGGATGGAGAGTTGGTAAACAAATGGACCCTTATTAGATCTTTAACTATTTATTTTTATTTTTATCCCACGATTTTGTAACCCATATTTTTTCACCCAGTGCCAGTTGCCTATGTAATCCTGGGCGCTACTCTCCCTCTGCCAGCCTAGGGAGAGCCCAAGCTGAAGCTCATGCCTCCTTCAATGCATGAGATCTTTAACTCTTGAGAGCGTCAAATGAAACCAAATGGACCCTTACGGGTCAATTTGGTTTCATTTTACGCTCTCAAGAGTTAAATTATTGTTAAACACAGATGCATTACTTAATTTAAGTCTACACAATATAGAGAATGTAGAAGAATTGTTATTTTTGATCAACGTTTGCCTGTTGTCTCTCCTATTGGTATCAACATCCACACAACATGGATGGAATTGTGGACAAAATCGTGTCCAACGATAACAAAATATTCAAAGTTTCGGGTCTGAGAGTCTAAATCTCATCAAATGGTGGCTCTGTGGCTCAAATGCCGGATAAATAATGGACCTTTATATGAAAAGGGTTGAAAACCCACTGCTATATATACATGGATAATTAGTTTTTGTTGCACTCCTGAACCAATAATCCAATAATTGACTAACTGAAGTTAATAGGAGCCAATCTTAACAAGAGCAATATTATATTTTAATACAGTAGGCTCATCAGTGAGCACACTGTGAGAGTTAACGGACAACGGTGTCCGCAAATATTGAATTATTGGCTCAGGAATCCGACAAAAATGTAAAACAAATATCCACGTATTCAAGGCTCCATGGGGTGAGTGATTTAGGAAATAAGTAATTATTTGGGTTAAGTACTCCTTTAATTTAAATCTGAGTGTAAATCCGAGTTACAGACCCATTGAGTGTCCACTTTTGGGACTCCTTGTGGTCCTCTGCCCTGATGTTGAGAAACATGAGTGTCTGTGTCTCTCTGTCTCCACGTGGTCCTCAGACGAGCCCTCCACCTGCGTCTCCAGTCATCTGGGTTCTCTCCCATACACCTGGCCAGCTAGTTTTTCTGCTTTACGCACCAGCAGTCTTTCTTTAGCACGTCAACGTAGGTAGGTAGGTCCTTTTTTTTTGATCGATGCTCGTGTAGTTAGTTCCCACGCAGAGGTGGAAAAAGTACTCTTTTATTTTTTTATTTTTACTTAAGTAAAAGTATCAATACTGCAATGTAGAAATACTCTGTTACAAGTAAAAGTCCGGAATTAAAAATGTACTTGAGTAAAAGTTCGGTATTGGTATCAAAATGTACTTAAAGTGCCAAAAGTAGAAAGTACTCATTATGCAGAATGTCCCATTTCACACGTTTTCAAATGTGTAAAATGTATAAAAATCTTTTGAAAATAGAAAGCTCACAATGCGTCGCGATGCGACACATTGTGAGCTTGTAGATCTGCTATTTTCAAATGGCTGAAATGTATATAGGGCTGAAGTGGTTAATGTATGTTTTGTAACAATAATGTAAATCTACAAAGTAACTAGTAACTAACGTTTTCAAATAATTGTAGTGGAGTAGAAGTAAAAGTAAAGAAAATTGGAAATACTGCAGTACAGTAAAAATACCTCAAAATTGTATTTATGTACAGTACTTGAGTAAATCTACTTAGTTACTTTACACCATTGCACGTAGGTAGGTAGGTGTGGGACGTCCTTTTTTGATCGATGCCTGTGTAGTTGGTTCCCACGGTACAAGCTTTGTTTTGGCGGTGAGTTCTCTGTGTCGATGGCAGTGACAGGCTAGTCTCGTCCTCCTGTGATCTTCTCTGATGCACTTGATAGTAATAGTAGCCCGATATAGACGTTTGTTTGGCAACGTGTTCGTCTTGTTTGATGCTCAGTACCAAACTCAAGTCTCTCTGCAAACTCGAGAGTTTTAGGTTATTGAGGGAGGAAAGAGATGTCGGAGCTTTGTTATCCTGTGACGCTGTGTGTTTCTGTCATACTGTGTGACTTTTTCAATTAAACAAAAGCTAGTTTCGTTGTAATATTTCACACCATTCCACATTGTGTTTTTTTTTGACAACTTAACTACCGTAAACACTTCTTGTTTTGTTTGATTGAATACTTTATTAGTCAAAAATGTTAACAACACGGAAGTACAGTAACACTTGGGCTGAAAGGATAACGCAAAAAAAAGTTGTTTCCATTGTGGTCTTTACTCGTGAGTGTCTCTGCCCTTCACACTCTACGTATGGTTTGTGACAACGATGTTGTCGCTCTTCAAAAGATCCTCTGTGCCACGACCCTGCAGCATTAGTTTTGGAGCGTACTTCCGTACTTGGTACACACCAGTCCTCCGTGATCTCCACTCGCTCCCAGTAAAACACAGAATACACTTCAAAATACTAATCACTACCTACAGTACAAAGCCCTCAACAACCAGGCTCCCCCGCTACCTCTCTGAACTCATCCAACGCCTCACCCCCCTAACGCTCCCTCAGGTCGGTGATGCCAACCTCCTGGACATCCCCAGGACAAATAAGCAAACCTGGGGTGACAGGGCCTTCTCGGTGGCCGCGCCCCCTCACTGTGGAACTCACTCCCAGCTCACATCAGAGCTTCCCCACCCTCACCACATTTAAAACCACACTCAAAACCCATCTTTTCAGACTCGCATTCCCTACATAAATCACAACTGCCTTTTGTTTACCTCTCTTTTATAGTATTTTTTTTTACCTTTTTAACTAGCTTTTCCTAATAAAGTAGTTTTTATTCTGTTTCTGTAAAAGCGACTTTGAGTACCTAGAAAAGCGCATACAAATCATATGTATTATTATTATTATTGTTATTATTATTATTATTATAGCTAAAGCTATTACATTTTTATTTGTATTATTATTTGACTCTGAACCCCCCACACCTTTTTTTCCCTTTTCCAAAGAGCACCTTCGTGTACTGCTTTCTATGATCCACTGACTTTAAGAACGCTTGCAGCCCTCCTCTTTTGGTTTTTGCTTCATTAATTCCCATAACATGGTAGCCAGGTTGAATGTGGTTACGGTATATTCCGTGGCTTGGCTTGGACCTCGAACCGTGGAACCTTTTTTTTGTTTTCCCGTGATGAGTGATGACACATGTGCTGACGAGGTCAGCTGTCTGGTCCAGTTGAAAAGCAGAGAGGTTTTTATTTTATTTATGAGCCACCAGTGCAACGCAGTGGAAAGTATAGGGCTTATCTGGGTCCATATAAAAACTACTCGATTTGGCGGCTAGTTGCTTGTGGTCTGGATACTGCATTAGCAGTATTTATTGCTGTGTAAGGGTTTTAATGGCAGTTGTTGAAGTTGAGACTATTTTGTAGGCAGATACCCTTTTGTTATGGTGAAACAGACAACTTGTTTTTTTTTAATACATTCCAAACTATGGTTTTGCGAACTACCACTTCAGACAGACAGACAGACAGACAGACAGACAGACAGAGTCTGCAATCAGGAACTTATTTTAACCCATTAAGGCCTGAGGTTCCGATTCTACAAAATGTCTTCTAAATCCTAACAGTTTTTTGAAAAAACTTATGTTGCTATGTCAGTGATTTTCAAACGTTTTAATGTCAAGGACCCCCAAAATGATATGTATTTGGCCGTCGACCCCATCTCAAAATATATTGTTCCAGGGACCCCCCAGAAGCAAAGATTCAAGTTAAAAATGTTCGCTTTAAAACAATATATATTCAAAGATTTGCACACATTTTCACGATTTAAAAAAAAATAGCAGATATACAAGCTCGTAGTGCGGCACTCTGTGCGAATCATATTTGAGCTGGGGTCCCACCCCCCCCCCCCCCCCCACACCCTGGACCCCCCCCCGCCCCCACCCTGACAAGCACTTGGAATTGTATATGAGTTGAGGCATTACATTTTGTTTGACTCGGTTCCTCAGATAAATAATGCGAGGCGTTGTCAGCTATTTTCAAATGTTTTGCCTTTGTCATACCTCGCCCCCCCCTCCATGTTAGAGGTATTAGAAGGTCTTTAAAAGTACTTAAAGTAATACAATGCAGGTCCACAAATAACGATTTTTAGCAGCCTCTGCTGGTCATTACCGTCACTGCAGGCCATTCGTTTATTCCTGCGTTACCCAGAATTCCATTTGTTTTCACCGGAAGACGGAAGCGTTTCAAAAAGCGTTCTTTTCATTGTGTTATACTATCTGTGGATCGTTTCTCTTAGCCAGTGGAGCTTTAGTTACCGTGAGCTGTTTTCTTTTTCTGTTGTTTTTCGATCTTCAAATCCTACAATCTCTTAAAAACAGCGTCAGATTCCTTTTTGTTATTAGCGCGGTAGTTCCTGGCCAAACAGGAAACCGGTGCGGTAGTTCCTGGCCAAACAGGAAACCGGTGCATTTACGTTTCCGTTTTCTGGGAATGACTAACCTAGCCACCGTTTCAATAGAAAATATAATAGAAAAGGCTTTCGGGGGTGAAATTCATGGAGTGGGTGTTGTGAAACATTTGCCACTCACAAAAGATATACAATTTAACTTTAGTTTTGTTGAAAAAGTTACCTAGTATTACTTTAAATTGTCACACAAAAAAAATGTGCAGGTACCCTGTAAACACTTATACTGTATGTTGGTTTGTTTACTGACAAAACAATGTAGCACATTGGATCATCTGGGGACCCCTCCACATCATTTTGGGACCCACCCTGGGGGTCCCGACCCTCAATATAAGAGGACACCACCTACTGGTTGAAAAGTAGCCCTGCCTGAAGCTCACAAGCGCAGTATATCTCCCCCATGCCAAGCAGGAATTGTGTGTCTTGGCCTGAGCAGTAGATGTTTGTTTGGCCACATGCTCACTCATCATACTTAACATTCTGCCCCGCAGCACTCAACACTCGTAAAGTTGATGTGAGAATTATACAAAGCTGTGACATTGTTGTAGTTCATCTGTAGCTCTCACCACGCAATTTATTTTGTTAACCCCGATGAGGACGATTCTACAAATGCCTTCTAAATCAGGAGTACTCAAAAGTTTTTCGTGCCAAGGACCCCCAAATTGATATTATATTTGGCCGCGGACCCCCGTCTGAAAATGTTTTCAAGATTTTTCAGAAATGTTCAAAACTAACAGATGTACAACAAGCTCACAGTGTGGAACTGTATATATATATATATATATATATATAACTATATCTATATCTATATCTATATCTATATATATATAGCTAAAATCTAAAATGACACAGATGCTTTCCTGGTTGTAATGTGTTAAAGGACGACTTCACCCATTTTCAACCTGTCTTCATATAATAGGTCCTCATGCTCATGATATAATGGTAAAAAAAAATTCTAATCAGTCTGTGTCTCAGAGGGAGGGCTGTGGACAGTTCAGAAACCCGTCTACCAGTGACATCATCGATGGGGAATCCAAGCTAATAGAAACTGCAGGCTTTGTATTCCTGGAAAGTTGCAATGCAATAATAGA
Source organism: Gymnoscopelus braueri (assembly GCF_963280865.1). Taxonomy (NCBI): domain Eukaryota; kingdom Metazoa; phylum Chordata; class Actinopteri; order Myctophiformes; family Myctophidae; genus Gymnoscopelus; species Gymnoscopelus braueri. The sequence continues at coordinate 43,594,309 of NC_137616.1, read as the reverse complement.
TCCCATTGTTCTCACGTTAATAAAAATCTAAATGAAAAATTTGAAAGAAATCCTGCCTAATGATGATGTCACTGGTAGACGGGTTTCTGGACTGTCCACAGTCCTCCTATGAGACACAGACTGAGAAGGAAAAAATGGTACCATTTTATCATGAGCATTAGTTAGGACCTATTATATGAAGTTAGGTTGAAAATGGGTGAAGTCGTCCTTTAATGTTCAACGCAGGGTGTTAAACATGTCTTATTGCCATCGCATGTAGACACAATTTACAACATTGTACATTGTAAATTACAATGCAAATGACAGTGTTTGTACTGATGTCGTAAACCGCACTCTGATTCCCATTTTCAGTGTTCTATAGGTGATCTCACACACTAAACATCCTTACTGTTCATGTATCAATGTGTAGCTCTGACGTTGTACCAAACGGAAACAAATGGAAGGGTCCATTTGGTTACATTTGTGCTCTCTCAGAGTTAAAGGCAGCACTCAAACTTATCTTCATATCATATACGTAATTGGTCCTCACTTATGCTCATTATAAGATGGCGCCATCTCTGCCTACCCACTCTGTGTCTCACTAGAGGGATGTGGACAGTTCAGAAACATATAATATATTTTTCCCACGTGGGGCGCTCTAACGAAACTTTGGGATCATCCAAGGAGTCTCTGAGAAGGAGAGGCCGGATGTGGATCCATGTCAAAAATGCTTCCGGTCGGCCGCTCCAATGTTAACTCCTTGACTAAAAGCTTAATATCTCCTATTTCTTTTTAACGTGGTGGAAGTGAGCCGTTTTTGATCGGCGATCACTCTGCAATGGAGGATCGCGTTAGAAATATTATTGTTCCAGGCGTTAGTCGGGACCCTCCGCCCGTCTCGCACACACGCACGCTTTGTTTACATGCGCGTCCTCGTCTGGGCTTCTACAGCACGCAACATATCAGCGTAAGTGGATGGAAGATATGCTGGCACTAGATGTACCCTATTTTAATATACCTCTGGCACACAATGTGTTAAATAAAAAAATTTAATAAAAAAATATTCAAAAGTTTTAAATCTTTTTTTGAAAAACATTTTTTTTTAAAGTTTTAAATATTAATCCACGGTTGATTCAAACCCGCAGACAGAGTAAGGTTTCTGAACTGCCCTCCTCTGAGACACAGTGTGAGTAGACAGACAATGGTGGCATCTTATAGATGGGTTTCCCGTTTGTAAACATGAGAGGATGATGCGCGCGCAGTGGAGGGAAGAGCCTGTAGAGGGCGCTATTACCCGCAGCAGCTCTGGCCATTGTACATTGATAAAATAAATGGTCTTCACCGGGTTTAATGAAAGTAGATTAAATGATGCAGTTTGTAATATCTTCTTTACTCAATAAAAATGATTTGTCGGAAGTTGTATCTGTCTGTATAATAGCAGCATTATGCCTATTATGCCTATAATAGCAGCATTATGCCTATCTAAATCCCGAAAATAACAATAGAGTGAATGGCACTTCCGGGTCGTTCTACCTCCTGCATGCGCAGATTGCACACTCTGCTCTGTGATGACGTCGCGCGGAAACCCATCTATAATACACAGTGTTCTCCCTATAATTACAATCAGGTGCGGGTGGACTTTGGAGGGGTGTGAGCTATGGGAATCAAACGGGTGAATGAAATCAAGATTCATTTATATTCATATTCATAAAGGTCTATCTACAGGAAGTAATTAAAATGTGATTTTTAGGGACTTTTGATATAAAATTACACAAGAAAATATGTTTGGTTGGTTTTGGAAACCACGTATGTTCCGAAAACCGTTCCTTTTTTATTATCATTAAAAAATGTATATTTAAGAGTAGTGAAAATAGCAGATCTACAAGCTCACAACTGTGCGAGGCTCTTGTATGATGTAGAAGTAGGCCGTTGATTTACCAAAATATACACAAAAGTTTAAATATTCAGATACAACGTTTCTGCCCGACAGCAACGATATATACGGCTAGAACTACGGTTATGAATTATTAAATTTGAAGAAAATGTTTAATTCTTTGTATCTCTGCAACCACCAAACCGAGACTAAACGATTTGGCCTTAGAATATAGTTAAATATTATACCGTACAGTTTGCATACTTGCCTCCAGCCTATGGATTATTTATTGAAACTGAATAATAAATTGGGGCTGAGGTTCAGCGTGGGTGCGTGCGTGCGTGCGCGCGGCAGCTGCGGACTGTTGACCATCCTGTCATAAACACAGACTTTGACACGATGGTTGGAACAACACTTATGTACTGTAGGTGTGTGTGTGTATTAGTGATGCGCGGGCCGACCCGTAGCGCCCGGCGGACGGGTTGTAGATTAAGACGCACAAAGAAGAAAAAAAACACCAACACACACCTTTTCTCTCTCCCTCCCTCTGTCCCCCTCTCTCTCTCTCTCTCTCTCTGGAAAGCAATTGAATGGACTTGCTTGTGTATTTTATTTTTATTTTTTTTGGTGGGTTGCGGGACAGGCTGGGTCGTTGATTTATATTCATTTTTGCAGGACGGGTTGGGGCGGGTTGGGCTCCCGTGCGGGTTATGAAAAAACCTGACCTCAGTCACTAGTGTGTATTACTATACATGTGATGGCCAAACGTCCACACAAGTATACTAGAGTTTGGGTGGGTGGGTGCGTACATGCGTGTGGGAGATTTGTGGCTATGGCAGACAGATGAATCTTGGAAGTTTGTGTGTGCGTGTGTGCACTTGGCAACATTTTTGTCTGCCGTTCCTCTGTCTCTCTCTCTCTCTCTCTCTCTCTCTCTCTCTCTCTCTCTCTCTCTTTCTCTTTCTCTTTCTCTTTCTCTTTCTCTTTCTCTTTCTCTCTCTCTCTCTCTCTCTCTCTCTCTCTCTGTCTGCAGCTGCACTGCTACTATAAACAGTCCAGCCACTGTGGCCTACTTCTGATAGAGAGAGAGAGAGGAGGGGGAGAGATAGAGGGAGGGAGAGATAGGGAGGGAGAGGAGTCTCATAGGAAAAGGGGGGAATACATGGTGTCCCTGAAATAAATTATTATAAAATTGATTGTTTTTATTAAGATATTAAGATTATTTTAAATATATACAGTGTATATCTATTAAATTGATTAGTTGGAAGAAATGTTGCACGCCCACTTCTGTGATCACCTAGATGAGAGAGAGGGGAGAGAGATAGAAAGAGAGAGAGAGGGGAGAGAGAGAGAGAGAGAGAGAGAGAGAAAGACAGAGAGAGGTGAGAGTGAGACAGAAAGACAGAGAGAGGTGAGAGTGAGACAGAAAGACAGAGAGAGAAGTGAGAGTGAGACAGAAAGATAGAGAGGTGAGTGAGACAGAAAGAGAGTGAGAGAGACAGAGAGAGAGAGATGTGTAGTTGGTCAGATGCTACCCCTGTGATATACTGATGGTCACCCCTCGTGAGCGTGTGTGTGTGTGTGTGTGTGAGTGTGTGAGTGAGTGTGTGTGCGTGCGTGCGTGCGTGTCTCTCTGTAGTCAGCCATAACTGATTAGACAAGGCTTCACGTGGCGGTGCTTGCTGTTACAGGGGAACAAACACACACGCAAACCCATACATAATACTGCCAGACACTCACACTTGCATGCACTACCACACACACACAAATTCATCATTCAGTGACTGATTCATTATTACGCACATATTTGCACGTGCACAGCTGCATAGAGCGTTGTTAAAGCTGTGAGTGTACGTGCACGGAGAGGTTGTTCCCGGTGATATCTGATTAAGCATTCTCACCATGCGTTTAAAGTGACTGATTTCTTTGTGCTAAATGGCGGTGTGTGTGTGTGTGTGTGTGTTTGTATTACCACACTTGTGAGGACCAAATGTCCTAGCACAGTAGAACACGAGAAATAGATTGTTGTGAGGAACATCTCCCTGGTCCTCACAATATTTTTATTTTTTTTTTATGGTTAAAAAATGGTTTTTAGATATAAGTTTACAATATAAACATATTTAGGTTGGGGTTAGTGTTTGGATTAGACATTTAGAGGTTAGGGATAGGGGTTAGGGTTAGATGTAGGCCTGAATTATGCTTAGTTGTGCGCTGGTTTGTCGTGCACCAAAAAATAGCCGACGCATTGTGAGCTTGTAGATCGGCCATTTTTCCCGCTTTAGATTACGGATAACCCTTTAAGACCTGAAGCCGATTCTACAAAATGTCTTCTAAATCTCAACATTATTCTGAAAAACTTATGTTTCTAGATCAGTGGGTTCTCAAACTCTTTCATGTCAAGGACCCCCAAAATGATGTGTATTCGGCCGCCGACCCCCATCTCAAAATATTTTGTTCCAGGGACCCCCCAGAAGCAAAGATTTTAGTAAAAAAATGTCGCTTTAAAATAATAGATATTCAAAGATTTGCACACATTTTCGTAATTTTTCAAAAATAGCAGATATACAAGCTCATAGCGCGGCACCGAGTGCCGCGCTATGAGCTTGTATATCTGCTATTTTTTGAATAGCCAAAGTGTAAAAAAAATGCTTTTTTAGCTCAAATCAAGAAGTGACACAGATGCGTTCCAGGTTAACTATGGCAAAAAAAAATGGTAAACTGTCGTTCATAAAACTGCGGTCCTAAAATGTCGATGTCCTCACAAGTATAGTAATACGAGTGTGTGTGTGTGTGTGTGTGTGTGAGAGAGAGAGAGAGAGACAGCCTGGCTGATGCCGTCCCGCTGTGCTAAATGTCAGACTACTAAATGGCGGTGATATGGACAGCCTCAGCCGGCGGAAACGTTTTTTTCTCCTTGAAAAAAAGGCGTATTCGCCAAGCCTTTGTTTATCTTCCAACCCTTCTGGGGGGGCTACAAAATACTTACACCTCCCCCCTCCCCTCCCCTCCCCTCACCCAGAGTTGTAAGTACCACCGCGTGGATAAAAGGATTGGTACCTCATTGCCTTCGAGTCGGCCGTGTCATTACTCTCGAAAATCCTATTAACTACGTAAGCCTGATTTAGACTTTTGTTGCCGGACGGTGTCGCCCGGCAACAATACCTGAAGTACAAGCTCACAACGTGTCGTTGCGAGCTTGTAGATCTGCTGTTTTTGGGAACATGTTAAAAAGGACCACTGCACACATTTTCAACCGTATCTTAATGTCATTGGTTCTCACTTGATTGATTGATTGAATACTTTATTAGTCAGAAATGTAAATGGCAGTCAGACATCAAGCTAAAAGGATAACCCCAAAAACTCCTGGGGACTTGTTTCCATTGTGGTCCTATACAGTATGTATTCAATTAATCAACATAGAATAAAAATAACACAATAATTACATGTCATCAATGTCACATGTCACAAATACAAACATAATATCAGAATCAGTTTTATTGTCACTTCCACAATACACACTAGGCATACAGGGGAGCAAAACACCGTTCTCCACAACTCATGGTGCTTCACATTTAAAAACAATAGACACATTAAAAAGAGGCGAGGCCGTTAAAAACATTAAAACGTAGAGAGAGCAGACAACATTGGTAAAACAATAAGTGCTGATGCATTCAAGGTGCAATATAGATAAAGTGCTATTCATCCCTCAAGATGTTAGTTTTGGGGGCAATATGTGGCGAGCGTTCAGGGTTCTGACAATCTGGGAACCCATCGTCAAATAAAAAGGAAAAACAGCGCCCTCTGCTGTTTTTCACTCTTCCATTTGACTCTGGGCGGAGCTGTACGTAGGACCTTTGCTCACGGAAAACCGGGGTTTTGTTTCTGCCTTCAGCCTTCCACTTCCGGTGGTGCGACTATGTTTTCATTCCCACTAACAATATTTCTCCACGGAACACTAACACCATATCTCCCAAAGAACATGGATCGTTTTGGTTATAAGCCCACTTGTTTCTATGAATTGAGCCGCACACATGTAAATCCCGCCCACTACATTTGATTGGGTAAAGCGCGGCCTGCTTCCTGATCTGAAGGCATGCTCACGCCACGCCAATGTTCATGGGTTGTCAACACGGCTACCGACAGATCCAAGCGCAGCTATGGATCTGTTCTTGAGAGATTAGGGTTCTGATGGTTTGGGGGAAGAAGCTGTTGGATGACCTGCTGGTGCTTCCCCCTAAGCTCTTGAACCGCCTACCAGATGGCAGGAGGTCAAAGAGGTGATGGGAAGGGTGGGAGGAGTCAGACATTATTTTCATGGCCTTCCCGACACATCTATCTGTGTATAAGTCAGATATGGGGGGGAGAGGGACACCTGTGATCTTCTCTGCTGCTCTCACTATCCTCTGCAGGGACTTGCGGTCGGCATCCGTACAGTTCCCATACCAGACAGTGATGCACTACGTCAGAATGCTCTCGATGGTTCCTCTATAGAAGGATGTCATAATATAGAGGAGGGGAAATTCACTTTTTTTCAGTCTCTGCAGAAAGTTGAAGCGTTTCTGGGCTTTCTTGGTGAGAGCTGAGGTGTTAGAGGACCATCAGCAATATGCACCCCCAGGAACTTTGTGCTTTGGACTTTTTCCACAGCAGCGCCGTTGATGGTAAGTGGGGTGTGCACACTAGGGCCTCTAATGACCATCTCCTTGGTTTTATCCACATTTAGGGACAAGTTGTCGTTTTTACACCAAATGGCCAGTTTCTCCACCTCCTCTCTGTACTGCGTCTCATCACCATTCGTGACTAGACCCACCACTGTCGTGTCGTCAGCAAATTTGATGATGTGATTTGAACTGGACCTGGCAGAGCAGTCTTGGGTCAGCAAAGTGAACAGGAGTGGACTGAGCATGCAGCCCTGGGGGGAGCCGGTGCTCAGTGTGATGGTGCTGGAACTATTTAACTATGTACAGGCCACAGTCATTCTAACTGACTGTGGCCTGCAGGTGAGAAAGTCCAGAATCCAGTTACTGAGAGGCGTGTTGAGACCCAGTGTGCACAGCTTCCCTATCAGCTGTTGGGGAATGATGGTGTTAAAATTTGTGTCTGCTTACTCTGTCTCAGAGGATGGGCCGTGGACAGTTCAGAAACCCGCCTAGTCAGCCAATCGCCAGCGACTTTTCCAGGAAGAGAAAGGCTGTAGTTTACGTTACTGTAGCTCCCATCGATGAGGTCATCGGTAGGGCAGGTTTCCTATCCGTCCCACAGGCCCACCAATGAGAACACAGGTTGAGTTGACAGAAATTGTGCCATCTGACGCACGCTTGGTCAAGACCTATAGCCGGTTGAGTGTCTATAACGGAAGTACCGGAATTTGGCGGGAGTGCCGCCCAAAGGAAATGGCGTGATTGTGTTGTGATTGGTCTAATGCAGGGGTGATGCAACTTTGATGATGCAGAGGGCCACTATATTTCCACACTCACTCCAGAGGGCCTCATTACATATACTGTCGGGCAGAAACATCTTATCTAAATTAATGGCATTCCATGTCACACAAAAGTAGCAAAAATAGCAGATCTACAAGCTCAAAACGCGTCGCAGTGCGACACGTTTTGAGCTTGTAGATCTGCTATTTCTGCTATTTTTGAATTGGAATCCAGATTTTTTGCATTTAGTTATACTTATGTTAACTTTATGAACTTAAATACAAATACATTGGACATAAAAAAAGACAATAGAATTGTAATACTAGTCATTAAGCTACTCATATAGACTGAAGTAATTAAAGCGGGTCATGTTTGCATGTTTGGAATTGTATCAGCTGAAATCAATAATATATCAGTATTCCGTTATTAACCTGCGGGCCGCATTAAGTGAAGGTGGGGGCCGCATGTGGCCCCCGGGCTGCCAGTTGCTCATGTATGGTCTAATAATGCATGAAGTGTGTCCGCACTCCACACATTACATTACATTACATGCATTATGTATGAGGTTGGATGGAATTCAATTAGATGCGTTTTCTCCCTCAATCGTTTATCCAGCTTGACCCCTGACCTCTCGTATTAACTAGTGCTGACCTGAGCTCTGATGAACGAGAGCTCAGGCTCCAATTGGCTGCGCTATTAGTATATGCACTGACTGACTGACTCCCAAGACAATAGACCTGGTAAAAAAAAATAACACGCAAACAAAAATGCACTCAACCACATCTAGCATCCATATTTCCATGTGTACATCATCGCTGTCTGGCAGAAATCAGCTAACTCAATTCTGCTTTTTAATTTATTTTCATAAATCAGTGCTGTCAACACACAACGTCTGTCTGTGTGTTGGTTACAAAATATATTGAACCAATGAAAAGTATTAAAAAGCGCTTCTGACAAAACCAGCTAACTCCATTGGATCCTCAAACTTTCTGCTAAAGCAGCTAACTCCACAAAAGGGGGGTGGAGTTAGCTGGTTTAGCTGACTCCAGGCTCCACCCCCTTTTGACCTCCAACCTCATTGTGAGCTTGGAGGTCCATTCAGCTGTTCTTATCAATGATGAACAAAACCTCCTAACTACACTTTTTGTTTAGTTTATTTTCCTGCCCTATTTTATACCAAGGCTATTTGAAAATAGCCGATCTACAAGCCCACAACGCGTCGCATGGCGACGCGTTGTGGGCTTGTAGATCGACTATTTTCAAACGTTTTAGTACTTTTACTTTTGGTACTTTAAGTACATTTTTATACCAATACTTTTGTAAAGTACATTTTTAATTCCGGACTTTTACTTGTAACAGAGTACTTCTACAGCACATTGCAGTATTGATACTTTTACTTAAGTAAAACATGCGAGTACTTTTTCCACCACTGACAGTAATACAGTACATGCGTGCGAACACACACACACACACATATATATCATCATTCAGTATATGGTGCTGTACCTTTATTTGCCCTGAGTGAGTGATAAAATGGGATACATTTTGTGCTCGTTGGTCAGCTGCCATGTTGTTCCCTAGGGTTTACCTGGCAGCGGAAAACGGCAACTTCCGAATGTTTCACAGAATCGCTGGTTAGTGACGAGAGCGGCTGCCAGCAGCACCTGCCGTGTTTCCAGTCAGTCAACTGCCTGGGAATCCCGGCAGGAATACCATTTCGTTCTCTGTCTGGATAAACGTTTATTCAATTCAAGTGTTGATTAAAACCTGTTTAGACCGGGAAAGCATCTGACAGTGTCATTTTTAGATTTAGTTGGCTATTCAAAAACAGCAGACATACAAGTTCATGGCGCGGCACCGAGTGCCGCACTATGAACTTGTAGATCTGCAATTTTTTTAGAAAAATTGTGAAAATCTTTGCAAATCTTTGAATATACCGTAAATTTCGCACTATAAGCCGCACCTGAATATAAGCCGCAGCAGTTAAATTGAATGATTTGTACATATATAAGCCGCACTGGACTATAAGCTGCGGGTGTAAAATCCATAGATTTAGGAGGTCCCCTAGTGGCCGTTAGCTGTAAAAATCCATAGATAAGCCGCACCGTTATATAAGCCGCAGGGTCGAAAAATGGGAAAAAAGTCGCGGCTTATAGTCCGAAATTTACGGTATATATTTTCAAGCGAACATTTGTAACTCAAATCGTGTCACGCACCTAAGAAAGCTGATCTACAAGTGCACAATGCATGTCGTGTGCTTGTAGATCAGCACGCGACGCGTTCTTGTAGATCACCTTTTTTTTTGCCTTTAGATTTATGTTTAAAAATTGCAAAAATAACTACAAATTAACGAAAATAAAATACAAAATATTAAATAAAATCACCGTCCTCAAAAGTTTAGTTATACAAACGTGCGCGTATGTGTGTGTGTGTGAGAGAGAGAGAGAGGAGGGGGTTTGACAGAAAATATGTCTGGTGTTCTCGTATATGTCTGGTGTTCTTGCACAGCAGCAGTGTGTGTGTCAGAGGTTTGCTGTTTTCCGCGGTACGTTGTTGGTTGTGGTTCCTCTGCGTCTGGATAAACTCCAGTGATGACTATGGACTAACACACTCAGCCATACATTTGAACCAAAGCATCCGGCAGCCAGCGAGCGGTTTGGGGTTTTCTGCGTTCCGTCATGTGTTTGACAGGGCCTGGTGTTCCTTCAGCATCTTTCTCAACCCTCTGTCCCTGTTTCCAACATGTCATCATTATACTGTAGGCCAATGTTGGCAAAGAACTATTCTAAATTCACCCAGTTGTATTGTTGTTGGCTTCCATCCAGTCCAGTGGTGGAAAGTAACTAAGTACATGTACTTAAGTATTTAAATAAAATGTGTTGTTCCTTTTTACTTTATTAGAGTATTTCCAATTTGCAGTACTTTTACTTCTACTCGAAGCTAATATTGTACTTTTACTCAACTACAATTACTAGTTACTTTGCAGATATAAATTACTATATTATAAAACATACATTAACCACTTCAGGCCTATTTTATACCTAGGCTATTTGAAAGTAGCCGATCTACAATGCGACGCGTTGTGAGCTTGTAGATCTGCTATTTTCAAACATTAATACATTTACTATTGGTACTTTAAGTATATTTTGATGCCGATACTTTTGTACTTTTACTCGAGTAACATTTTGAACACAGGCCTTCTACTTGTAACAGAGTATTTGTATATTGTGGCATTGCTTCTTTTATTTAAGTAAAATATCGGAGTACTTCTTCCACCACTGATCCTGTCTCTCAACTCACAAGACGATGGAGTATATATACATCTTTTCATCCTATCTTCATTATAATTGGTCCTCACTAATGCTCATTATAACAGTTTCCATCTACTCACTCTGTGTCTCATTGGTGGACTTATTGTCAGTTCAGAAACCTGCCTACCAATGACATCATCCATGGAGATTCCAAGCTAAAAGGGGAGTAGACAGAGATGTTGGCATCTTATGATGACCGTTAATGAGGACACATTATCCAACGTAAGGCTGAAAAGGAGCGAGGTTGTCCTTTTAACCCATTCAGACCGTGAACGCATCTCTTGTCATTTTTTTCATTTCTTTTGGCTATTCAAAAATAGCAGATATACAAGCTCATAGCGCGGCACCGAGTGCCGCGCTATGAGCTTGTAGATCTGCTATTTTTTTTTTATCGTGAAAATATTGTGCAAATCTTTGAATATATATATATTTTTAAAGCGAACATTTGTAACTCAAATCTTTGCTTCTGGGGATTCCACAAAATGTCTTCTGAATCCTAACAGTCTTTTTGAAAATGTGTGGCCGTGGACCCCCATCTCAAAATATTTTGTTCCAGGGACCCCCAGAAGTTGTATACGAACAAAATGTTCGCTTTACAAAAATACATATATTCAAAGATTTAAAAAAAAAATCCACGATTTTTTCTAAAATAGCAGATATACAAGCTCATAGCGCGGCACTCGGTGCCGCGCTATGAGCTTGTAGATCTGCTATTTTTGAATCGCCAAATAAATTGTAAAAAGGACACTGATGCTTTCCCGGTCTTAATGGGTTAAGTGGTTAAAGGGCAAGACCACTTTGGTAGAGGTTTGGGTTGTGTAGTTACCTTGCCATGATGTAACTCCAATGGTGGGAAAGAAATAAAAAATAATTGCTCCATTGATTAGAAATTGATAATTCAAAATATGCTCCCCATTGACTTACATTGTATGGTAAAACAGCTCTCAAAGTCACTATTTTAGCACGTAAACGAACGCAAACAAAGTTGATTCAGACAATATAGAACCTCACCAAACCCAGTACTGTTTTTTTTTTTAAATCAAAATGTCAACTTCCTGTTGATTTTGCCATTTTTAATAAGTAGAAAACCTGGACTGGATCCGCGGATCCGGATCCAGATCTTCAAATAGTAAAATCAACAGGAAGTTGACATTTTTATTAAAAAAACAAACAGTACTGGGTTTGGTGATGCTCTATATTGTCTGAATCAGCTTTGTTTGTGTTCATTTATGTGCTAAAAGAGTGACTTTGAGAGCTGTTTTACCGTACAATGTAAGTCAATGAGGAGCATATTTTTGGATTATCAATTTCTAATCAATGGAGCAATTATTTTTGATTTCTTGCCCACCTTTGGAGTTACATCATGGCAAGGTAACTACACAACCCAAACCTCTACCAAAGTGGTCTTACCCTTTAAGCACACAGACTGAAATATAGGGGGAGGAGGAGAGACAGAAAATGCATATTTTTGTTCTACGTTCAGAAAGGGTCAGAGGGGGAAAAAAGAGAGAAAAGAAGAGGGGAGAGAGTGAGAGAGAGAGAGAGAGAGAGGTGGCAGTGGTATAGTGGCATGTACAGTAAGTGGATCAGAGAGACAGAGAGAGACAGTAAGTGGATAGAAAGGGGAGGACATGATGCTTCATCTCTTTGTGCGATGTGACAGCTTTGTGTCGCTGTGCCGGCTGCCATCTCTGTGTCACTTGTTTTTTTTTAACCCCTTAAGACCGGGAACACATTCGTGTAATTTTTAGATTTTTTGGGGCTATACAAAAAAATTTGCAGATATACAAGCTCATAGCCCTGTTTTTTTTTTTCTCAAACTCATTAATATATATCGTATATATTCTACAAATGTCTTCTAAATCCTAACCTTTTTTGAAAAAACGTACGTGGTTCTTTTTCATGTCAAGGACCACCCAAAATTAGATGTATTTCTATGTTTTGTTCCAGGGACCCCCCCCCCCCCCCCCCCCCCGCAGAAGTAAAGATTTGAGTTAAAAAATGTTTGTTTTAAAAAATATATATATTCAAAGATTTGCAAAAAAATTCAAGACTTTTCAAAAATAGCAGATCTACAAGCTCATAGCGCGGCACTCGGTGCTGTGCTATGAGCTTGTAGATCTGCTATTTTTGAATAGCCCAAAGTATAAAATATATAGATAAAGTGGGTACACACAGATGCGTTCCCGGTTTGAAAGGGTTAACACGCATCTTTTGTTCATTCTGCAAAAAAAAATGCACGTTCAGCCATGAAGCACACACATGCTGACACACACAGACACGCATGCACACACACACACACACGCGCACGCACACACACATACAGGCTTTGTTCTTGTTGCTGAAGGCACTTCTGTGTGAGGGGGAAAAAAACTGGGTCACCATGGCGATACGCCATCCCAGAATACTGGGTGACTGACTGGCTCTTATGGCCCCAAGTCAATTCCTGTCGTAATTAGGGGGTGCAACACTTAATAGAACTGTGGGTGGGTAGTGAACGGAGGAGGGTAGCCCTGTGTGCACGATAAAAGAAAGGATATAAGTGTCTGGATGTGGGTGTGGATGTGTGCGTCAGTGGCGTGCCCACTGTAGAGGCAGGACAGGCGGTCGCCTGCCCAACTAAGATCTCGCCTCCCCTAGAGAAACCCAAATAACTCGAAAATGTGTCATCGCGTGCTTAATGTCCCCAAAGTCACGCATCCAACAAGCTTTGAACTGAGCAGATTGGACCTTCTGTTCCAGAGATAATGGCCAAAACATCTTGAAAACGGCCACTTTCGCCGGTTTTCGATTGAGTTGGAATATCTTTTTTGGGGGTAATAGAGGGGGGGGGGGGCAAAAAAAATTCTCGCCTGCCCTAAATGTAATTCTTGGGGACGCCACTGGTGTGCGTGCATTTGTTTGTGCACACGCAGTTTTTTTTCCATAAATCAGTGCTATTGAACACCCTTTACGTCAAAAATAAATAAATAAATAAAGGTCAAAAAATATTGAACCAATGAAAAGTATTAAAAAGCGCTTCTGACAAAACCAACTAACTCCATTGGATCCTCAAACTTTCTGCTAAACCAGCTGACTCCAGCAAAGGGGGGTGGAGTTAGCTGGTTTAGCAGACTCCAGGCTCCTCCCCCCTTTGACCTCCAACCTCATTGTGAGCTTGGAGGTCCACTCAGCTGTTCTTATCAAAGATGAACAAAACCTCCTAACTTTTTTTTTCATTTCCTGTAAATTGAACATTTTGGAGTTAGCTGGTTGGACAGCCGAGATATAAGTGTCTGGATGTGGGTGTGGATGTAATGCGTGCATGTGTTTGTGCACACGCAGGTACCTGTCTGTCCTTTACACTGTAAGCTAAACTATTGAATGAAATGGGTTGCTCTGCTGTAAAAAAAAATTAAGGAGTAGTTCACCCACATTTTTTATACATAGCAACCTTTAATACTGTATATATTTTTTTCTTCTCCTGAAACATTTTCTTTCACATCAGGATGTAATGATCATTAGACATTAGACAGAGTTCAGAGTTTGAATGAACGTAGTATTATGTGCAGGATGTAATTTAGATTTAATTGAGCTTTTCTCCCCTCTAATGTAGGCCAGTCACAATTATTACATAATGGTCTAATCGCAATGATTTGAGATAGTCGCAATTATTTTTGCATAATCGTTTCCATGTTGAAAAAAATATATCATTTTCCGGGGGGTCCCGACCCACAGGTTGAGAACCAGTGATCTAAGTCACTGCGTATATCAGCCTGACGTTCATCAGAATAGAAGCTCTGTCCCAGTGGTTCAGTTTGCAGTGATTCAGGTTTATGTAACAACACCTCGACGCCCATTCACTTTCAGGAGGGGAAATGACCTCCTGTGGGGAGAGACGCGTACTGTATAAACATCCTAATGCTTATTATAACCCGTTCAATCCTGGAACACATCTGTCTGTGTCACTTTAGATGTCTTTGGCCATTAAAAAAATAGCAGATATGCAAGCTCATTGCGCGGCACCGAGTGCCGCGCAATGAGCTTGTATATCTGCTATTTTTGGAAGAAAAATCGTGAAAATGTGTGCAAAGATTTGAATATATATATATTTTTAAAGCGAATACTTGTAAAATATGTTGTTCCAGTGACCCCCCCAGAAGCAAAAATTTGAGTTACAAATGTCTGCTTTGAAAAAAATATATATTCAAAGATTTGTGCGCATTTTCACAAATTTAAAAAAAAATAGCAGATCTACATGCTCATAGCGATAACAAGCTATGAGCTTGTAGATCTGCTATTTTTGAATAGCCTGAAGAAATCTTTAAAATGACAGAGATGCGTTCCCGGATCGAACGGGATAAATAAGACCTGGACTTGTTGATTGTCGAGGCGTTTGGGATTTCCTGCCTTAGCTTGTTGTTGGTACAGAAACGGCACGGGTAGCCCGTGAGTTTCCTGGATCGGAGCGAGTCTTCTCTGGTATTTCCTGAGGAAACCGCTCCTTCCGTCTCTAAATATGCTAGCACCCCCCCCCCCCTTCCCCCTCTACACCTCCCTACACCCCCTCCTCCACTGTCCTCACATAAACCCCCATCTCTCTTATTTCCCTCTCTATATATCTCAAAGTGCATGGATTCAAGTTCTCAAGTCGCCATGACTGATTTCCAGGATTCCATTAGAAGCCAGTATGTCTGCTATGGCAGTGGTTCTCAAACCTTTTTCATGTCAAGGACCCCCAAAATGATATGGATTTGGCCGCGGACCCCCATCCCAAAATATGTTGCTCCAGGGACCCCCCCAGCAGCAAAGATTTGAGCTGAACAAAAATATACATATTCAAAGATTTTCCAAAAAAAATATCAAGATTTTTCAAAAATAGCCAGAGTTTAAAATATGGTTAAAGTGATTGAAATGATTGTGACACTGTATTAACACATTTTGCTGGGGACCCCCTGGTACATCCCCCCAAGGACCCTTGGGGGTCCCTGGATCCCACTTTGAGAACCAATGTTCTATGGAAGCATGTTGCGCAAAAACCCAATTTATTTTCCCCCTGGCAGTCAGTATGTAGAACAGCAGGAACAATATAACTAAAACGTGATCATTTTACATAGTGTGTTAACTCTATAAACGCCATTGACTCGAAAACGCGTCAATTACTACTTAATCCACCCACGCCATCGACACGTTTGACGCGTTGGATGCGCGTTCATTGTTTAATCTCTGATTGCGCTATGCTGCTTAATATTCAATGTTATTTTCGAGTTCCACTTACTTCACCCACATCTGCATCCGGTTTCATGACCTTGGTTCCGTTTCCGGTAAAATTCACATCGTAATTTTGGCCGATCGGACAATCTGAGACGACGTCACATCCGTTTTGATGTATTTCACTGTTTAATCTATCAAGAAGGGTGTCAGTGAGCCAACGACCTGATCAAGGTGTCATGTGCTGCTCTCTAGTGGCGGATTTGTGCTGTGTCTTTAAAATTCACTCTGATAAATTATTTTCATGAAAAAATTCAAAATAAAAAAACACGAAAATTGCTGGCACTGGGGGAGTACTTTATGAAAATACTCTGGCAGTCAAAGAGTTAATTGTTTAGGGAACAGCGCTAGTGTTTCACTAATTGCACATTAGGACTTGGCCGTACAACATCGTCGTGAGATTGTATTTTTGATTTAATCCATGAAAATGACTTTGTTGGCAGGGGATACGTACGTTTACATTGTATTGTACTGTATATTGCCAAAGCACGAAACAAAAAAACAGATATATAGCCCTCCCAGAAGGACATGTATAAACAGAGCAGTGTAACATTTCAATTCTGCAGTCAAGTAATAGTACAGTGGGTACCAGATTAAAATAATAGGCTAATAAAATATACTGACATATAGACACATATAAACATATAGTTGTCAGTCTTTATGGTGGTTGTAATTTTCACATTGGACATGTTTCTTCTGTCACAACAGCTCACAGTTCTCTCTGCTGTATTTTGCACATTGTTGTACTTTCTCACAGCAGATACGGGAGTTCATTGCCTTTAACACATTAAAACCGGGAAAGAATCTGTGTCATTTTAGATTTGAACCACTTTTAACCATTATCTTATGCTTGGGCTATTCAAAAAATAGCAGATCTACAAGCTCGTAGCGCGGCACCGAGTGCCGCGCTATGAGCTTGTATATCTGCTATTTTATTTATTTTTTAATTGTGAAAATGTGTGCAAATCATTGAATGTCTGTGTGTATATTTTACTCAAATCGTGCTTCTGGGGATTCTACAAATGTTTTCTAAATCCTAACATAAAAAATAAATAAAAAAATGTATGTTGCTAAAATATCAGTGATTCTCAAACTTTTTTCATGTCAAGGACCACCCAAAATTATATATTTGTTCACAGACCCCCCCCCCCCCCCCGCGCTATGAGCTTGTAGATCTGCTATTTTTTGAATAGCCAAAGACATCTTAAAGTGACACGGATGTGTTCCCGCCCGGTCTCAATGCATTAAGTCATGTTGTCAAGCTGTGTCTTTGGGGGTGTGGGAGGTAAGGGTCTGTGATGTCTTGGTGCAAGTGGGCAGGTAGGTAGTTAGAAAGTGTAGCTCAGTTTCCACTTTCCACCACATTCGGTATGCAGTGCGGTGCACACACACACACACAATGTCCACACTCTCTCTGTTTCTCTGGCTCTGGCTCTCTCTCTTGCAGATCTAGATTTATAAACGTGCAGGATATTAATAATGCAAAAAGGCAACGATAAAATTAGCCCCGCTCGCCCCCCTGCATGTATAGGCTACAGGAATACGGCTAAAGCCAGCCAAAAAACGATAAAACTCGATAAAACTCTCTCTCTCCCCCCACTCATGTGTCAACCATTCTTCCTCCATGGGGAGCATACAGACTACTCTGCATCCTGCTTTCCTCTCCTCTAATCCGCGTCTACTCATCATCTTTACCCCAAAAAAGAAGAAAAAAAACGCCCACTCGCTCAACGGAGTCGTGTTTCTCCATCTGAATAGCAATCAGTGGCTCTAACTGGGACGTCGCTGCGCTCAGGATCAGCCCTGCGCTGCTGGCTTCCTGTCAGCAGAGTGTCGAGGCAGCCTTGCAGAGCGTGGGGTTCTGGACAGGGTTATTATAGTTATTAAATAAATAAGAATGACAACTAGTGAACAAATATAATTATATAGATTTTAACAAACAATAACTAACTGAAGCTGTGTTGTCTGTTTGCAAGACCAACTAAAACAGACTAAAATCTGAGAGAAAATGTCCTTAGTTTTAGACTTTGATGTCAGTATCCAATGTTGTTGTTTTTTTTTCAAAAATGGGGAAAATAACTGACCTACAAGTTCTCTGTCTGTCTCTCTGTCTCTATGTCTAGTCTACCTGCCTGCCTGCCTTTCTCTCTGTCTGCTTGTCTGTCTGTCTGTCTGTCTGTCTGCCAGCCTGTCTGTCTGTCTGTCTAACCACTACCACAGTAGCCTGAGGCAACGAGCTCAATCGATGGTCTTGAAGGGCGGATCCAAACACAGCCGCCCGGATTCGTGCGTGGCTTCCTATTGCTTCACCAATCTATGTCCCCGCCTCCCCTCCCCTCCCCCCCCCGGCCTGTGCACGGAGCACGCTGACGTCACCAAATTTAGAGCGACGCCCCTCTGCACTCGGATTGGTTAGGAGATAACAAGGCTCAAGAACATCGTTCCTGCATGGCTCCCCCAGGCTTTTTTTCTTTTGTAACAAAAAAAAAAAGCATGGGTTTCCGAGGCTACTACCACAGTGACAGCCATAGAAACAGGGAGAGTGAATGAGAAATAGAAATGGAAGGTAGATGAATAGTGAATGATGAGAGCGACAGAGAGAGAGAGAGAGAGCGTGTCTACAGAATAATAAACAGACACTTCTAACGCCTTCTGGCAGAACACACTTTACTGTCATTCCTGGAGTCATTTGGATGGGTCTGGTGTGCTGACTTGTACTGGTCCAAATAGAGTCATTCCATTCAGGTCAAACAGAGTCAGGGTGCTGATATTGTTGCATGTTGGCTCCCTGGGAAACACTCTGCTACACCAGTGGGTCTCAAAGTGTGGTTCAGGTACCCTCATGGTTCCTTGAGGGGGTTCCATATGGCCCCTTACGGGCAGTGGTGGAAAAAGTACTCAAATGTTTTACTTAAGTAAACATATCAATACTGCAATGTAAAAGTACTCTGTTACGTTAAGTAAAAGTCCGGAATTAAAAATGTACTTGAGTAAAAGTACAAAAGTTTTGGTTTCAAAATGTACGTAAAGTACCAAAAGTAAAAGTACTAAAACGTTTGAAAATAGCAGATCTACAAGCTCACAACGCGTCGCGATGCGACGCGTTGTGAGCTTGTAGATGGACTATTTTCAAATAGCCTAGGTATGAAATAGGGCTAAAGTGGTTAATTGCATGTTTCATAATATCATAATCTATATCTGAAAAGTAACTACCGTAGTAACTAAATAATTGTAGTGGAACAAAAGTACAATATTTGCCTCTGAGATGTAGTGGAGTATAAGTAAAAGTATAGACAATTGGAAATACTGTGGAAAAAAAAGTGAAAGTACCTCAAAAATGTACTTAAGTGCAGTACTTGAGTAAATGTGCTTAGTTACTTTACACCGCTTACGGGTGTGTGCTACCCTAAATGGAACAGAGTATTAGTAAATGGCGGCTATCTCAGGTCTTATTGGGTTAAACCGGGATAGACTAACGCCTTCTCAGCCGATAGTACCGACAATAAGCTTCTCCCACTCTATGCTTACTTACTTATTTGGACAGATGCTAGGTTTATTGTGTAGCTGGTATCCTATAGTTTCACATGTATAGAATGTTATTTAGCTTGGCTCCTGGGGAGACATCAAGTTTCTCTTTTGGGTCTTGCGCTAAAAGGTTTGTGAATCACTGCTTTATGTGACTAGAGCAGTGGTTCTCAAACTTTTTATGTCAAGGACCCCCAAAATGATGTTTTTTTTTGGCTGCGGACCCCCTGTCTCAAAACATATTTTTGTGCCAGGATTTTAAAACAATAGCAGATCTACAAGCTCATAGCGCGGCACTCGGTGCCGCGCTATGAGCTTGTGTATCTGCTATTTTTTAATAGCTAAAGTATAAAATATATGGTTAAAGTGGTTCAAATGATTGTGACGCCATATTAACTAGTTTTGCTGGGGGACCCCCCCAAAGGACCTGTGGTTTCTTTCCGGGTGATACCGTGGGATAAACCTCAATGAAAATGTCGCAGCACAGAAGGAACGAGATCCGATGGATATTATTCTCCAAGTCTTTTATTTGATCAACTTCAGGAGTATTCACAAAAAAGAGTCAAAATACAGTGCCCTGAGATCACATAAGTACACACTTTTATACAGTATATTAAAGACGCGCGCTAGCTTCACAGTCCCTCCTCCTCCTCATCTCAGCCAATCGGGAGCTGATCCGCTCCGGCCGAGCGCACAGCGAGTCTTGCTAGGCTCATCACATACATTTGCATGAAGGTAACTTCTGACACTACAGTTTATGTCCTGTGGCCAAACTATAACCTAAAATGGAATATTCTTTAATAATTCGTGTTCAGTATGTCATGAGCTTTAAAAGGAGTGTAGAAATGCATACATTTATATAAATATACAACAGTTAGCAAACAAGGATTTTAAGGAACAAAAATTATCTCTTCAATCTGACTGTTTTCTATCTAGAGAGGCTTCCTCTTTAATCAAACGGATCCCAAGACCTAATCACTGAGAACCCGTTGTATCTTAACTACTGTAAACATCTTTACCAGGATGTTTGTACTATAAAGGGGAAATAGCTCTGTGTTCAAATCTAATGATTAGATACGTGTGTGGCCTACAGTAACTAAATGCTACGAACATCAGATCACATCACAGCTGTTGAGTGTTTTACTTTGTCCATTGTCTATCAAATGCTGATTTGAAAATGAGATTTTTGGAGGAATGTGTCTTTTTGAAGAGAGCACTTCAATTCAGAGAAACAGTTGCTGGTTAACCCTCTAAGGCCGGGAAGGAAACGCATGCGTGTCATTTTAAGGTTTCTTTGTCTATTCAAAAATAGCAGATATACAAGCTCATAGCGTGGCACCGAGTGCCGCGCTATGAGCTTGTAGATCTGCTATTTTTTTGAAAAATCGTGTCCCTGGAACAAAATATTTTTAGATGGGAGGGGGTCCGCGGACAAATACATATTATTTTGGGGGTCCTTGACACAAAAAGTTTGAAAACCATTGATTATGATAATCAGCAACATATGGAAAAAATTATGGGAAAAAAACTGTTAGGATTTACAAGATATTTGCAAAAGTTAGTTTTTTTTTTAGTGAATTTGTAAAAAGATTTGAGTTAAAAACTTTCCCTTTAAAAAAGTATATATATATATATTCAACCTAAAGATTTGCACACATTTTCGCAATTTTAAAAAGAAATAGCAGATCTACAAGCTCATAGCGCGGCACTCGGTGCCGCGCTATGAGCTTGTATATCTGCTATTTTTATATAGCCAAAGAAATCTTAAAATGACACAGATGCGTTCCCGGTCTTAAAGGGTTAAGTTCCAAGTCAATCACTTTGGATGCTGTTATTCTGAATGAAATGACTCTGCTATGTAAAAACCTGTGTATATCAATGTTAGCATAATGTGACGGTCTGGGAGATACTTCCGACCCCTGGGGGTCCCCGGACCCCACTTTGAGAACCAATGGACTATAGAGTCCATGCTTACTCTTGCTTATTCCAGATCTCGTGCTCTTGTAAAGTCGCTCTGGATAAGAGCGTCTGCTAAACGCCTGACTTGTCATTGTAAATTGTAGCCACGCCTGAATGGACAGACAGAGTAGCCACGGCTGAATGGACAGACAGACAGAGGAGAGACATATAGAGGCAAACCAGGCGTTCAGATTAGGGCTGCATGGGCGGATATATGGACTAAATCTATAGTCCCCCAGGACCTTTTTTGTCTTATCCTTCTAGCCCAAGTGTTATGACCATAAAACATTTTTTTTTGTGATTTGTTTTTTATTTAATTATCTGATATATTATATTTAATAAATACCCTTTGTTTTGCCGTTTTCAAAAAAGTGTTTTCACAGAATCAAACTTTTTATGGTCATGATTCACCAGGACCCTGGATGGCCTGATTCTAGGCTTAAAATACTTGATATAAATATTTTTGGAAATGTCAATGGGAAAAATTCATTGACTATTTTGAAGTGGAACCAGAAAATGGCCGCCACTGCTAAGCCCTATTGTGGCGGTAATATACTTACCGTCCAAAAATAGTGGAAATAGTCTACAAGTTCAAAACAAGTCGTTTCCCGAAGTATTGCATAATGTCAGCTATTTTTGAAGAACCCCTAATTAACCCTGAGTATAAAATGCTTAGGTGAGAATGGAGGGATGTTAACTCTTTCAGTGCCATTCTTATTTATGGAAGTTTGGTTCTGAGTGCCACAGCCAAAATTCATTGTAAAAAAAAAAGTGCTCAGGAGCCGAGATACAGCCTTTTTCAGTAAGAAGTTAAACAAGAAGTGAATGGAGCAGCAAATCTTCAAATCATCATATCTTGGGTTCTGAACATGATTTTTTTTAATTTTTTTTATATATATATTTTTTTTATGACGTCATGTGGCGCTCAGGGCGCTCAGGGCCATCGTCATGTGGCACTGTTAACAATTAAATCGAATAATTGCCATTAACACATCCACCGCCAAGGGCTAATCTCATAATGTACTCACCAGTGCCAAGGTTTTATTGTTGTTTTTTGTTTTTTTCAGGTCGCCATAGGCCCCGTTAAAATCCTTTAGATTGCCCGATCCAATGTTTGTAAACAACGGGCACATGTCCTGGTGTCTACTCGTCGAGACCGCGTGTCAAACGGAGCCGCCATGTTTGAGTTCTGATCGTTTAAGTTAACATGGGAAATGCGAGGATGAAAAACTACATGTCCTGTACAGCTTTTACAGGGGTTTATGTGTACGACTTAGAATGGAGACAGACGGGAAACAAAAAACGTGATCGCACTTCCGGTCCGATCGGGTGGTGTTACACTGAAAATGGTCCCCCTAGAAAATTAAAAAAAAAAAAAAATTCGAAAAAAAGGAAAAAGCACCACAGCCCGTAGGCTACGGGATTGGCGCTTAACCGTTGGATTTAACGGCCCGTAGAACTACGGGCCCGGCGGTAAATGTGCTAAGAATGTACTCGATTAAATGTATATCGATGTTCAATTAATTGAATTTGGTGCTGTATGGTGTGTGTGTGATATCAAATGTGAGCTTACCATAATCACAGTAATCCTTAATCATATTCCATCATATTCAGGGCTTTTTAGAGAAATGAGAAATGAGCCCTGCAGAGGGGAGGTGTGTGTGTGTGTGTGTCTGTGACCAGCTGATGCTCGTTGACGCTCGTTAATGTTATATACATCAAGGCAATTATGTTTCTGCTCTAATTTTCGGTTTCGGACAAGAATTTTCCTTTTGGTCCTAAAAAACGCTGCTTATCAATTCATCGATTGATAAGGTTATCAACAATCAATTCATGAATTCATCGATAATTTGCATCCCTAGTGAGAAGTAGTTCCTTCATTCTTTCTACCTTTCACCTTTTTTCGTCCGTTTTCCAAATATTTGTGTATGAACAGTATCAAATGTTTTATGGTCATGATTCACCAGGAGCCCAGTTGGCTTGGTTCCAGTTTAACCCATTAAGACCTGAAGCCGATTCTACAATTATGGTTTTCAAACTTGTTTCATGTCAAGAACCCCCAAAATTATATGTATTTGGCCGCCGACCCCATCTCAAAACATGTTGTTCCAGTGACCCCCCAGAAGCAAAGATTTCAGTTAAAAATGTTCGCTTTAAAATAAATTATATATTCAAAGATTTGCACACATTTTTACGATTTTTCAAAAATAGCAGATCTACAAGCTCGTAGCGCTGCACTCGGTGCCGCGCTATGAGCTTGTAGATCTGCTATTTTTGAATAGCCAAAGTGTAAAATAATGCTTTTTTTAGCTCAAATAAAAAAATGACACCGATGCTTCTCCCAGTCTTTAAGGGTTAACAACCGTTTTTATGTTTTATGTATGTATGACTTTCTGAAAACGTCCACGGAGTAAACAAACAGCGGAAAACTCTGCCGTTCGTTCTAGAAGCGGGCGGTCGACTGTGGAGCTCTATAAAAAAGAAACTGTGTCAGTTTAACTCTAGAGTTCAAATCGATGTACCCGTCAAGCCTCGTCGGGCACAGATGATTTGCAGATTAGGAGATAAACATCTCGATTACAGGGTTGCGTGTCATCCTCAACCCGAGCGAGAGTGAGAGAATGAATGACCACACACCTGTTGGGGAGGAGAGGGAAAAGTTGAAGAGGCATGGCTTCCTCTCTGTCGCCATGACAACGCAGGAGAGAGAGAGAGAGAGGCCGAGAGAATGTCACACATCTTGAACGGGCTCTTGTGTTCACAAAGGACGGTACACTCACACACACACATAATGGCTCGTCGTGACAGAATAGAGCAGTGGTTCTCAACCTTTTTTCAGGCAGCGACCGCCCCCCAAAAGAATCACATTTGAACTGGAGACCCCCCACCCTGACAAGCACTTGGAATTGTAGGCGTTGAGGCATTACATTTAGTTTGACTCGATTCCACAGATAAACATTGTGAAAATAGCCGATCTACACAAGCACACAACGCCTCGCGTTGTGAGCTTGTAGATCAGCTATTTTCTAAATGTTTGCCTCTTCCTCATAGGCTATTATTTGACAATTTAGCCAATTTTTGACCAGTTTTTATAATATAGTTTGTTGATTACTTTTGATGCAGAAATTGTCTTTTTTCATTTAATTTCTTTGTTATTTTCTTAGGTATTACAAAGGTCTTAAAAGTCCTTAACCCATTAAGACCTGAGGCAATTCTTTAAAAAAATCTAAATCCTAACAGTTTTTTGAAAAAAATATAAAAAATGTTTTTTGAAAAAAATATAAAAAATGTTTTTTTTAAAAATATAAAAAATGTTTTTTTTAAAAATATATAGTTTTTTTTTTGTTGAAAAAAACAAAACAAAAAATTTGAAAAAAATAAAAAATATATTTTTTCACGATTTTTCAAAAATAGCAGATCTACAAGCTCGCTATGAGCTTGTATATCTGCTATTTTTGAATAGCCAAAGAAATCTTAATGGGTTAAATTGTCACTTTACTGTCATCTTGGGGACCCACAGGTTGAGAACCACTGGAATAGATCACCACGTAGCACACAGGACGCGGTCCAAACTTTTCGCAGCGTCTCGGTGACGGCGTGCGGTGCGAGCATTCCTCAGTCAAACTTTCTACACGGTACCACGTTCCATCTGTGCTTCTAGTGTCTCTCTCTCTCTGCCACTACACCCACCAGCTGTCATACTCTCTATATATCGTTGCTTTCTTGTGGAAACCTTGCGTGTCCGTCCCCCAAAACTGTTACTTTTCAAGGAAATGGAGAAAATAGCCTGCAGTATACAAAAGTATACACCTACGCAACTAAGCTGTACTATGCAGAGAAAGCAACAACAACCAGGTTGCAGTGTCCTCGCCAACCAAAAGTGTTGGTGTCAAACCAGTGCAACCAGTACAATAACTATCTAGACGGGGAAAGAATCAGTTTCATTTTTAGATTTCTTTGGCTATTCAAAAATAGCAGATCTAATGCTCATAGCGCGGCGAAAAAATCTTGAACATTTGTGCAAATATTTGAATATATATCTATATTTTTAAAGCGAACAATTTTTAACTCAAATCTTTCCACCTGGGGGTCCCTGGAACAACATATTTTGAGATGGGGGTCGGCTGCCAAATACATATAATTTTGGGGGTCCTTGACATGAAAAAGTTTGAGAACCACTGATATAGAAACATACTTAAAAAAAAAAAAACTGTTAGGATTTAGAAGACATTTGTAGAATCCCCAGAAGCAAAGCTTTGAGTTACAAATGTTTGCTTTAAAATATATATATATATATATATTCAAAGATTTGCACACAAACACGATTTTTCAAAAATAGCAGATCTACAAGCTCATAGCACTCGGTGCCGCACTATGAGCTTGTATATCTGCTATTTTTGAATAGCTAAAGGGTTAAGTGTCATTAGAGGTCAGAGCGACCAACGTTTGCTCTGAGAACCTCTTATCTGAAACCTATCTATGCGCGCGGAAACAATCCCAGAACCCGGGAAATTGGTTTCTCTCGTCAGGGTTCACTTGGAGTTTTTTTTTAGCGGACAATAAACTGATAGATTGGATGAAGCCTGGTGTAGATGTAGAGGGACAAGAAAGCAGAGATAATCCAGTGTGTGAATGTAACATTATATATGTTACCCGAGTGACGGATGTAATAAATGCATTTCTTGTGGGAACCATCGATTGCAAGAGAGTGCAACAAAGATATGCGTGTGCGTGTGTTTGCTGGCCTTGGTACTATGGAGACAATCAATCATGTGTGTGTGTGTGTGTGTGTCAAGGTACAGAGGGCAGCTTTACTGCGTCATAAATGCCTCCCTATATGAATTTATAGCTACAGGTGCGTGTGAGATTTTTATCTGGGAAAATTGCAGTGACGCAGTGAAAAAAAAACCTGCACGCTCTCACATTATATTGACTGCAGACTGAAAACAGATGTGATGATTTCCCTGAAGAATAAGGGAGACAGAAATATAGAGGCATGTGGTCTTCAGAAGTTGCGAACACATTCCAATTTACAGGACGGGCCAGTCAAAAGATTCATTCATTTTTGAATTATAGCTATTGAGATTAAATGTGGTGTATTAGTGATCATTGCTACTGTATACAGAGTGTGTGTTCCGTAACAGGGCGTCTCCCAGTCTCTCCAGCTTTCTAGTAAAACAGAAAATAATGTTGGGGAGGATCTCCAGATGAAACTTTAAGGACTTTTAAGACCTTCTAAAAAAAGAAAGAAAGAAAAGAAAAGGGCCATTACTGCTTCAAAAGTAAGCAACAAACTATACTATAAAAACTGGTCAAACATTGGCCAAATAGTCAACAAGAAAGAGGCAAAAATAATAATAATAGCCGATCTATAAGCTCACAACGCCTCGTAGATTGCTTGTAGATCTGCTATTTTCACGATTTTTATCTATGGAACCGAGTCAAACTAAATTAAATGCCTCAACTCCTACATTCCAAGTGCTTGTCAGGGTTGGGGGGTCCCCAGTTCAAATGCGATTATTTCGGGGGGGTCACGGCCTGAAAAGGTTGAGAACCACTGCTCTAACGCAGCCTGACAGCGAGTCGCAGGTTCGATTCCCGAGTACCGACGACCTTTGCTGCGTGTCACTCCCCATCTCTCTCTCTCTCCCTCCCTGTTTCCTGTCGTTCTCTGCTGTGCACTATCAGTGAAGGCAGAAAAAGACCCCAATATATCCGTAAAAAATGACTCAAAACTAGGCAGCTCTGCCAGTTGGTTTCCTGCAGCTACAGTGTGCTGTAGACCGGCCAAAATTAATTAGCCCATCTTGAGAAGGGTTTTTGCAACATGATTACCAGTGGTTAATTGGGTGATTATTTCTTCATTAGGGAACATGTTCTTCGGCGTATTTGAAGATCTATTTTTAACCTGACTTGTCCCCGATTACATAAAAACAATTAAGAAAATAATGAAGGTATTTGATGCCAGAAAAGCTCCTTTTCTCTGATTATGCCTTATCAGAGTATCCTCATTAAACATCACACCAAAGCCTGATTTATACTTTGTCGCACGACGGTATTGAACATAATAGATCTACAAACGCACAGTGAGTCGCGTCGCATCACGCTTGTAGACCGATTTTTTTTCACACGAGACATTTGTCGCGCCACAAGTATAAATTGCCCATTCTCTGTTTTCCTGTATATCATTATGTTTTCTGTTGTATTTATTTATTACATGTTTTCCGCTTTTGTGTTTATATATAGCATGTTTTCACTTTATTTATTTCAACATGTCCTATATTTAACCAGGTAAAATACTCAGTGAGATAAAACAGTCTCTTTTCCAAGAGTGACCTGGTCGAGAGGCAGCAATGAAACACTATTACAGCGATAAACAAGCCATACGAAATAATACAAATGTCACACACTGCAAACAAGTGAACACAATATCCAGTTAACCCATTAAGACCTGAGGCGATCCTTAAAAATGTTTTCTAAATCCTAACAGTTTTTTGAAAAAAATTAAAAAATGAGTGCCGCGCTATGAGCTTGTATATCTGCTATTTTTGAATAGCCAAAGAAATCTAAAGTGACACAGATGCGTTCCAGGTTTTAGTGGGTTAAAATGCAAAACAGTCAGGAACTTTAAAAAGGTTACGGAACATCACCAGGTGCGGCAGTTGGCAAAGTTCAAAGCAATCACGTTTGCCAATAGTACTAATCTCTGTGTCCTTTAAAAAGGATTTAATCCATTCGATCCGGGAACGCATCTGTGTCATTTTTTATTAGAGCTATAACCATTATTTCTATCCTTTGGCTATTCAACAATAGCAGATCTACAAGATCTGCTATTTTTGAAAAATCATGAAAATGTGTGCAAATCTTTGAATATATATATATTTTTAAAGCAACCATTTGTAACTCAAATCTTTGCTTCTGGGGGGTCCCTGGGACAACATATTTTGAGATGGGGGTCGGCGGCCAAATACATATCATTTTTTGGGGGTTCTTGACATGAAAAAGTTTGAGAATCACTGATATTATACTGTAGCAACACACGTTTTTTCAAAAAACTGTTAGGATTTAGAAGACATTTAGTAGAATCCCCAGAAGCAAAGATTTGAGTTCAAATGTTTGCTTTAAAAAAAATATATATTCTAAGATTTGCACACATTTTCACGGTTTTTTAAAAAATAGTAGAACTACAAGCTCACTCGGTGCCGCGCTATGAGCTTGTAGATCTGCTATATTTGAATAGCCAAAGACATGAAAAAAATGTGTCTTAATGGGTTAAAATAGATTTAAATTCCCCCCCGAAGTGATCAGCTCAGATAGGTTCAGATCCTTATGCAAATCATTCCAGGATGAAGGGGCTTAATATTTAAAAGCTTTTTTTCATTTTGCCTAATTCCGTTCTTTGCTCCCGGAGTTAACATCTTAACAGTATTTTGAGAACGCAGGAAACCTCATACAGTATGTCTATATATGTTACTTTAGATGCTTTCGTGTGACGTTTAGTATGATCAAGTAGGGCAGGGGTCTTCAACAGGGGGTCCGGGACCCCTAGAGAGTCCTCAGAGTTACTACACGGGGGGCCGCCAAATCTTTGTGTGATATGATATCATCTTTTTACATGAACCACTTGAACCCTAGAGAACTTTTAGCCAACTTTAGCCAAACATAACAGCGCTGTGAGGCGCTGTGAGCTTATGGATCTGCTATTTTTGGCAAAGAGGTACGGTGAAGACCGGAGGGGGGAAAGAAAGAGCAGACCAAGTAAAACAAAAAAGTTTACAATATAGAGGGGGTCCAGGGGTCATCAACGTGTCCGTAGACGGACAAACGTGTCCGTAGCAAGACCCTGATGAAGACCTTCTAGGTCGAAACGCGTTGGTCATAGTCATCTGCCTTGCTCTAAATACATTCATATTGTGTGTGTGCCTTGTAATTATTTTCTTTGCAAGTCTGCATTTCACACCTTTTTTTGGCAAGCAGTACATCTTTGGAAATCCTCTTTTGTTTATGTGTCCGTGGCAAGACTTGTCCATGTCCGCGGCAAATCTTTGCTTAAAAAATAAAAATGACTTGCCAGTCTCCAGGTTTTCTTCAGAATAGGTAGGACACTGATTTCATTAATGCAGAAATGCCTGTGGTGTAAAGTAACAAAGTACAAGTACTTTATTACAATACTGCTATACTGCCCCTACAAAGCCAAAGTGCAGTGACGACGCAAACAATTATTTGACAGATAAAAGGGTTTAAAAGTGTTTCAATTGGTCAGCCAAATGCATTATTCTTTTCACTGTCTCTGATCGTCTCCAATCCTTTTGAAAAGTTCAAAGCAATCAGTTCAGTGTAGAAAGTGAAGTAGAAAGTAGACAAAGGCTTTGAGGGGGCCGGGTTCGAATTGCAGCTAAGTGCTCTTTTTAGAGTGGTTTTTGAAGGAGAGTAGGGATCCACGCTCCTTTACGACTGTTGGCAGGGCGTTCCACATTTTTGTGGCATATAGCAGGAGAACAAATTCAACCCCTTGTTTGAGCCAAAAATCTGGGTTGGATGTGATTAGTGGAGCTTCCTCTGATGCTGTGATCGTGGACTTCATTGATGTTTGTGAAGTAGTTTGACAGGTACATGGGTGTCTTTTTGAACTTTTAGATTTTTTTTGTTTATTAACACCCTACTTGATCACACTACAGCGTCACACACAAGCATCAAAAGTAGCAGATCTACAAGCTCGAAACGCTCGTTTTGAGCTTGTAGATCTGCTGGATCTGATGAGGTTTCCACCCCGACAGAGACGATATACATATATACTGTAGTCCAACTTGTTTTAACTAATTTGATTTAGTTTTCTGCGTTTGTGTTTATTTTACATGTTCTTCTGTTTTTGTTTCTGTTCTGTTTTTGCGTTTTTTTTACATGTTCTTCTGTTTTTGTTTCTGTTCTGTGTTTCAGATTTGGCTCAGATCAATCCACTCCATGCCAAACGCACAAGTACGTGTCCCTTTATGAGCTCACATTTCTACCGTTACGGTTGTGGGCATCCAGCCTCAACAATCCAATCAATATTTTCTTGATTAACCCGTTGAGACCGGGAGCGCATCTGTTTCACTTTAAGATTTCTTTGGCGATTCAAAAAATAGCAGATCTACAAGCTCAAAAAATAGCAGATCTACAAGCTCATAGCGCACTGATATTGAAAAATATAGAAAATGAGCTTGTAGATCTGCCATTTTTTGAAAATGTGTGAAAATCTTTTTACTCAAATCTTTGCGTCTGGGGGTCCCTTGAACAAAATATTTTGAAGGGGGCGGGGGGGGGGGGGGCAGTTCCACGGAGAAATATGTATAATTTTGGGGGTCCTTGACATGAAAAACGTTTGAGAACCACTGATATAGCAAGTAGCAACACATGTTTTTTTTTCAAAGAAAACTGTTAGGATTTAGAAGACATTTGCAGAAGCAAAGATTTGAGTTAAAAAATTTCGCTTCAAAAGATTTAAAGATTTGCATACATTTTCATGATTTTTCCCCAAAAAAAATTAGATCTACAAGCTCGTAGCGCGGCACTCTGTGCCGGGCTATGAGCTTGTGTATATATCTGCTATTTTTGAATAGCCTAAAGAAATCTTAAAATGACACAGATGAGTTCCCGGATTTAATGGGTTAAGAGGATATAAAAAAAATCACTCACCCGCCACAAAACAATCAAACTCCATCACCTATTCTGATTACTTCCTAAATTGCTGTTGGATAATCATGGATTTTGATGAGTGAATAATCTCATTGTAATCGTCGCATTCTGCCGCCAACAAGCAATCAACTCTTGTAAGATCTATTAGGCTCTATGCACAGCTGCTATATTGGAACGTAATTGGGCCTCCTCCTTTACCAATGATACTAATGAAGGCTCTGTTCCATTCTGCTCAAACAGAGTCAGGGTGCTGATATTGCTGCATGTTGGCTCACTGGAAACACTCTGCTACACCAGTGGGTCTCAAAGTGTGGTCCAGGGACCCCCTCATGGTTCCTTGAGGGGTTTCCATATGGCCCCTTACGGGTGTGTAACTCTGAGAGTGTACAAATGGACCCTTACAGCCAGGTCTGTAACTCTGAGAGTGTACAAATGGAACCAAATGGACCCTTACAGGTCTGTAACTCTCTGAGAGTGTACAAATGGAACCAAATGGACCCTTACAGGCCTGTAACTCTTGAGAGTGTACAAATGGAACCAAATGGACCTGTCCGGGTCCATATGGTTCCATTTTTACACTCTCAGAGTTATATGGGGTCCTTGAAATTAAAACAAGTTTGAGAACCACAGTGCTACACTAAATGGAACAGAGCCTTCATTAGTATCATTGATAACACCTGTGAAGGTAGAGGCCCAATTTCTTTCCAATTTGGCCGCTGTGCATAGAGCCTATTTGAGGGTGTTGTACTGTATGATATGGCTGCCACAACCATATTAATAATAATAATAATAATAATAATAATAATAATAATAATAATAATAGCCACATGCACATTCTTTGACAAAACCATCTAAAATCAGTCTTATTGTTTATGATATGATTTGATTGATTGATTTATTGATTTATTGGGTGCCACGTAGAAGGTTTGGTGTCTGGGCTGGGTGTAGCTCTGGTCCCTAGCCTAGAAGGAGTTCTCTACTGTGTACTATCACTGAAGGCAGAAAAATGCCTTCATTATATCCGTTAAAAAAAATTCAAATAATTTCTCTTATGACTCAAAACTAGGCAGCTCCGCAAGTTGGTTTCCTGCAGCTACAGTGTGCTGTAGACCGGCCAAAATTAATTAGCCCATCTTGAGAGGGGTTTTTGCAACATGATTGCCATTGGTTAATTGGGTGATTATTTCTTCATTAGGGAACATGTTCTTCGTACCAAAAGTAAAAGTACTAAAATGTTTGAAAATAGCACATCTACGAGCTCACAACGCGTCGTGATGCGACGCGTTGTTGAGCTTGTAGATTGGCTATTTTCAATTAGCCTATGTATAGAATAGGGCTAAAGTGGTTAATGTATGTTTTATAATATAATGATTTATATCTGCAAAGTAACTAAGTTTTCAAATAATTGTAGTGGAGTAAAAGTACAATATTTGCCTCTGAGAGGTAGTGGAGTAAAAGTATTGGAAATTGGAAGTACTCAAGTAAAGTACAAATACCTCAAAATTGTACTTAAGTACAGTACCTGAGTAAATGTACTCAGTTACTTTACAACACTGCTGACATGTTACTGTACTCCACTGATCCTTGTTTGAATCGGATGTCTCACAGAATCAGCTTTTCAGTGAATGCGCCGACTGTGCATCCTCATGTCTGTTGTTGTTGGACTGGGCAAACAGAGGATGAATTGTGCCTGAGGGTAGCTCACTTAGTAGACTGTGTGCCTTTATATCTCCAGTTTATTTTAGTACCAAATCACAAGAAGAGTTGTCTAACCTTATTTGTATTTTTATACATTCGTGTCCCAGCGTATCTGAAGGACAGTCTTCTCGCAGGGGTCTAATTGTCCACCAGAGCAGTTTTATTTATTTTTCATCTAAAATGTGCTAAAGCCACTGTAGCAATCCGGTAATATCAGGCTACATTTCACTTTAATGTTAAGAGCTTAACTCGGCATGTAAATATGACATAAATGCATTAATGTAAAGTGGAATCGAAAATAATGTTGCGGTGCGCCAGGACTTCGCCTGGAGTTAGCCAAATGTGGCTAATAGTTAAGCTAATTTCATTACTCACTGTTTGCAGCCGAACGCGGAAATGTCCGTGCTCCATTACTTATCGACGCGAGTCGCGTTATTATTCCCTGAAGTTTTAATTAAGGCAATAAAGTCATTCTTTCATGTTGGGTACAGTATAAGCCAGTAGTGAAAAGGGAACAACTTAAGCCCCGTTTTCAAATAGTGAAAATAGAAGACAAGTTGTGAGCTTCACTTTTATGAAGGCTAAATGTGAAATAATAGCAGCAAAAGTTTGAGGACTCGAGATCAGACCCCAAAAAGATCCTGCATCGGTCGAGCTCTAAACCCTCCAGTAAGATGGAGAGAGAGAGGTTAGGGGTGTGCAGATCCCTAGCTAGAGATCTGCTCTATTGTTTGAATTGGATGTCTCACAAAATCAACTTTTAAGTGAAAGCGCACCGTCCATCCCCGCATCCTCGTCTGTTGATGTTGGGCTCATCGAACAGAGGAGGAATTGTTCCTCTGTGTGTGTGTGTGTGTGTGTGTGTGTGTGTGTGCGTGTGCGTGTGCACGTGTCTGCGTACTTCTGAGGACCAAATGTCTTCACAAGTACAGTAGAATTTGAGAGATAGACATAGTGAGGACCATTTTCCTTATCCTCACAAGAGAAATGGTTGTTTTATGGTTACAGAAAAAAATACTTTTAGATTTAGGCTTTATGATTAGAAAACGATCCCGGTTAGAGTCAGATACAGTAGAGTTATACCTGATTTACACCTAGTTGCATGCCAGTGTGGAGCACCGAAAAATAGCTGATATGCAAGCTCATAACGCGTCGCAGCGCGACGCGTTATGAGCTTGCATATCAGCTATTTTTCGGCTTTGGGCCTACGGTTAAAAAATGCCATTCAGAAAACCTAAGTACTAAAATATTGATGGTCCTCACAAATATAGTAATACAAAAACATGTGTTTGTGTGTGCGAGTGCATTTGAATCTCCAGTTTCCTGGGTTCAGCAGCGGCCAAAGCACGGTACGGGTATCACAGCGTGGATAATTAAGACCTGCTGGCATCGGTGCCGCTCTGTAACTCTCACCAAAAATGAGCCCAAAGTGAGCAGAGATGTTCCGGATGCTTCCAGCTGGCCCGGAACATGAAGTATCTATTAGCCTTTAGAAACATTTCTATCCTCAGGGGTTTCTGTAGCCCAGTAGTTATACCAGTGGTGGAAGAAGTACTCAGAATCGTTGTTTTTTTTAATGTATGCTTCCTAATAATAACCTAAAGCTGCCAGATAACTAGTGAAGTTTTCAAATAATTGTAGTGGCGTAAAAAGTACAATATTTTCCTGTAGTTGAGTAGAAGTTAAAGTTGTACAATGCAAAATCACAAATAACGATTTTTAGCAACCTCTGCTGGTCACTACCGTCACTGCATACAATTTCCGTAGTCCTCGATTACCCAGAATTCCATTCGTTTTCACCGGAAGCCGGAAGCGTTTCAAAAAGCGATCTTTTAATTGTTTTATACTATCTACGGATCGTTTCTCTTAGCCAGTGGAGCATTAGTTACCATGAGCTGTGCTTTCTTTTTCTGTTCTTTTTCGATCTTCCAATCCTACATTCTCTTAAAATCAGCGTGAGGTTCCTTTTTGTTATTAGCGCGGTAGTTCCTGGCCAAACAGGAAACCGTTGCGTTAGTTCCTGGCCAAACAGGAAACCAGTGCATTTCCGCCTCCGTTTTCCGGCCAGATGACGTCATTTCCCCGGGAAAGTCCCCCCCTTCACCGTTCAATAGTAAATATATAAATAAAAGGCTTCCGGGGGTGAAATTCATGGAGTGGGTGTTGTGAAACTTTTGCCACTCACAAAAGATATACAATTTAACTTTAGTTTTGTTGAAAACTTTACCTAGTATGCCTTTAAGTAAAAGTACCTAAAAATTGTGCAGTACTTGAACAGTAACTAACTGTATGGCAGGGGTCTTCAACAGGGGGTCCGGGACCCCTAGGGGGTCCTCAGAGTTACTACAGGGGGGCTGCCAAATCTGTGCGTGATATGATATCTTTTTACATGAACCACTTGAACCCTAGCATCCCTTTCCTAAGGAGAACTTTAGCCAAAAATAGCAGATCTACAAGCTCACAACGCCTCGCGCTTGTGAGCTTGTAGATCTGCTATTTTTTGGCAAAGAGGTTTGGTGTAGAGGGAAAAAAGAGCAGACCAAGTTTTTAAAAAAATAGTTTAATCTGCAACACATCTGCGATGCAATACAATATAGAGGGGGTCCCTGCTTCATCTTTCTCCATGCTAGGGGGTCCTTGGCCTGAAAAACGTTGAACACCCCTGCTGTATGGAGTGAAAACACACGTAGATTAGATTACTGGTCTCATTATGCCCGGTCTCTTTAGTTTGTATTGCTATAACCTATTTAGACCGGGAACGCATCTGTTGAAGATTTATTTGGCTATTCAAAAATAGCAGATCTACAAGCTCATGAGCTTGTAGATCTGCTTTGAATATTTGTTTGAATATATATATATTTTTTAACTCAAATCTTTGCTTCTGGGGATTCTACAAAATGTCTTCCAAATCCTAACAGTTTTTTTTGAAAATAACTTATGTTAGTATATATATCAGTGGTTCTCAAACTTTTTTCATGTCAAGGACCCCCAAAATTATATGTATTTGTCCGCAGACCCCCATCTAAAAATAGGTTGTTCGAGGGATCCCCAGAAGCAAATGTTTGAGTTAAAAATGGATATATATATATATATATATA
This sequence comes from Gymnoscopelus braueri, assembly GCF_963280865.1. Lineage (NCBI taxonomy): Eukaryota > Metazoa > Chordata > Actinopteri > Myctophiformes > Myctophidae > Gymnoscopelus > Gymnoscopelus braueri. The sequence continues at coordinate 43,558,521 of NC_137616.1, read as the reverse complement.
TTCAAAGATGTGCACACATTTTCCCTTTTTTTTTCAAAAATAGCAGATCTACAAGCTCATATACTAATACACTCTGTATTTTTGAATAGCCAAAGAAATCTGAAAATGACACACAGATGCGTTCCCGGTCTTAATGGGTTATCAGACTTGATCAGCTGGGTGACGTGCGTTGGCTGCGTGCTGGATCTGCTTTGTTATTTCTATGTCAATTGGATTGTGATTGTTGAATTGGACGCATCCTTCATCAGAGCCCTTCTCCCCCGCTACCACGTGCCTTTTGGTGCACGTGCACAACCCCAGAACATTGTCGTCACATGCACTACACACACACACACTGTAAGCAGTGGTGCAAAGTAACTAAGTACATTTACTCAGGTGCTGTACTTAAGTACAATTTTGAGATGCTTTTCTTTTCTTTTTTTACTTCTACTCCACTACATCTTTGCGGCAAATATTGTACTTTTTACTCACACCTTTAACTTGTAACAGAGTATTTTTACATTGTGGTTATCGGTACTTTTGCTAAGAAATGGAGTACTCCACCACTCCACCACACACAGTAAGATGTAGGCAGGTCGGGTTTGCATCCTGGCAGAGGTGTGCTCTACTGGCTTTCACCCACAATAGCAGATTGACAAGCTCAGCGTGACGCCTTGGTTCTCGATTATTCAATGAATCGATAGAATAATCACTAGGAACATAATGGATAGTTGCAGCAGGCCTACCCCATCACACCCTGTTAGTCTCTGTGACTTCCTCCACTGCCAGCAACTAGGGCTGGGCAATTATCCAACATTATTACACGGCTTGGTTGAATGTTTGATTCTGATTGGGCAATCACTGTATTAAAAATACTCCAGTAAAGAAAAAAAAAAAAACTCAAAATTTTACTTTAAGTACAGTACTTGAGTAAATGTACTTAGTTACTTTACACCACTGCCTGCAACACACCATGTCCCCACCTCTTTGTAAAGAACAGCAGGGAGGAATAACTGAGCAACAGTCCGTCCTTCCACCCGCTGTGTAAACGGAGGCTGCCGAGAAATGACAGCAGAGAAGTGACAGTCACAGTGTTGTACAATAACCCATTAAGACCTAGAAATCTGCGTCACTTTTTGATTTGAGCTAAAATGGCATTATTTTACACTTTGGCTATTCAAAAATAGCAGATCTACAAGCTCATAGCGCGGCACCGAGTGCCGCGCTATGAGCTTGTAGACCTGCTATTTTTGAGAAATCGTGAAAATGTGTGCAAATCTTGGAATATATATTGTTTAAAGTGAACATTTTTAACTATTCTTTGCTTCTGGGGGTCCCTGGAACAACATATTTTGAGATGGGGGTCTGCGGCCAAATACATATCATTTTGGGGGTCTTTGACATGAAAAGGTTTGAGAACCACTGATGTAGAAACATACGTTTTTTTCAGAATACTGTTGGGTTTTAGAAGACATTTGTAGAATCGGCTTCAGGTCTTAAAGGGATAAATAACAAGCAGCGAACACCATTACGAGTCCTAAAAAAAATCACAGCGAGAGAACCACAAAATCACTCTTTAACCCATTAAGACCTGAGGCGATTCTTAAAAAAAATCTAAATCCTAACAGTTTTTTGAAAAAGATATTTAAAAAAAAAATCACGATTTTTCAAAAATAGCAGATCTACAAGCTCGTAGCGCGGCACTCGCTATGAGCTTGTATATCTGCTATTTTTGAATAGCCAAAGAAATCTAAAGTGACTCGGATGCGTTCCCGGTCTTAATGGGTTAAAGGGATAGTTCACCCCCAAAATGACTTTTTTTCCTATCGATTAGTCACCCCCATGGAGACTTGAATTCATGGATATTTTTGTTTGTTTTTGGTCTCATTCCTAAGACAATAATTTGATGACCGTCAGCGGTTCCGGTAGGAGACACAAAGAGTCTCCTTTGTGTCTCCTGCCGGAACCACTGCCTACCGGTACGCTGGTCATCAAATTATTGGCTTAGGAATGCGACAAAAAACAAACAAAAATATCCATGAATTCAAGTCTTTAATGGGGTAGACTGCCCTAGCGTGTCTGATATCATGTCTAGACGGGGCGGGTTCAAAATCTCCTGAGAGAATTTCTGCCGTATCCTATTGGTTCACCGATCTGTCCGTCAGTAGATTGAGAGCCCTGACGTCACAACATTCGGAGCGACGCCCACTGCACTCTGGTTGGTCGGGGGGAAATGAAACACTTCCTATGCCCGGAACATCAACTGGTTGGTCCAGGCTTTTATTTTTTTAGCAAAACTAAAAAATAAAAGCCTGGAGATTGAGGTGACTTGGGGTGACTAATGGGGTGACTAATCGACAGGAAAAAATGTACTTTTTTGGGGTGAACTATCCCTTTAACACTTGATTTGGTACGATGATCACCTCCATATCACTGCAACCACCGGTTGTCGTCTTATTATTAATATTCACGTTCTCTCTTTCTCTGTCGCTCCACCGTATGGATTGGAGGCCAATAAAGAGTTCAAAGGGAAAAAGGGCCTTGAAAAAAGCGTGTCAGGATTTCAGAAGGCGTGTTATATATACTATATAGTGTATACAGTTAGACCCCGCGGTATGGAAATGCTTTGAAATGTAAATATGTTGATGTTTCCTTTGGTACACTACAGTGAGAGAGAGAGACAGACCGAAAGAGGACAGAAAGAGAGAGAGAGAGCGAGAGAGAGAGAGAGAGGGACAGAGAGAGAGAATAAAAGTAATTTTCCCAGGGGAGAATTTAGCCTTGGGCACAGTCATTTTCTTTCACTTAAAAAAAAGACATACACATCAGGAAACACGTGAGAAGCATTCGACACGCTGCTAGCTAGACAGTCGCTTCAAATAAAAAAAACATGTGATAAAATAATTTAATATTAACAAAGCAGCGTCTTTCCCATTCAATCTGGGAACGCATCTGTGTCATTTTTTTATTTCTTTGGGCTATTCAAAAATAGCAGATCTACAAGCTCATAGCGCGTCACCGAGTGCCCCACTACGAGCTTGTAGATCTGCTATTTTGGAAAAATCGTTTGTGCAAATCTTTGAGTATGTATATATTTTCAAATCAAACGTTTTTTACTCAAATCTTTGCTTCTGGGGATTCGACAAATATCTTCTAAATCCTAACAGTTTATTTTTATTTTATTTTTTTCTTACAATATCAGTGGTTCTCAAACTTTTTCATGTGAAGGACCCCCAAAATTATATGTATTTCGCCATGGACCCCCATCTCAAAACTTGTTGTTCCAGGGACCCTCAGAAGCAAAGATTTTAGTTACAAATTTTCAAGGACCATCAAAGTAGCAGATCTACTGTACAAGCTCATAGTGCGGCACTCGGTGCACGCGCACTGGTGACGCATGCACGCGCACTCACCCGCTCTCGCCTAGGCCCAGCCTATACTAGCGTTCTGGCTATGCCACTGGCTTGTACGATGAAGTAGTAGGGCATTCGTTTGTAAAAAACAAAATAAAAAACATAATTAGTTGAAACATGAAGATACAAGGTTTCTGCCTGACTTATTACTGTCTGTCACAGACAGGTGTGTGGGTTTGAGTTATTGACCGTCTGGTGTGTGTTTCATTCTGTCTGTCTGTCTGTCTGTCTGTCTGTATATCTGTCTGCCTGTCTGTCTGTCTGTCTGTCTGTCTGTCTGTCTGTCTGTCTGCCCGTGGCACTAAACAACAGAGGCTACAGCGGAGCTCATCACAATTCTCCATTCAGGAAATAAGTGGAGCTCATCACAATTCTCCATTCAGGAAATAAGTGGAGGAATCTTATCCAAAAAAAGCCCTTATGCCTGCTTATCTGTCTAGAGGCTAGAGTGGAGCTCTTCACAACTCTCCATTCAGGAAATAAATCAGAATTAGAAATCTTATCGAAAAAAAAAAGGCCTTAGAAAGGGCTTTTCATCCAGTTTATAATTTTTTGCATCCAATCTACGGCCGTCACATCCAATCGATCCACATCTATTCTACAGAATATTTCAACCTGCTAAAGCCAGTGAGTGATGGCCTGCCAGCTAGTGAGGGTCATTACCAGTTTAGTCAGCACCCCCTGTATGTGTATTCATTCAGACCAGACTGGAATATTACGGTATCTAGTACCGGTGTTCCCAATGTCTCCCCGGCACCCAAACTAGTGAAAACAGCCGATCTACAAGCTCACAGCGCGTTGCAATGCAACGCATTGTGAGCTTGTAGATCTGCTATTTTCATTACTTCTTAAAAGTTTTTTTCTTTTTTCAAATTTATGGAATTTATTAAAAATGTTTGTATTTGTGAAAATGAAATTCTTTTGAAAAAGTTTGAATTTATAAAACATTGAGTTTTTTTTTTTGATTCTTTTTTAAATCTTTTGAAAGAATAATTATTATAAACAAAATATAGGAAACAAAAAATAATTGGGTCATTTTCTTCCATCCATAAAAATGGATCCGCGACCCCAAAATGGGTCCCGACATGATTCTGATTACCTTAACCTTTCCCTCAAATTGTAAATATGAATTGCCTATATTCGGAATCTAGTTAATTTAATTCAGATCAAAATATGCTTTAGATTTCTTTATGGGGATCGTTTTGTTTTCCTTTGTGGAAGTCGTGGGCCATGAAAGTATGTGTATTTATTCACAGTAGACTGGAATATGCTTACCCTGATATGAAAGGAAGAAAGTAGCTCCCTAAGGCCTGATCTATATAGTTACTGTAAGCGCTGGTGTCGTGTATTGTGAACAACCGTATGGGGGAAACACACGTTGTGAGCTTGTAGATCTGCTGTTAACGACGCACAACCAACCAAAGTACAAAAAGGCATAACACGTTCTCTCCTCTCTCCTCAGGTGGGCGTCGCCGTTCAGCGCCGGACGAGGCGGAGCTACTGAAGGTCAGCAAGCGATTGGTCGAAGATGCCGTCAATCGGGCCTTGCAGCAGTACAAGCAGGAAACGCTTCAGAATGGGGGCGGGCCTAACGCGACCGCGGGCGCGGCGCAGCCGGCGGACAACACTACAGAGACTCCGAGTGCGGCGGACACTCCTCGAGCCACGGGAACCGCTAATAAGTCGGACCCCACGGCGAATTCCACCACCGACACCAGGAAGTGACCTCGTCGGTATAGGTCACGAGACTGAACCAATCGGGTGTCCGGGAAAACAGTCGGCCAGGTTTGGCTAACCATGGAGGGGAGGGAACCAGTCAGCAAAACCCTGGACACAAAGTGTTGAACCAGGCAGTCACACACAAACAAAAACGACCAGTCCACGGTGGTGGAACCTCCTGCTGCCTGGAGTCAACAGCCAACCAGTCAGCCCCCCCAGTCCTGCTGACTGAACCAAGCCAGCAGCAACCCAACCAGCTAAATTAACCTAGCCAACATTGCTAGCTGACGATCCCATTGGTCTCGGCTTAAGACACCGATGCCAGCTACCTGCTGTAGCTAGCCTTGCTGTGCACAACCGTGGCCAAAACCCTAGTAGCCAGACATGGCTACGGTAGCTGACTTTGCCAGCAGCCCGAGCTAGCTATGCTAAGCTATGCTGCCGCTGAGCACAGTTTTCACACACACACACACACACACACACACAAAAATTCAAAAATAATGCTCTAACAATAAGGATATATATCCTTATCTGGGTCTGTGTTTGCGTTGTAGATAATACAATGCAAACCTCCAGAGTCCAGACCAACACATGGCACAACTACCTTCAAAAGGACAATTTTTCTCCTGCCACTCACATGTTAGCATTTTAGAATTTGATTCCTCACGTAGCTTTTGTTTGTATGAAGATTTCGTTAAGCATCAACTGCAATTGAAACGCAACAGAAACACCCTTTGAAAGAAAACAAAACCCCCTCCCTACATTTTTTGGGGGATGAGGTGCACATTTTCTTTACCTAAGAGGTCCCCCCCTATCAGGGGGGTCTTTCCCATCCCCCCAGGTATGTCGTACAGGAGACAAATGGCCTCCGTGTGAATATTATTATGGTCTGTTGTGACCTCTGAAAGGACACTGACAGGAGATAATTTGCAGCAAAGGACAAGGGCTGAGAAGAACTGACTGAATCCAGTGGCGATTGGTTTGCATTGTTTCGGATTAAAATGCACCAGCACCGGTTCCGTTCACTTCAAAAAAATAATAATGATTTAAGACTATTTAGGAGAATGTATTTATTTTATATAATTTAGGAAAATCCTCCCAACGTTCTATGTGTTCATTTCCTTTTGACGAGAGGTTGGTCACATGCAGCCAAGTTAACCCCCGACGACCTTATGTGGGGCAAGTTTTCTAAAAAGGTGTCCAAAATGTTCTTTCTTTTTATCGAAGTTCTGTAATTAGCGAAAATAGCAGGACCCGCAAGCTCAAAACATGTCGCAAATGTGACGTGTCGTGAGCTTGTAGATCTACGAGGGGGAGGCGGGACATCCGCGTTTTATAATGTGCATCGATATTTTTCAGCTCTTCCGTTGCACAGACTGTTAGGTGGAAGCGTTAGAATATTGCGTGAGGCAGCGGTCTGCCTCGAGAGATAACAGACAGTATACAGCAGTGGCTCTCAAAGAGGACCCCCCCCCCAGAGGTCCTTGAGGAGGGGGTTCCAGGGGGTCCCATTTTGCTACCATGCAGTAGCATCAAAATGTGTTTTACCACTTTAACCCTATGTGCTCTACATAGGCTAAAAATAGCTGATCTACAAGCTCACAAAGCGTTGTGAGTTTGCAGATCGGCTATTTTGGAATTTAGAATTCGTTTTTTTTGTTAATTTTTTATGAGTATTTTTATTTATTGAAATGGAAAAGGTTTGAGAGCCACTGTTGTACAGTATGAAGCTGTTGAACGCCAACTGTCACTATATAGAAGGAGAACGTGACGTTGCACCATTGAAAAGCAATAGCGTGAAAACCTCCCAAGATGGCGCCCACCTGTCCATTGAACTCAATGGACGGGGCGGGGGGGCGGGGCGGTCGACTCTCAGACAATCGCCTATACATCTGACACTAAAACGCTGAAAGGCTTTATTAACCCATTGAGACCTGAAGCCGATTCTACACGTCTCCTAAATCTCAACAGTTTTCTGAAAAACGTATGTTTCTATATCAGTGGTGCTCAATCTTTTTCATGTCAAGGACCCCCAAAATTATATGTATTTGGCTGCGGACCCCCATCAAAATATCTTGTTCCAGGGACCCCCAGAAGCAAAGATTTGAGTTAAAAATGTTTGCTTTAAAAATATATATATTCAAAGATTTGCACACTTTTTCACGATTTTTCAAAAATTGCAGATCTACAAGCTCGTAGCGCGGCACTCGGTGCCGCGCTATGAGCTTGTAGATCTGCTATTTTTGAATAGCTAAAAGTGTAAAATAATGCTTTTTAGCTCAAATCTAAAAATGAGACAGTTCCAGGTCTCAATGGGTTAACCACATAAGCTGGATTAATACATAAGCTGGGTATTTCATATTTAACCCCCGCCATACACGACACCTCTTGAACCTTTTTTTCTGAAGCCCTCTGCAGTGTTCACACACACATCTGTGAACATCTGTCTTGCTTTAGCCAGACGATCCGAGATCTTCGCCTATTGATAACGACCAGGTGACGTGTAAATTCAAAGTATCGGTTAAAACTGTAAAACATATTAACTCATTCACTGCCACAATTATTGCTGGCCGCGTTTGCCCACTGCCAGAGATTTTTCATTGAAAAAAAAAAGTACTCAGGAGCCGAGATACAGAATTTTTAAGTTTTAAGTTAACAAGGAAGTGGATGGGAGTGTAGATCTTTAAACAATCATATCTCCTTGGTCTTTGGGTCAAATTTGAAGAAAAAAAACTAAAAAAATAATAAAATAAAATAATAATATTTTTTTTGAAAAAAATAAAATTACGTTTTTTACGTCAGTTGCAGGATTGGTAAACGGGACAAATTACGTTTTTTACGTCAGTGGCAGTGAATGAGTTAACTGCATTGCGAGCGCCAACGCAAAGACTTTAGTCCGGGCCTTTGGAGTAGGGCGGTGATATGACTGTTTTTTTTAAAGCAGTGGCCGTGGGTTTGTTAGCGAACATTTTCGACCGCTGTTGTGGCCAATACATTGAATTTAGATTTCCCCAGAGAGAGATTGCTGATCATCTGGCTACTGAACCGTACTAACTGTATTGTCACTACACCGCTTAAAGGGATAGTTCACCCCCAAAATGACTTTTTTTCTATCTATTAATTACTTGAATTCATGGATTTTCTTCTTTTTTTTTCTCTCATTCCTAAGCCAATAATTTGATGACCGGCAGCGCTCACAAAAAGTCTCCTTTACCAGAACCGCTGCCTACCGGTCCGCTGGTCATCAAATTATTGGCTTAGGAATGCGACAAAAACAAAAAAATATCCATTCATTCAAGTCTCCATGGAGTGGCTAATCGATAGCAAAAAAAAGTTTTTTGGGTTGTTCACCCTCAACACTACACATAAAACGTGCATTATTGATTGTTATCTTTGCGATAATTCTGTCGATTATGGATGAATTATGGATGAATCGAAATATCGAGAAGAAAATAATTCTATGGCAACAAATCAGTGAACCACTTTAGCCGTACTTTGTCGTACAACGGTGCTGTATATGTGACGCCTTGTCAGCTTGTAGATCTGCTATCATTTACTATATTGTTCTTTTTTTTTGCCTATAATGACATGCCAAGTAGGGATCGATTATGACTTGATTATTTTGTGAAATTATCGATATTTTCGCAGGAAAATAGCTGATCTACAAGCTTACAACGCCTCGACGCGTTGTAAGCTTGTAGATCTGCTATTTACCCGCGAAAAAGTTTTCCATCAGAATATGTATATCCTGGGGTTTAACCCATTAATACCTGGAACGCATCTGTGTCACTTTAGATTTCTTTGGCTATTCAAAAATAGCAGATCTACAAGCTCATAGCGCGGCACCGAGTGCCGCGCTATGAGCTTGCAGATCTACTATTTTTGAAAAATTGCGAAAAAAATATTTTTTATATTTTTTTCAAAAAACTGTTAGGATTTAGATTTTTTTTTAAGAATCGCCTCAGGTCTTAATGGGTTAAGGAACTATATGCTACGATGTGAAGCAAAGCGTCTGTAGCCGTCATGATGCAGAAGACAAGTCGGATAAGGACACAGCTCTGAAATTATGCATTTATAGCCCCGCTGTGTTGGTATTCATTACATGCTATTTATGAAGCGGGCGGTATGCCACAGCACACAGCATGCTGCGTCTACAGTTGATTTAGTCGACTAAAATGTATGTTGCGGGGGCCTTGATAGCGTCGTAATGGCTGATTTTACGCTTGGTTGCATGCTGAAAATAGCCGATCTACAAGCTCGCGCTGCGACGCGTTGTGAGCTTGTAGATCGGCTATTTTCAGAGCGCAACACCCGAGCGCAACCAAACATAAAATGACTTGTCTTTTAGTTCCACTGAAATTGTGATCATAGCTTAGTTTTTATTTAGTTTTTATTTAGTTTTCGTCATAGTTTTCAACAAAGTCAACACTGGTCAAAGTCAACTGCCAGGGACATTTTGCAGTGTTGTGATGATTTTCCTGTGGCGTGTACCGTAAGATGACAAGCACACATTGACACAATGCTGACTATGATGACAGTGAAAGACAATGGCTGCAGTCGGGTGAATTCCCTGTAACTCAGAATGTCTGCGTATAATAATGTGTTATTGTTAAGCTGAAGGATTACGTGGTGTTTTTATTTCTGGCTTAACCCTGGCGTCATTATTTTAGGCATGTCATTATGGGCAAAAAATAAATCTCATGAATAGCCCAGACTTAATATGGTTAATTGAAGTGAAAATAGAACACGTGTAAGCCGATCTACAATGCGTCACATTGTGATTGTCGCTGTGACACCCGTTGTACGACTAGTATGTATAAAACATACTTAAGTGGTGAAGGTTTTAAGAACTGCATCTAGTGAAAGGCCTTTGCAGACAGGGTGCGATTGGTCAATCAGTTTTTACCGCATGCAAAAAGACGCACGAATCGAACTGGGTTTGATTGAGACAAAAAAAAGCACCGCCGCAGCCACTTGCCGCACGGCAAATTCGGAGCCGGTGTGCATGAGGTCATAGAGAACCATGTGTTCTTTTAAAAAATGATATTGTCTGTTTTTTCCGTGCGAAAAATCGCACCCTGTCTGCAAAGGCCTTAAGTGGAACATTATGGGCAGTTATGAAACTACGATTCTATCTTTTTTTGTCTTTCCCCCAATGACACGAAGGTTGACATTTTGACAAGGTGGTAATGTGATGATGATGTTGATGAGGATAATGATGAAGATTAAGGGTGATTCTGTTGACCGTCTGACGAAGATGTTCGTTTTATTTTAGTTTTATTTTAGATATTTGTTTCATTTGCTTTTGATGTCAACAAAACAGTTGCCATCCTATGTATGCTTTGTATTACACTAATGAAAATGTGTTTTTAGATTAACAAAAAAAGAAAAGAAGAAAGAAGAAGAAGAAAAGATTTGATTTCAAGATAAGATGAAGAAGGCGTTATTTTGTGGATGCATGTTAATTTAGTTTTTTATCTTCAGTGAGGAGAAAAGTCTATGATTTAATCATTGATTGATATGATTACCACTGTTCAAAATGGCCTTACTTCACTGAAACAAATCAATGTGATCTTTGTTTTGCGCTCCTATATTTAAGATGGTCGTACATAGGCAATAATCTTTGCCAATGGACGGTAGACACATGGGCATAATTGTCGGTTGAACTGCCCGCATTGCCATGAAATGTTACCCGTCAACAACGACCACAGGAGTTTCGGCAAACGCTAAATGATGTCGATTAAATGGCCAAACTCCTGATTTCGAAGGGAAGATCCACCCTGAAATGCATCTCACAATCCTGTTCTTTCCCCGAATGTGGCGTTCAGTCAGTATTTGAGGTGATGCTCTCTCCAAAAAAAATCTCTACAGTAAATAAAAGAAACAATGCTCCAGGCCTTTGACATTAGAAAATGTCATTGATTCGTTCATGCAGAAGGAACGTTTTTTTTACATTCCCACAAACTCTTGAAAATGTTGGTTTAATAGAGGTTTGAACATTGTTTGGCTATTCGAAAATAGCTGATCTATGTGAAATAGAACATACAGTAGTGCTGCCGCCATATCTCTCATTCAATATTGATGGTTTTCTATCCATGTTGTTGGTAGAGATGGTGCAATTTGCTGACTCACACACTCTGCACATGAATGTATACATGAGGTTACGCAGCACAGCAGCAGAGCATGCAGGCAAAAATTGTGAAAATAGCCGATCTACAAGCTCACAACGCCTCGCAACGCGAGGCGCTGTGAGCTTGTAGATCGGCTTTTTTCACTATTTATCTGGAACCAAGTCAAACTAAATGCAATGCCTCAACTATACGATTTAGTGATTGTCAGGGTGGGGGGAGTTCAAATAATTATGATTATTTTGGGGGCGTCGCGGCCTGAAAGGGTTGAGAACCAGCGCTCTAAGCATCCTCAGAGAAATAGCATTATGTGAATGACGTCTTCAGGGTGGACTTTTCCCTTTTAATAAACTGGCTGAAGTTGTGTTGAAGTTTATTTTATTGACACCAGATCCTTAATCTGTGTATTAAAACAAAAATCCCCTTTAATACACACTGTTGTCTGACTGTATGACCCTGTGTACGTGTACATGTATGTGTATGCGTGTGTGTGTGAGTGTGAGTGCGTGCGTGTTTGTGTTATTTGCACTGTGTAGTTTTATGTCCTTGTCCTGCAACATTTGAACAATAAAATCAGGATATGAAGTTTGGAACCAATATCCTCTGTTCTGTCTGGTGATTCCAATCTGTGCATGTGACGTGCACGCACACAGTATACGAGTCGGTCGGGCAGAGACCTTATTTAAAAACGTCTTCGTGTCCCACAAAAGTAGCAAAAATAGGCGATCCAAAAGCTTGTAGATCTGCTATTTTTGAAGAACATAAATGGAGTGAAAGTGGTTGAGTGTGTCTGTGGGTTTCATAGATATTGAACCAATGAAAAGTATTAAGAGCTTGTGACTAAATAACTAGAGCGCCGGAGTCTAATGTGATCTAATAATTAGATCACCTTTTAGATGTGATCTAAAATGTGATTTTGGATCACATCATATAAGAACTGTGTTCCAGAAATAAACACATTTTTGTTATTATTTTTACAAAAGCCTGATGGAAATAGCAGATCTACAAGCTTCTACGGTTAGGGTTGGCGTTGCAATGTAACACGTTGTGAGCTTGTTGATCTGCTATTTTGGACTATTTTTTGAAGGCTTTGCACATACAGTATTAGTATTCTGCCTGACAGCAAAGATATGTGTTACAACAGGAGCAATGACGGAGTCACTGTACGCTGGTGTATGAAAGATGATTTGTAAATGATCTGGATGGAAAGCGTCTCTCTCTGTCTGCCTGTCTACCCCTGATCCTCATCTACCTCTATCCTTCCACTGTAATCCTAATTATTATGATGATTGCTTCCCCTCTGGCATGATTACACGCACGCACGCATATACGCACGCACGGACGGACGCACACACTGACAAGTTACTGACCATGATACTGGACATGATACTGACCATGATACTGACCAGATACTGACCATGATACTGACATGATACTGACTATGATACTGACTATGATACTGACCATGATACTGACATGATACTGACATGATACTGACCATGATACTGACATGATACTGACCATGATACTGACATGATACTGACCATGATACTGACCAGATAGTGACCAGATACTGACCATGATACTGACATGATACTGACATGATACTGACCATGATACTGACATGATACTGACCATGATACTGACCATGATACTGACTATGATACTGACATGATACTGACCATGATACTGACCATGATACTGACCATGATACTGACATGATACTGACCATGATACTGACATGATACTGACCATGATACTGACTATGATACTGACATGATAGTGACCAGATACTGACCATGATACTGACCATGATACTGACATTATAGTGACCAGATACTGACCATGATACTGACATGATACTGACCATGATACTGACATGATACTGACATGATACTGACCATGATACTGACATGATAGTGAACAACACACACACACACACACACACACACACACACACACACACACACACACACACACACACACACACACACACACACACATAGACGGGCGAGCAAACGTACACTTCCCAGATGCATCTTGTACTGGTTACCATGGTAATCTTAGCTGACTAGAGAATGTAGAGGTGTGTGTGTGTGTGTGTGTGTGTGTGTGTGTGTGTGTGTGGCACGTGCGCTAACAGAGGCAGCATCCTATTTGGCATTAATTGAAGGTACACAAAGGTTGACCTTAGAAAACGTGTGTGTGTGTGTGTCAGATGTAATAAAGGGGGGACGGACCACTGTTCTACAGGCCTGAGTTGACGCCACGCTAAATTTAGAGCAGGGTTTTCCACGCTAGCCAGAAGCGTAACATTGGGTTACATACAGAGCAGCTACTGTACACTGACCTACATTTCACCCACGCTGTTTTAAGAAGCAATGATGTGAGTCACTGACACATACAAACACCATGTGATGTAACAGCCTGGAGTGCATGGCTGTGTAGCCGATTCCCCGAGGCCGCTTGTGATGCAATTAACGCACGGTTGACCTAGCACACAAACTATGTAATGACGCATGATTGATCATAAATTGTGCATTTTATCCATATTGACTGTGGCGGTCCCATTCAATTATGTCTTAAAGGTGCAGTAAAGTGATTTTCTTTTTTTGTTAAATGAAGTGTTAAATAGCTCTATTATGCTGATTGTAATGCATTGCCTATTGAGTGTGTGTTCAGTAACGGGGGCATTTTCAGGTCGGGATACCAAATGTATCCCATCAGTAGAGAGACTCTTACAGGTCACATGATAAACGAGTGAAATTGGAAGTGATGACACAAAGAAATGAGCAGAATTTATTGTTGTAACTGGAACACTATACAATTGAATCTGATTAATGGGTACTCTCCAGTGGTGTAAAGTAACTAAGTACATTTACTCGAGTACTGTACTTAAGCGCAATTTTGAGGTACTTTTACTTTACTGGAGTATTTCCAATTGTCTATACTTTCACTTCTACTCCACTACATCTCAGAGGCAAATATTGTACTTTTACAATTATTTGAAAACTTTAGTTAGCCTACTAGTTAATTTGCAGATATAAATTATCACATTATAAAACATCCATTAATCATTTAGCCCTATTCTATACATAGGCTATTTGAAAATAACCGATCTACAACGTGTCGCATCGCGACGCGTTGTGAGCTGCTATTTTCAAACATTTAGTACTTTTACTTTTGGTACTTTAAGTACATTTTGATACTCAATACTTTTTTACTTTTACTCAAGTACATTTTTAATTCCGGACTTTTACTTATAACAGAGTACTTCTACATTGCAGTATTGATACTTTTACTTTTATTGAAACATTTGAGTACTTTTTCCACCACTGGTACTGGTATGAAATTGACTGGATTATGGATTTTCTGTCAATTAACGAGATGGATAGACGGGGAGACCAGTGTTACCAAACAAACACTCTATAGCAATGATAATAACGAATAATTAGAATACAGAGCTTTAAACGTAATCTATTCATGAGTAACACTTTGTTTAAAAACAAAACATATCACTTCAGAGTGTAAGTCATATGTTTTGTTATTAAACCCAAACTTTTTAGCTCAAGACCCAATAGAGAAATTGCCACATTGTGAGCTTGTAGATCTGCTATTTTCACTAGTTATTAAACTTTTTTAAACTTTAAACTTTTTGAAATTATATATATCTTTTTTTTTTTTTAGGAAAACGGAAAAATTGGTCTGCGACCCAAACATGGGTCCTCGTCCCGGCCCTTCCCTGTTTGGGAAACACACTACCGTTAACATGAGCCATGCTGCTCCACTCATAGGCCGGAAACACAAAGACCAGGGCTTGAGTTTCCGCTGTCATCTAGATGTAAATCCCATTAGATTCCCGGGGCTGTGGTGTAATTAAGTTGCACATGACATGATGAAGCGTGTTTCTGCAATTAGGTTACAGCTGACCCGGCGCAGATGGGAGAGAACCTAACTGAGGTTCAGAAAAACAAACGGCCATGGTTGGCTTATTATTATACATCCCCTCTCAAACGCAAGAAAATACTCCAAATAAAAATCTTGAAATACTCCAAATATTGTTGCCACACGAAGGTGATTGATTGATTGATTGATTGATTGATTGATTGATTGATGCACTTTATTTAGTAAGACATGAGAAACAGTACATGGAAGTACAATTCACAATACAAGGTCTACTAAACTGGATAACTCGTAAAGCACTAAGCTTGTTTAAAATGAGTTCCAACGCACACAAATCACGACGACATATAAGAGACAGACAGATTTAATCACAACCTGAATTTGATTCAGCCATGCTATGGTTCTTCCTAGTAAATTTAAATACACTGAGAGGGCATATGGACCATGAAATCCTATTTTCATTCATTTCCAGCAGAGGATTCTTTCATTCACCTCATCTGTATGTGTGTAGCCTACTTGTATTATTGTTATAGCCTACCGGTGAGGGCCAAAAAGTATAGTCACATTTAGAGAAGTAGCTAGACATTGTGAGGACCATTTTCCTGGTTCTTAAAGCGCTAAAGGTTGTTTTGTGGTAAAAGAAAATATTTTTTTAAATCACCCATAGAAAATAGCTGATCTACACCCACACCGCAAGCTTGGGGATTGGTGGCTATTTTTTGCTTTATAGGTTTAAGGTTAAAAATCTAAGAAACTTCAAATATAGCATTTACAAAATTGTTGTCCTAAAATGTTGAGGTTCTCACAAGTATATCTTGATCAGCCTAGAGGCTGATCAGCATCATATTTCTTGTGCACAGCACACTGGCAACAACCCAAGGACCTCAATTCTCAATTGAATAGAATTATGAAATTTGGCAAATTTATAATAGCAGAGCAATCATCCCTCCAGGCTATGGAGCGGAACTAGCCAATCACAGCAGTCTATGGGATTAGTGCCAGGCTCTTATCCGGGACTATACAACATCACAGACATGCACGATGTTATGCCTGATGTTATGCCAGTAGACACAAGTGTCAGTTGTTGTGTCATCTGACACAACAACACACACACACACACACACACACACACACACACACACACACACACACACACACGATTAAGAGTAATGACTATTAAGCTCAAGTACCCACAAACTATCAGATGTCGTCCATCAGAGAAATAAAGCCTGGGTCATTGTCAGACGTACTGACGCTGCCACCTAGTGGCAGTCCTCTAGTCTAGACATGTTAGTTGTCAAACATTTTCTCACACATGGAACTTGAGTGAGGACCCAAATTTCACAATGAATAAACATTTCTGCAATATGATTATTGTGAGTGTCACGTGGCAGCCCATGCACATCTGACTGATTTTGGTAACATGCAAGGACTGTCAATAGTTTAAAAAACTGTTGTTATTTGAACCTTGTCCAGCCTGATTGATTGATGTACTTTATTTAGTAAGACATGAGAAACAGTACATGGAAGTTCAATTCACAATACAAGGTCTACTAAATTGGAAAACTTGTAAAGCACTAAGCTTGTTTAAAATGAGTCCCCACGCACACAAATCATGATGACATAAGAGACAGACAGATCACTAGGCCTACTCACATGCATCACTACGAACAGGTCCCAAATCAATTTGGGGCCCAAATTTTGGGACACAAATGCATGACGCAATTTAAATAGAATGACATTAACATGACATTAAGTTTCTCGGTTCAATATTCAATATACTGTAGATAAATGAGTCTTCTGAGAGTGTACCCGCGATATATATTCCCTTTTAATTGTACATACATTATTTTTATTTGATTGTATTGTTCCACTTTTGCTTTGGCAATGTCGTATGTTTTCTCATGCCAATAAAGCCATTTGAATTGAATTGAATTGAATTGAATTGAATTGAATACAGTTCCATTTAAGATCTCAACAAATAAATATGTTCCTGTTGGATCTTCTTGAGGTCTCTCTGTCTCTTAGGTTCTAAGTTCTTTGTCTTCTTCATCCTCTGGAGTCGGCCATACCAGGCCTGACGAAAAAGGAAAGTCATTTTATATTTCAAAACAAAATGCCAGATGCCAGACTGCATCGTCAAATTCATACACAACATTGGCATGGACTTTGGGAATTGTGTCTCATTCCCCAGGAAGAGAATGAATCACTTGATTATGATGGTGGTATATGGGTTGGTGCTTTGTAGACACACAGCCATAGAAATAACATAGATGACAGAATTAATAGGCCTAACTTGTAGAATTAAAGTATCATCTGCTGTTAACAACTCAACATGTTAGGTGGGTGTAGATCTGTCCCTTTTGACACGAGCAGGAATTAAAAGACTCCTGTTCCAGGAAACAAAAAAAACGTTCTGATAATATTTTAGGCGAGGAAAAGGCCATGCAGTCGCTCAGTATTGAATCATTTCATATTTACAATGGCTACATTAGTATACAAGTTTGTTATTAGGAGCTCCCATGCAGTAATCTGCAGTAGTCTTTCGTTGCACACTGACCCTCAGGTACTAAAAGCACTGAACCTTGATTATGTCCATTGTTGATTGTGTTATTCCTACTTTGATGTTCCTTCTCTCTGTGGTGCAGATTGAACTTTGCTTGATCAGGTCAAATGATCACTTCACAGCATTTATAATGAATGGCCTCACTTCATGTAAACAATACAGATAGATCTCTGACCTCCCCCATTGAAGGAATTGCATATTGCACTGACATGTATAAAATGACAGGGAGACACCAGAGATGTGTCAGTGAGCTGCTCCTTGTTGATGAAACCTCATAGCCTGGTCATACTTCCTCTGTCTCTCCAGACCTACATCAGGATTTACACATTGAAACCAGGTAAGATACCCAGACCTCTTGTCTTTTAGGGACATGTAGATGGGAAAGTGTGACCTAACCGGTGACACTTCCTATGAAACCCATGTCTATAATGCCTTAAACAGTAAACAATATATATACTTACAATACATTATAATCTGCTTATAACATTGTATGAGGACTCATAAATACTCATAATGCTTCTTAGCATTGTAAAAAGAAAATGTCATGTAGACTTAGAATTTAAAATATTATAATTATTGGTCACTTACAGACTTGTTTTTTTTGGCGAGGATAATAGTGCATTATAATTGTCATAGCTATAATTCATTATAATAATTACACAATGCATTATATTCATTGTTATAATCCCTGAAAGTGTGATTATGTCACTAAAATGGTCATTGGGTGTTTAAAGTAAAGTAAAGAAACATTAAATATATGCACCAAAGGTTGCTTCAGGAATTACTTCACTTAAAGCACACATTGACTACATATAGTGACTTGTAATCACACTATAATGCAAGTATAGTATAGTATTGTAACATAACAATAATGTATTGACAATGAACATTATAATACATCCTTACCAAAAATGTCTGGGAGCATAATTATATCAATTATGACATTACTGAGTGCTAATATTTATTAGTGTTATAAGCAGATTATAATACATGATGTACGTTTATAATGTATTATAGATATTTGCTTCATAGAAACTTAGGAAATGTTACAGAAAATTGAAATATGTCTGAAACTGTTGGAGAAAATTGTATTGAACTTGTATATTCTTTATTTTCACAAAATAGTTATATTGGCAATGATTTGATTAATCAGTCACTTAAAGGGTTTGCTGACTAAGTTTCTGTCACATCTTTGTCTAAATGAAATGATCTAATTTAATTGTTGCACACACGTTGCTTTTGTGGAGAGGAATAAAATCAGTATCAGACTGGGGACAATGTAGACATAGGTGTGTGAAAGACGTGTCCCTGCTATGGAAAATGATGTGAATTATTTGGCATAATTGAGATATTTTAACCGATAATGATACAGGAAAAGTATGAATTAAAGATAATAAAATAGTGCAGTGCCAGTGAGTAATATCAACATTGATGTAATCTCCTAGAGGTTTGATTAGTTATGTGTTAGTTATCATAAAGTGTGTTCAAGTATTGTCCATCCGTAGTAGACACACAATAACGATCCCAAACACAAGGTACCATTAGTTACCACACACACCAAGCAGGTGGTGCTGCTTCAGTGAAACCTATATGTCAGACTAGTTAATATTACTCACTAACTTACTTACACTTATATCCACTGATAGGTTCTCGCTGCTGTCAAAACACTGTCATAGAACCACCACAACCATCAGGAGGATTGTCTCATCATCAGGTCTCCTTTTCTTGTGAGGTGGGTGATGGAATCTCAGTCAAGTTACATAATACACTACTTCATCATCATGCATGTCAAATGTCCTGCAATAGTTGTCAAATGGTCACCACATTGATGTCTATCTGTTGAGACTAAATTGAACAAATTTGCCCATTATCTAAATAAGACAAGGACTTAGGTCAACAGGCCGATATGTTAATCCTTTTTGGTTTGAGATTGTGTTGATAATTTAAACTTTTAAGAAGTGCCGCTCTTATAAGACAACTCCCCTGCTTACAAGACCCTATTGCATCTCATTTGATTATATGATAAACTATGGCTATAGATTGAGTTTAATCATCTGTCTTATACAGTATAAGCATATATGTTGTTATAATGATACCAACCTCTCTCTCTCTCTCTCTCTCTCTCTCTCTCTCTCTCTCTCTCTCTCTCTCTCTCTCTCTCTCTCTCTCTCTCTCTCTCTTTCTTACAGACACAAACTTCAAGACAGACATGGCAACACGTATGTGCCCCCTCTCTCTCTCTTTCTCTCTCTCTCACACACACACACTCACACACACGCACACACACGCACATGCATGCACACGCACGCGTGCACACACACACACACACACACACACACACACACACACACACACACACACACACACACACACACACACACACACACACACACACACACACACACACACACACACACAGCCTCTAATATAATATATATTAAAAAATGTTTTTTTCAAACCTCCAATATGCATATCATCCATAACCCTTTCATTTTAATCCACCAGCTGTCATAACACATGATGAAGAACTTCGCATTGTGATGGTGGGGAAGTCTGGAGTTGGAAAGCGCCCCGCCGCAAACACCATCGTGGGTTATGAAGCCTTTAAATTCAATGTGCCCGCATGTGCTCCGGTAATAAGCTGTCAGAAAGTCAGAGGTGTAGTGGATGGAAGAAACATCTCTGTTGTTGAAACACCAGGATGTGTGTTTGACACCAATCTTAGTGTAGACGAAGTCATGAAGGTGATCACACAGTGTTTTAGTCTCGCTGCTCCTGGTCCCCATGTGTTCCTGATTGTGATCAGACTGGGAAGAGTCCCAGTCACAGAAGAGGAGCTGAACTCTGTGAAAATTATTCAGATGGCATTTGGTGAAATGTCAAACAAATACACCATGGTTCTCTTCACTGTTGGTGAAGGGCTTAAAGGTAAACCAGTTGAAGACTTTTTGAAAGAGAATCCAAAACTGCAAGAATTAATCAGAAAATGTGACGGTCGCTATCATGTCTTCAACGACAAACCCAAGGATGCCTCTGAGGTCACTGAGCTGCTGGTGAAAATCGATTCGATGGTGCAAACGAACGGAAAAAGCCACTACACCACTCAGGTGTTCCAAGAAGCAGAGAGTGCAATAATAAAAGAAGTTGAAGAAGTTTGCATTATGATGGTTGGGAGGTCTGGAGTTGGAAAGCGCCCCGCCGCAAACGCCTTCCTGGGTTGTGAAGCCTTTACATTTACCAATGTGCCCGCATCTCCGGCAGTAAGCTGTCAGAAAGTCAGAGGTGTAGTGGATGGAAGAAACATCTCTGTTGTTGACACACCAGGATGTATGTTTGACACCGATATTAGTGAAGACGAAGTCATGAAGGCGATCACACAGTGTTATAGTCTCGCTGCTCCTGGTCCCCATGTGTTCCTGATTGTGATCAGACTGGGAAGAGTCCCAGTCACAGAAGAGGAGCTGAACTCTGTGAAAATGATTCAGATGGCATTTGGTGAAATGTCAAACAAATACACCATGGTTCTCTTCACTGTTGGTGACGGGCTTAAAGGTAAACCAGTTGAAGACTTTTTGAAAGAGAGTCCAAAACTGCAAGAATTCATCAGAAAATGTGACGGTCGCTATCATGTCTTCAACGACAAACCCAAGGATGCCTCTCAGTTCACTGAGCTGCTGGTGAAAATCGATTTGATGGTAAAAACGAACGGAGGAAGCTACTACACCAATGAGTTGTTCAAAGAAGCAGAGGACGCAATAAAGAAAGAACAAGACAAAATTGTAGAATGAGCCAAAAAAAATAAAAACTGAAGAAAATTGAGGCCTTAGCATCAGACATGCAGGAACGTATATACCTAGAGCAGCTAATCAGGAATATTGTCAAATACCAATATGCACAAACAAAAGGGTTGTAGGACAATCAAGGTACTATAGCACTAGCCAAAAACCCAGTGCACAGGCAAAGGTGCAAGCACATTGATATCAAGTACCATTTCATTAGAGAAACTATAAAAAGTTTAAAAGTGATTTTGGAGTACTGTTCTACTGAGCAAATGATTGCAGATGTACTGACAAAGCCAGCCACCAAGATAAAGCTTGCCTGCCACCAAGAGGTTTGCTCAGGACATGTTTGGCATTTGAAGTGCAGTGTGTTTTTGTTTACATGGGAAAGGGAAACCATGTGATTTTATTTTCCTGTTCTTTTTAATTGTGTTTTATTTTATTTTGGTAACCCAGTGAGCTAAGTGTGAGTGGGGGTGTTAAGTGTTGCTATTTGATGGCGCCCTTACTCTGTTCTTTACGGTACTCTATTGTGTTGTACAAGGTTTACAGTGCGCTCAAGATGTGACGTCATCACGTTCTCAGTGAGCGCCAGAATATTCCGGAAGGGATGAGATGTAAACAGAGTGTTTGTATGCGCCAGTATTAATAAATATGCCAGCAGGCTAAAGCTAGTAAAGAGTCACTTTGCTTATTACTCCATTACGCGTGTACACTGTGCACCAAAGCTCAGACAGCTTGACACATACAATCAACCATAGAAGGTTAAAAGCAGGGTTTAAAAAGTGTCAAGCACAAAAGGATATTGCTGACAAAAGCTACACAACACTTTTACACAAAACCACATCCTAAATAAAAAGGTTTTTAGGCCTGTTTTAAAAGAGTCCAGGGTCTGTGGTGCGCTTAAATCGTTGGAAGGCTGTTCCACAGGCGCGGTGCTGCCGAGCAGAAGGCCCGGTCCCCCATAGGCAGGTCAAGTACATAGGCAGACCTGGCTCCCTAGAGAAGACAGACTATGCACCCACTGCGCACAATAAAGTGGAAACTGAGCTACACTTCCTAACCGCCTGCCCACTGTACCAAGATATCAGAGAGACACATAGTTCCCACAGATTACAATCACCCAAGGAGAGTTTGAAAACATGACTGATGACAAAAAACCATATCTGCTGGGCGAAGTACAACAATGTGCTAATACAGCAGCAAGACAGTGAGCTGCTGTGATAGGAGAAGGATGTCAACAGAACACAACCACCTTAAAGACTACTAATCATTGTGTGTATTCCTGCACTGTCTGCATCGAGTGTCCTCGATACATTCTACTGTTTAGACTAATGATGATAGGTTCTTGGTTTACCTATGATCCTAGATTACTATTTCTACGCATTTGATGTATTAAGTGTTTTCCTTGCTTACTTTAAATCGCTCTGGATTAAGAGCATCTGCTAAATGCTTAAATTGTAAATTGTAAATTGAAGAAACACTGTACATACAAACAGAGCAATTACCTTTAAACACTTTTGAAAAAAAGCTGCTATTTGTGCACAATTTTGCAAAAGCTTATCCCAAGCTAACCTTTCCTATGTGGATATATATATATATAGGCTAACTATTTATGACAGCAAATGCACAATTCTTATGGTTTTGTAAGTTAGATTACCCTCAGTTGCAATTTAACAGCTCTGTGTACACATTATATCTAGGGGTCATCTCCATTTTGGCTTATGGTGGACATTTTTGTCAAAATTTAATTTTTGCCACAGACATGACAAAACGAGCAGACAATAATACTACCAGAAACACATAAAGAGATAGCCTTGAATGACCATAATAGGTCTTGTAACAGAGAGGTCCTCTGTTACTTTATGTTTGAGATAACCCTCATGTATTGAATGATATTTGCACAGCACATTTGCACTTTTAGTATTTTGCACAGTTCACAGTGCAATATGTTTGTAGTGTGAGGTTTTATTGTTGAGGTTGATTGAATGCTCAACATACCTGTTTGTTGCCAGCATGATTGGGCTGGACCATAGCAGGATAACAGAGGGGGGTTATGATGTGATGTGTGTTTGCAATTGCTAATAATGTTGAAGTAGAATCATTATTGGTGTAGTTCATGGAGTTTTAATAGATGTTATCAGAGTTAATGTTATCTGTATTTATGTATGTGTATTATTCGTTAATCTACCCCTTGAAATGGTTGAGTCCAAACTAATTCCCTCCAGCTGAGTATGAAAAGCTGCCAGCCACAAACACACTCAGTTGGTGGTAGGATGAGAGCTGGACACCGCCATGTCATTTGTGTGGAGAGTGTCCATGTATTTTTGTATTGTCTCTGAAACAATCAGAACTAGAAAAAGTGCTCCTCGGAGCCCAGGTCTCCGCCAGGTCAGGTAGGTTATTTTGGCCTCCTGGTGGCGCTATAATAGGCCAATGTGAAAAGGGTGCCATTTATTCCTAGGCCGTACACGGCAATCGGACACTGCATGCATGATTTGAGGCATTTCCTTCTAAAAATGTGTTTTGCTAAATTTGACCTGCTGGTGGAGCTATAACAGGACAATGTTAAAAGGGTGGCATTTGTTCCTCAACGTAGTGCAAATGTGCATTCAAAGTTTTACCGGAATCGGACGCTGCGTTCAAAACGGGCCACTCCTGCAAACATTACATGTCAATGTTAGCCAATCAGGATGGAATATGAAAAATCAAACAGATCCGTCTTGATCACATGACTGATCATGTGTACCGATTTGCGTGAAATTTGGATCAAATCTGAAGGCTAATATCAAAAAATGTGTTTTACATAAGTCTGCCTCCTGGTGGCGCTATAAAAGGCAAATGTGAAAAATGCAGGGCAAAGGTTTTTCCTTGGCCTCTAGAGAGTGTGCATACAAAGTTTTACACTGATCGGTGCAGTTAGAGGTAAAAACACAAATCGGCCTGTTACAGCGCCACCATGAGGCTGATTTGAACATTTTCAAATGGCATTTCTTCCTCGGCCTAATGAGAATGTGTTTGCAAAATTTCACGGAAATTGCATGCTGTGTTCATGATTTGAGGCCTTTTGTTCAAAACGGAGTACTCCTGCAAACTTTGAAAGTCAATGTTTGCCAATCAGGATGGAATATGAAAAATCTGAAATCAGCCGTTTCTTTTAATGACTATAGAGATACTATCTAGCGATTTGCTGGATTTTTAGCCAAAATCTGTAGGAGTACTGTCCAAAAATGTGTTTTGCACAAATCGGCCTCCTGGTGGCGCTATAAAAGGCCCATGTGAAAAATTTGGAGCAGAGGTTCTGCTCTGGCATCCAGGGAGTGTGTGTGCACAGTTTGGCTGCGATCAAGCCAACGGTGCCAGAGATTAGCTGTACACAAAATGACAGAATGACACACGGACACACACACGGACACACACACGGACAGACAGACAGGGGGTAAAACATACTCTCTCGCCATGCCTTTCGGCCTGGCGGAGACAATAAATACACCTTTTTGGTTGCACCCTATCAAGGCCTCTGTACTAATTCCAACCGCAAAGTCGGGCATCCTAATACTGTAGGTCTGTAACTGAGACTGAGAGTGTACAAATGGAACCAAATGGACCCATAGGGTCCATTTGGTTCAATTTGTACACTCAGAGTTATGGGCGTCCTTGAAAATAGAAAGTTTGAGAACCACTGTACTGGCGGACTCCTAATGTGCCATACATAGTGTCATAGTAAATCAGTGTCATACATATTCTGAAGAAAACCTGGAGACTGACGTTCAGTAATTGGGAACTTGGTAAATAAGAACATTACAATGGTGTGTAAAACAGAACATTTAAGAATGTGTGACAGACAAGGCCAAGTCTTTGCCACGGACACATTTGTCCACGTACGGACATATTGATGA
Organism: Gymnoscopelus braueri; assembly: GCF_963280865.1. Classification (NCBI taxonomy): domain Eukaryota; kingdom Metazoa; phylum Chordata; class Actinopteri; order Myctophiformes; family Myctophidae; genus Gymnoscopelus; species Gymnoscopelus braueri. The sequence continues at coordinate 43,533,135 of NC_137616.1, read as the reverse complement.
CCCCTGCCGCGTATGTACAGGTCCATTTGGATCCATTTGGCCGCACTCTCTCACCCTGCTCTCTCACTTGGCAGTGGCAACAAGCAACAAAGTGGTCAATCATTCATTTCCAACGGTAGCTTGATTGATTGATTGATTGATTGGTTGATTGATTGATTGATTGATTGATGTACTTTATTTAGTAAGACATGAGAAACAGTACATGGAAGTTCAATTCACAATACAAGGTCTACTAAACTGGATAACTCATAAAAGCACTAAGCTTGTTTAAAATGAGATCCCCACGCACACAAATCATGATGACATAAGAGACAGACAGATATACACTACAACAGGGGTCTTCAACGTTTTCAGGACATGGACCCCTTAGCCGAGAGATCAGGGACCCCCCACTACATAGATTTTAAAAAGTCATAGATTTCGTAGAGTTTCATAGACTTTGACAGTACTATCATCAGTGTATTAGTGTGCATTTTCAGACATTTAACCACTTGAACCATCAATACTTAGTCTGCTCTTTTTCCCCCCTCTACATCAAACCTCTTTGCCAAAAATAGTCGATCTACAAGCTCACAATGCCTCGCAGCGCGAGGCGTTGTGAGCTTGTAGTTCTGCTATTTTTGGCTAATGTTCCACTCAGAATAGGGATGCTAGGGTTCAAGTGGTTAATGTAAAAAACATGATCCTATCACACAAAGATTTGGCGGCCCCCCTGTAGTAACTCTGAGGACCCCCTAGGGGTCCCGCACCCCCTGTTGAAGACCCCTGCACTACTATACAGAACGTCATACGATCAGCTTACAGGTTACTGGTATGAAACATAAGAAATATGTACAAGGGAAAAAAAAGGGGGGGGGGGTGGCGTTAGGTTAAGACTTTGACAGGGGCCAGTTTGGAATTGCAGCCTCCTGTAAGCTGGGCCTCTGCAACATTGTTCCTATGCCTCAAAACAGTTGGAAGAATCAAACAGGTTTGTGCTGCCCAGACTGGCAAAAACGGATGTTTATAATAGATTCTGATTGCATGAAAGTTTGATTTATTAGAATGAATTATTTTAGTATAAATATACACTTAAACCCTACTGTGTTGACTGGAGTCCCCCACCGTCTACATTAGGAGCTGGACACGTATTTCCACCCTGCGTCCTGCGCCATAGACAAGCTGAACACAGTAGGGCAGTGGTTTTCAACCTTTTTCATGCCAAGGACCCCTAAATTGATATACATTTGGCCGCGGACCCCCATCTGAAAATGTTTTGTGCCAGGGATCCCCAGAAGCAAAGATTTTAGTTAAATGTTCGCTTTAAAAAAAATATATATATATATATATATATTCGAAGATATGCACACACATTTTCAAGATTTTTCTAAAATAGCAGATCTACAAGCTCATAGCGCGGCACCGAGTGCCACGCTATGAGCTT